>NC_072797.1:9519924-9822954 GCF_028583425.1 Eublepharis macularius | reverse complement strand
AAGAACAGAACCAAACCTGGCAACAGGCCAGAAGCAGGGGAGCAGCTTGAGCTGTTTCATTACTCAGAAGTAACTTTAATGAAAGAAAAGGTTGGTGACCCTTGCAATATAATTTCATATTTTTCTCATATTGAACCAGAGAAACAGGACGTGTCCCTGAAGACACCCTTCCACTTCCCATCAAATAACTTGAATTTTAGTTTAGAAAAATTCTAAAGGAAACTGGGAAAAGACTGGAAAGGAGGGTTGGGATGGAATGAAGAGACTTTGTTCAAGATAAGGGAGGAGAACGGAGATGGGGAAACGATGGACATTGGCACCTTGCTGTTGTCTCTTCGAATTTCCAAACGTTTCCTTCCTGACTGCGGCGGGGAGTGGACAGAGGCGGGAATGAGCAAACCTCTTTCCTGCTGCTAGGACATAACTGGAAGAAGTGATGGATGGATCACCCCCAGTTCAGTTTGGAAGCAGGCTTAGCAAACTGAACTATTCCCTACCCCTTGTGGAAAAAATGGAAATATCAAATTGAATTGTGAACTGAATTCTGAGCCTAATACACAGCCCTTGAATAATTCGGCTGAACCATGGTGGGATGCATTCCATGAATCTTCCATGTTATGAGCACCAACTGTCACCACCAAGCCCAGCTTCCATGACCCCCTTCCTTCTCAACAGTCTTGGCATTGGCATCAGTAGCAGTGGCCATTGCAGAGGGAGGGAAACTTTGCTGGAAGGCACCTCTAGGCACCGGCTGGATAGTATCATCCAAGGCATTAGAAGCCCAGATAATTTAGTTTTGTATGCCACCTAACACCCTTTGCATGAAGAACAGATACTTGGAGGAAACTATGGCCGTTTCCACAGGTCTTACCTGCCTGCGGAACATCGTGCGAAAGACCCGGAAGACAGCATCTTCTCGTGTGAAATTGTGCCAGGAAGACGCTGTTATTTGGGAGTTTTGTGCAAAATTGCGTCTTCCTGGTGCGATTTTGCATGAGAAGAAGCTGTCTTCCAGGCCTTTCACGAGATGTTCAGCAGGCAGGTGAGACGTGTGGAAATGGCCTATATTTCAGCACTGGGAATAAGCAAAAGACAGTAGAGACCCCCTCACCTCTGCAGGAGTATACCGTATACCCTGCAGCTGTGGACAAGTTTACATCGGGACCACAAAACATAGCATCCAGACAAGAATAAAAGAACATGAAAGACACTGCAGACTTGGCCATCCTGAAAAATCAGCAGTGGCTGAACATAGCCTAACTCAAACAGGACACAGTATCCTGTTCCAGGACACTAAAATACTTGACAACACTTCCAACTACTTTGACAGACTGCACAGGGAAGCCATTGAAATTCATAAGCATAAGCACAACTTCAACAGGAAAGAAGAGACTTTAAGAATGAATAGAGCATGGTTTCCAGTCCTGAAAAACACCAGGCTAACAAAACACTCTATACCCGACAATAGCCCTGCAGGGAAGATTAGCACATCAAGCACCAATCCAGATGCAAAAGAACCTCCTCAGGATACAGTGACGCCTCCCTCCATTAGCATTCCACACCCTGGGAAACTCTTACAGGATGACTCAGCCCAACCCCAACCCTCCTGAGTAGATATAAATGACCTGCCAATATCTTTTCCACACTGTGACACTGAGGGCCAAGCTACACATGACGAATGACACTTGAACAGCAAGTGTATTTCTCCCTGTTCACTTGCCCTCCACTCAATCCACTTGCCGTTCAAGTGTCATTCGTCATGTGTAGCTTGGCCCTGAGAGATCTCTGTCTTTTGGTGCTACACCTCTGAAGATGCCAGCCACAGCTGCTGGCAAAACATCAGGAACTACAATGCCAAGACCACAGCTATACAACCTGGAAAATCCACAACAACCATCGTTCTCCAGCCATGAAAACCTTCGACAATATATGCTATCTGTGTTCCAGCAGGTGCCAGAAAGGAAGGGACACTTCTATCCTTGCCGGCCCCTCCTTCTACACCACCATAGAAGCTGACACAGCTGACAGGTAAGTGATCGGGAGAGGGTGGCAGGGGTAAACTGACTCAGATTACAATCTGAGCTGGAGAAAACCTCATTGATCTGAATGCTGGCCTTGGATCATAATAAGTCAACAAGGATTACTTGGTGAACCAGGCCATAAAGAACTTTGCACTGTTGACAAGAGGGGAAAAAAATCCACTGTGATTATCTAACTACAAGTGATAAGAAACTTGCTTACATGATCTCTTATTCACAAATCACAGTTCATAGTTAGATAAGCATGGTGGAACTTTTTTCTCTCATCGCCAGTGCATGCTTCTGTGGTTCTCCTCTCTCTCTCTCTCTCTCTCTCTCTCTCTCTTTCTCTCTCTTAAAAACTTTGGCCAGAAGTTCTTAGTGTAGAAGTTCTCAGCCCTTCAAGTAGCTTTGTTTTCTTAAGAACCTTCTCTTCTCATTCTTGTCCACCAAAGATTTATCCCCCTTGTCCTTCTAGGATTACCAACCTTGAATGATGCTAGTCTGGTAGATGCTTCCTCACCATGATTACTATGCCATGCCCATACCATTCCATCCTCTCCATACCCCCTCTCCCTCCACCTCCCCCTTACCCAGCAGCCCAAGCACCCAACAGATATGGGAAACCCAATTGGACCGGCATGGCTTTCCACACTGACTTTAAAGCTGTCTGGAAGAGTTAGGTGTTCTAACACTGTAGGGGATCATAGGTGGACAACTGATGAATGGTGGTGGGGTTGGAGGCAGTGAAAGGCAGGTGGCTGCTGGGTTCCAAAATATCCAGTTAAAATCTAGACTTCTCTTAATTCCTCTTTACCCAATTTCTCCTTGAAATCCAACAATCTATTTCCTTTCCTCTTTTTAGGAATCTGGAGTTTGTCTCGAATCAATTCCAATTTGATCCACAGGGAAATTTAAGGAGAGGAGGGGCAGGAAGGAAGGTTCTGCAGAATTTCAGAATTTAATTTAGCAGATGCTTGGAGTCTTTCCAAACTTTCCTACCTTCCTGGTACAGCCACACCATGTTGTGCAGAACACCAACCCCCCCCCCCGCAAGGACTGATGTTAGGAAATGGTATATAAAATCCCAATAAAAAGGAAGAGAAAAGATAAAGAAAAGAAAAAGAAATAAGGAGAGAAAGAGAGAAAAAGAAGAGAACAAAAATAAAAGAAAAAGAACAAAGAAAAATAATACATATTTCCATCTTCCATTTTTCTACACAAAACCTATCATATATTTACAAACATTATCCTTGTAGTTTTGATACCTCCAGAATTTACCTTTTCAATACTGCCCCCCTTCTACTTAGTTTTCCCAAATTTATCTTCTTAGAAATCACATCCACAAATCATCAGTTCATCTTTTCCCATTTCACGCAGAAAGTCAATAAGGGGTTTCCCATTTGTTATGAATGTAGACAATGTTTTATCTCTGATCAAAGCTGTAAGTTTAGCTGTAATTTTAGTAAGTCTCCGCTAACTCCATCATTTTCAGTCATCCATTGAAGGCAGTACCGTACTTTTCCATTTTTGCGCATATTAAATCCTAGCCGCTGTTGTCATATATAAAAATTGGATAATATGTTTATTTTTCAACTGTTTGTCCATTAGTCCCAACAGAAAGGGGATTTTAAACTTAACAATAAAATAAAAAGTATTCAATAAGTAAATAAGTAAATAAGTAAATAAGTAAATAAGTAAATAAGTAAATAAGTAAGTAAAGAAAGAAAGAAAGAAAGAAAGAAAGAAAGAAAGAAAGAAAGAAAGAAAGAAAGAAAGAAAGAAAGAAAGAAAGAAAGAAAAGGATACATAGCGGTGTTAAAAGAAAACTACCCAAAAAATTCCATTCTCCATAACAATGCTATTCAAAATGCTATTAGAATCTCACAGATGACTTTTAAGAGTTACCAGATTCTGGGACAGTCCTGCCGAATCTGGGGTGTGCGGGTGTATGTGCGGCAATGCCATTTTTCATAATGCTTTTGAAGTGCTATAAGAAGGAAACAAAATTCCAAATGCTCACACTTACGAAGAGTGTGAACAGCTGCTAAACAAACCTGTCAACGGCACCTCATTTCCCCCGATGCAGTTTTTATTGAAATACGTGTGCAACACCATCTCCTATATGACCACACATGTAATCTAAGAGTGAACTAACTGTCCTGACTGCCCCAAAGGCCATTTATCACTCAAAGAAGTGGAACAAACTATGGGAATGGAATAAAAAAAATAGCCAGTCAATAATACAATACCATGCAGAGAGGCAGGATCAAGAGCGTCCGTCCGTGCAATGGAATATCTACACTGGGGATTTCAGACAAGCTGCCGCACAGACACATGAGCGGCTGCTACTGCCTGTCAGCAAACTTCAGCATCTCTATAAAGCTCAGAACTGCTTCTGTTTCCTCTGGGAAGAAATATGCATCTCTTGGTTTCAGGTGGGAGAACAACAAAATGTCTAGTGTACCAGCTTTCGAGAGTCAAGCTTCCTTTATTTCAGGTGCCACTGGACTCAAATCTTGCTGTTCAACTACAAAGTACAAACCAACACAGCTATCCACTTGGAACTACTAGAACAAGGCTCACCCCGGAACAACAAGGAGAAAGTGGGAAAGCCACCCGGGATGGATCCTGAGAGACTTACTTTCACTACTAATGCAACAATATGCTTTGTAATTATACAAACACACAAATATATATTCTTCTAAAGGCAAACGCTCTCCAATCAATGTAACAAATGTGCTCAGCATCAAACAGACATACAGTGATACAATATTGCAATATAACAAGTGCAACAAGCGCAGTACGTTCTCTTGTTAATAAGTCCTCTACGAGGTTCATAGCTTGTATATCAGTCCAAGGCAGACAAGAATAGCAAAGTCCTATTCCCAAAGCTTTCCGAGAACAGGGCACAGACTCCAGGCTCACGGAGGAAGACGGTAAGTATGCGTCTATTCAGAAACATTTTTTGTTGTTGCTTTCCTTTTCTTTCAGGTGTCTACCAGGATGTATCACAGGTAGTACATCATGATGTAGCCCATGATGCTGAGCACATTTGTTACATCGATTGGAGAGCGTTTGCCTTTAGAAGAATATATATTTGTATGTTTGTATAATTACAAAGCACATCGTTGCATTAGTAGTGAAAGTAAGTCTCTCAGGATCCATCCCGGGTGGCTTTCCCACTTTCTCCTTGATCCACTTGGAACTAGGCTTTAGGTAATTTTGGGATGAGCTGTGGCTCAATGGTAAAGCATCTATGCAGCTGGTCCCAGGTTAGGGTTGCCGGGTCTCGTTTACCCTCCCGGAAGAAAGGAGGGAGACCTGGCTCTTACCTTCTTTCTCTCTTCACATGCATGATGACATCATTCCCAGGGATGTCATTTCCGGTGATGTCACCACACAGGTGCAGGAGTGCACACACGCTTCACAGAGGGCTGATTTGGGCCTCAAATCGAGCCTCACATTCGGCCGTTTGGGGCCATTTGGGACCCAAATTGGCCTGCGGCAAAGAAGTGACATCCAGGGCTCATTTTGAGGGGGAACATGCAGGAATGGTAGTTCTCCAAAAAGGTCACATCAGGTGGCCCTGTCCACCTGATTTTAGCCATTTTGGGCCCGTTTTGCCCAATTCGGGCCCAAAATGGCCAGGATCAGGCCCCAAACAGCCAGGATTGGTCCTGAAACAGCCAGGATCAGGCCTCTGATGGGTGATGGATCACTCTCCCACATAGCAGCGGCCCGATCCTGACCATTTTGGGCCCCTTTTCAGTCATTTTTAGCCCCTTTTTGCCATTTTGGGCCCAATTTCAGCCCTGAATGGCCAAGGTTGGGTCCAAAACAGACAGGATAGGTGATGTCAGGGGTGTGGCATATGCAAATCAGTTATGCCAATGACACACTTCTGGTGATGGCAAGGGGCGTGGCATATGCAAATGAGTTGTGTTAATGAGTTATGCTAATAAGTTCCTGCAGCTCTTTTTCTACGAAGTGACCCCTGGTAACATCATTTTGCCACCCTAGGAGCGTGCCTGGGAGGTCCGTCCCTGTGCCTTCCTCCTTCACCGACCAGGTAAGTGGAGGCAGGGGTGGAGGGTGAAATCGGGGGATCACTTGCCTCTACTGGGGGTGTCCGAGGCCCGGCACGGAGGCCTCAGACTCACCGCCGCGGCGCCCCCCCCACCCCCGCAGCAACCCCCGCACCCCCCCCATCGCTTACCTGGAGGCTGGCGACGGGGTGAGCAGAGAAGACGTGGGGCAGGGCGGCCCGCGAGGCGACCCGCCCCTTCCCGAGGCGCCCGCCCGGCCGCCGGCTGAAAGCCCGGGCAGATGGCCATTCGCCAGCACAGCATCCCAGCGGCACCGGCGGCGGCTGAGGCTGCGGCCGCCGCAGCAGGGCACGGGCGGCGGGAAGGCCAGAGGCAGGCCGGGCCAGGCCGCGCCGGGCGGGCGGATGCTGGCGCAGGTGCTCTTGGCCAGCCCGGACCCTGCCCTGTGGCAGCAAGGGGGAAGAGGCGAGGAGACCATCCAGGCCCAGCCCAGCCCTCGGGCAAGGACCGACCAGGCCGAGCGCGGCCAGGAGAGGCCCGGCCCGCCGCCAGTCAGGGGGAGGGAGAGCGGTCGGGCCAGGGAGGCGGGAGGAACCCGCGGAGCCCACCAATGGGCTAGGACCGGGTGGGGCTGGCAGGTATGGCCACACCTGGCCCAGGTGGTGGGGATGGCTGTGGGCGGAGGAGCATGGGAGAGGGGGTGGAGCTGAAAAGGACCTGAGGGTATTTAAGAAAGCTCCCCTGACAGGCTGAGGAGGAGAAGAGAAGTCAGACTGCCCTGAAGTTAAGGCGCAGTCGACTGGGTGGAGCTAAGTGCTGTCCGGGACCCCCCAGTACAGACAAGGGCCGCCCTTTCTGAGGCCGCCAGGGGACGGGCACCCGCTCACCCCTGAGCCCGCCAAGTCAACCCACCACCCCAGGACGGACCCGCCGGGGCCGCCCCACTCGGACCCGCCGTCGCCGTCACCAGGGGGCACCGCCGGGCCTGACAGGGGGAATGGGATCCCTATCCCAGGTTAAGACTGCAGCATCTCCGCTTAAAAGTAACTGATGTGAAAGACCTCTTTCTGGAACCTTTTTGCACCCACCAACGCCCAAGATCTGTGAGCTAGACTGTTATTTCCTTAGTGTTCTAACTTAACACAGCATTAATGTCAATTTAGGTGCCTTCAATGGCATTGACAGTTTCTGTTTGACAAAGCTGATGATGGGTGGTAATTCGGTACACTTTTCATTATCAAACCTCCTTTTCCAGCCCCTTCTCTTGCAAAAGCTTTTAATTGCTACGCATTCTAGCCAACAAGGCTTTTGCGTTTTTGATTAAAACGCTCGCTGAGATCTTGACAGCCCTCGACACACTCCATCTGAATTTAATTAACTTTTTTCCCCCCTCTCCTCGCACTCTCTTTTAAAGTTGCTGTAAAGCATCCAATGCAAGTGGGTAAAAACAGAAAGGGAAGTTAGCAGTTGTGTAACTGGAAACCGGTGCCCTTTTTTCTGGGTTTTTGGTAGGCCAGTAAAACCGGACCTTTAACCTTTGATTAATTAGGAAACCCTTGTTGAGATTATGAATGTTTTCATGGGAGCCTATGGAATATGCTTGGTATCGACTTCACGACCATCTGCCTTTGCTGAGCCCCAAATCATTCAACACTGAATTAGCAACCATATGTCAGATCTCTTACTTTCCAGCTTTATTAAGCTTGTTTCATTGATAAGCCTGTGTTGTTTTGACAACACTGCGTCCTATGGAAACAGTTGCTTCAGGTGACAAGACCTTTATAGGCAGAAAGATAATCGGGTTTGATGGAGCAGGGTGAAAACTTTTGAAGATGTTCTCTGTGTATATAGGATGACAGTAGAAAAGAGCAAGAGTCCAGTGATGCCTGTAAGACTAACAACATTTGTGGTAGGGTAGGAGCTTTGGCAAGTCACAGCTGACTTCTTCAGATACTGCTAGAAGGTGAGTCCATCTGTCCTTATATCTTGGAGAGTGGAGCGATTACAGCTGTTTGGTATAATGTTCAGTCTTCTGCATTTCGTGAGAAAGATGATGTCTGTTTGTACCTGTCCAAGTTTCTTCACAAGGTTGATGGATTTCCGTTCTGTGCGGCTAAATGTGGTGCCTTCCATGGAGATAGATCAAGATGGATAGCCATGTTAGTGTCAGGCTGTGGATGACAGGCTATGGCAGATAGATCCCTGTACCATTGCTGCAAGAATCCAGGCTCTTGGTTAAATGGTTTTATTCAGAAATCAGATCATTTCCACAGATATGTCCATAGGGTTACTCAGAAGCAAGGTAAGCATCTAAGCAGTAAGAACAGGTTGACAGGAATAACAGTATGTGGGAAAACCCTTAATCTTAACTCACACATTTACTCCTTCCCCCTCCCATCAACCAAACTTTTGGTGCGAACATGTCCTGAGAACATCTCACATATTTGTACTTTCAAGTCTAGACACTGAGAAAGCAGGAGATCAAAGTTGTAACATAACAGTGCATGGGAGTGAGCAGGGTACAAGGTCAGAAGCACTGAGAGTTTCTACAGTCCATTAGATAAGACACCTGTAGCTTCTACAAGCCTGTGAATGCAAAACAGTTATGGCATTGGTAATATGACATCAAGTTACAGCATGAAACATTGGTTCAGAACAGCATGGTTCAACATGAAAATAATGGCATAGATGGGGCACAGACATGACAGTTAGTCTGTCTGTAGCAGTGGAAAAGAGCAAGAGTCCACCAGCACCTATAAGACTAACAACATTTGTAGTAGAGTAGGAGCTTTTGTGAGTCACAGCTCACTTCTTCAGATATAGCTAGAATGTGAGTCTGTCTGTCCCTATATCTTGGAAAGCAAAGTGATTTCAGATGCCAAATGACAATAGCAGGTAAATGGCAATACCTTATGTATCTGAAGAAGTGAGCTGTGGCTCACGAAAACTCATACTCTTTGACAAATGTTGTTAGTCTTGTAGGTGCTACTGGACTCTTGCTCTTTTCTGTTGCTACAGACAGACTAACATGGCTACCCATCTTTGTCTATTTATATAGGATGGCATTTGCCTTCCTCCTGATTTTTACCCAAATCAGTTTCTGAGCTGGTTCTCTCATGTCAGAATACCTTGCAGACTAGACACAAAGTACTGGGGTCTAATTTTAGGAGAGAAGATGCCTTGGTTTTCAGTAGAACAGTAGGATTTGAGTCCAATGACTCCTTAGAGAGCAACAAGATTTTCAAGGTGTAATCTTTCGAGAGTCAGAGCTCCCTTCTAAGATTAGGAAATTGCATAGGAGAAAGCCCCAGTTCAAATTGGAGGGTATTCACAGCTGCTGTTTCCTGTGAAAAATTGATAATAGATCTATGGATTCCTCTCTCATCTAGTTAAACCATAGATGATCTGATATATATTCCTTGAGATTTCTTTTTGAAGTTGTTTGTTTGCTGAGATTCAAGGGAGATTACAGGATATAAACAGTGCGATCAGACAGCATAAGACAACCAACGTACAATGCAAAAGGATCTAGGATTACAGAATTAGGGAACAATATGAGCAGTGAGCTATCTGAAGCAAAGTTACATGATAAGCAATACAGAAAGTGGAGATTACAAGGTCAAGACAAAGCAGTAAAAGCAGTAAAAATCTGCTATAATCATCGCAGTGGACTATTCCCCTCCCCCTGAGTTCTTCATGACCATTTTTGTTTTGGAACTTTTGCAGAATGACAGACATGTGGGAACCTTCCTGACCTCGGCCGTTTCCACATGGCTTATCTTGTCCCGGAAACCAGTGAAATCTCACACGAAATCGTACGAGAAGATGCTGTTATCACACAAAACTGTGCAAGAAGAGGCAATAACAGTGTCTTCTCATGAGATTTCATGCAAGATTTTGCTGTTTTCTGGAACAAGGCAAGCCATGTGGAAACGGCCCTCCTCTGGCAGGCTGTACCACCAGGTGAGAGTCACCACTGAGAACATACATGAATGGCCAGCTTTGGATTATACCCATTTGCAGGATAGTGCAAGACCTTTAAGCCCAAAAGTCAAACTGTGCAAGAGATGTTACCCAAATGGCTTACACACACACACACCTCAATGTCAGGCACATATTCCTTGCATGTAAAGTGCAATCACACATGCAGATGGGTTAATTTTTATCCAAGGCACCACAGCCAAGGATATACTGGGGTCCCATATCTGGTCCACCCTAATGCGTAAAAGAAATACAAATAGTAAGATGTAAATGACCCAAGTAGAATGGTTGGTTAAAGAATCAAGATTGCAGGAGATGTGGAATGAGGTAGATGCAAAGGTCAAACATATGCATAAGTTCACTCATAGTATCACTCATACTGTTGAAAAGTCCTAACTGCTATAGTCCTAACGAGAGGTGGGCATGAACTGAAATATGAAGCAAAGTTTGTCATGAACCAGGCCGTTTTTTTGGTTTGCAAACCAGAAGTTCGGTACGGGTATTTCTGATGAACCGCAATGATTTTTAGGCTGGTTCATTTGGTTCATTTTTCAGTTTGTCACTGCACACAACCTGGCACCAATCAATCAGTTTCCTAGGCAATGGAAGGATGGGCTTTCTGCAGACCTTTTGCAACCCTGGAAGTGACGTATTCACAAACCAAATGAACTAGTTCGTGAACCGGGCAAGTTCATGGCGGTTCGTGGCTTGTGGTTCATGAAATGCAAGGAACCACAAACTGCCATGAACCACTATTTTCCTGCTTTGTGCCCACCTCTAGTGATGACCTAAAACTTTAGCCTTGCATTACAGGCTACACAGCAGAGTATGTACCCAGTCAAATAAATACAATATCCAATTCATATTGAGCACAGCCCATGGATGACTGGAGAACACTGGTGTTGAATCAATAGCATAAATAGCATAAATAGAATCCTAAGGAGACCAAAAGAGCTAACCACTGCCAGGTTTCACTGGGCCATGTTGTACTCTGTCAGATTAGTAGTTGTAGTTGTAGGATGTTTCCACATGCCTTTAAAGGGACGATCCATTCATGGAACGTTGGCAACATCTGCATTTGCAAAATGTTTGTGGGCCTTTTGGCTTCCATTTTTTCAGTCCCTTTTCTGAAACCATGGAAAGTGCATTCCCAGAAAAGGCTCCAAAAAAACAGAAGCCAATTAGTGTATCGGGGGCCCTGACCTGGATAACCCAAGTGAGCCTGATCTCGTCAGATCTCAGAAACTAAGCAGGGTCAGTTAGTAATTGGATGAGTGACCTCCAACAAAGACCAGGGATGTAGAGGCAAGCAATGCAAACCACCTTTGTTAGTTTCTTGCCATGAATATCCCACCAGGGGTTGCCATTAGAGATGGGCATGAACCGAAATACGAACCAAAATTAAGCACAAACCATTTTCACGAACCAAATGAACCGGTTTGCGAACCAGGGGCAGGTTCGTGAAAGTTCATGGTTTGTGGTTCATGCAATTTGACAAACCACGAACCACATGGTTCAGTTTTTTTCCAGTCCATGCCCATCTCTAGTTGCCATCAGTCAACTCTGACTTGGGGGCACTCTCCACCAAGTCTATCAAGGACTACAATCCATTGTGAATAAAGGAAGCCTCCACATTCAGTGCCAGAAGGCAACATCAGAAGAAGGCTTTGGTGTCTATGCCCTGTTGTTGGTCCTCTAGAGTTAACTGTGTGAGACAGGAAGCTGTTCCAGATGGGCTGTTGTTCTGATCCAGCAGAGTTCTTCTTGTGCCAGGGAGGACTCCAGAAAGGACTGTTATGTTCAGACTTTTCTTGTTTACCTCCAGGAGGCAACAAGCTGACCAGTGCTGGAAAAAGGAACCTCAGCTAGATGGATCTTAGAAGGTCAGATGTTCGAAAGTTTTGGAACCATATTTGCAGATTATGTAGTTACGTAGTTTTTTAAAAAATTGCACAGATTAATGTCTCTGTGTGTCGAGGTAAAAAACCGAACCAACTCTGGCTTCCTCTTTCCATCTGGACTTCAAACCGAGACAAGCTCTTCTTATGTTGTGACTTAATTAAAAATCGCTACACTAGGAGAGCTTCAGTTTTTCTACCCCAGCATCCCCTTGTGATTGTGTGGATCATATTTTTCAGCAGAAAAGCCATTTGTCTCAGAAGCATATCCCAGAGAAAATCTAAATTGTATCTGCTATGTAAATACAAACACAGAACTGCAAAGGAGAATTGTCTCGCATCCGGTTTTATGGGGATATATTCATTAAACGTGTATTTTGCAATTTATGCGACTCGCTCCAAAAAGATATTTTGGTTTAGACTACATTTGCCGACTGATGTTGCTCTTCATTATTAGCAGTTACCATAATGGTGTCTAATAGTCCAAACTGCTAACTTCTTGCTGCATTGGTGTGTCGATAACTCATTGCGATTACTACTTACTTAAAGAATCTTTAAATGGAGAGCAGCCTCCAGCCTGCTATTACCATTTCAGACAGCTCCCTTGTAGAATTCAGATGAAGCTGCTTATATATGGAAGATTCTCTAGACAATTCCCTAGGCATCGTTAGGCATTTTTTATGAGGCCAGCCACGAATGGTGACAGCCCTGATTTCACTGAGGTAATTCTCAGGCACAATTTCTTTAATTTTATATGCTGCCTTTCAGCCAAAAGGCCCCTAATATGGCTGTAACCAAAAATGTTAGTTTAAAAAATATCATTTTAAAAATAAAAAATAATAATAACTGCTCTTCTAGACAGATTAGTGCCCCAATCAGAGCAGCGAACAAAGCCAGTCGCCACAAACCCACGTCCAACTCAGGCTTAGGCTGACCTTCCCCTACCCTGAAGTAAAACCTCTCCTCTTTAAGCCTGTGAAGCTGTATACTGGGCTGGGAAGCCTCTGGTAGAGTGGTTGATGTTAAGCTTCAACTGTTTTCCTTCTTGTCCCACCCTTAAGGATTATTAAAAATGGTTACCCTGCCAAGTCTTAGTAGAAAACAGATCAGGGGTTTGTGCTTCCCTTTAGCAGAAATTGGCACACAAGGCTTGGGGAGGTTCAAAACGTAACTGAAGGTTTATTTACAGAAGGTTAAAATCAAAAGGCAGGTGTTTGAACTGAAGAAACAAAGGGTTTTGTGCAGGAACTTCACTGATGTGAGACACAAAACACTTGGTTTAACACTAGGTTGCTGGCTTCTTTCAGAGGTTGACACTGCTTCACAAATGTTTCCCTTTTAAAGCACAGACACAGCACAACTTCCCCTCCTCTCCAGACTTAAGGGTGCTCCACAGAGAGAGGAACTACAAGTGACAAAAGGCACAGGTTGGACACTTGTCAGCTTCCCTCAAGTTTTGATGGGAAATGTAGGCGTCCTGGTCTTGCAGCTTGGCTCTCTGACTGCTGCCCAATGGACTTTTCAACTGTCACTTGTCCAACATTCTGCCAAGTTCCCTCCTCTCTAGACTTAAGGGTGCTCCACTAAGACAAACCCTTCCTAGATACTGGGCAGGTGTTATATATAGAGTGGAACCACAAGTGACAAAAGGCACAGGTTGGACACCTGTCAGCTTCCCTCAAGTTTTGATGGGAAATGTAGGCAGCTTGGTGGAATGTTGGACAAGTGACAGTTGAAAAGTCCATTGGACAGCAGTCAGAGAGCCAAGCTGCAAGACTAGGATGCCTACATTTCCCATCAAAACTTGAGGGAAGCTGACAAGTGTCCAATATGTGCCTTTTGTCACTTGTGGTTCTGTTCATAGTTATGAGCTATAACCCTGTTCCTGGCACTGAAGGGGAGACTCCTCTCTACCCACTTCCTTGGCCATCTATAATTCCCAGATCTCTTGAGTCTAAGTAGGAGTTAGTGCTGGTATTCCCCACTTTAGTCCAAGGACTAAAAGTGTTTCACAAACATTATTTCCTCTCACAGAGGATTCTCTGGATGACCCTCTCTGGTCTAAAGCCAGCCTCCCACTCCCTTTCTCACTCTTGTTTTCTCTCCAACTGACAGCTTCCCCAACATTCCATCCCCAACTGCCATTTTAGGCTAGCCACATTTTTTGGGGGGGGGCATGTCAATCATAGCTCACTGTCTGGAAATCGCAGCATCTGAAGCTGAGTCCATCACACCAGTGTTATTATCTCCTCAATACAACTGGGGAGCTGGGGCTGAGAGGAATTGTTTACCCAAGGCCACCTGCTGAGTTCATGGCAGTATCAGGATTCAAACCAGCAAAGTGCTGATTCACAGACCAGCCTCATAGCCACTATGTTACGGTAGCTCTTTCTACTCACAAACAAAAACATCAGGTACACTCATGAAAAGACAACACTCTCTGAAAACGTCAATAATGCTAGGAGAAGAGGAAGGCAGCAGGAAAAGAGCAAGACCTAAAACGAGATGGCTTGACTCAATAAAAGAAGCCACGTCCTCCAATTTGCAGGATCTGATAGTATCTTTTGGAGGTCTTTCATTTATAGGGTTGCCATAGGTAGGAGACGACTTGATGGCACATTACACAGACACACACACACACACGCACTAAAATGAACAGATATCATCTCATAATCAGTCTATTTAGCTCAAAGGCCTTCTGTAGTGGAATGGTTATAGTATGGATGGTATGTAGAGACAGCATTGTTCTCACTTCCAGGGGCAAGGAGTTCCAAAGTCTGGGGCAGCAGCTGAAGACGTCCATCCCTGGATCATGGCCAACCTCATTTTAGATAAGTTTGGTTCTATAGGAAGGCATCAGCTTTGGATCCTAAAGCTGGGAGGAATATCGATGGATCCTACTCTTCTGTAGATGCAATAACAACTGAAACAAACAACTTCCTCATCATTTCTCTACCCATCAGAAATGTCCTCAAAATGGGTGTGTGTGAATGCTTCCTTATCTCATGCTTTTTTATATGGAGTTATATTTTGGGTTTTGCAGCATCGATTGTATGCTGCATGCCTGTTGGATGGATTTTATATGACACGTTTATGGTGTTTATGTGTACAATGTCTATCATTTAGGGGTATAATATACATATGAAATATCATGCGGATTTTATCAATGCATACATAATGGAAAGCGTATAGGATTTACAAGGTTTTGGTTTTAACTTTTAAGGCCCTTAGTGGACAGGGACTGGCACACCTGTGGGATTGCCTCTCACCCTATATTCCCCAAAGGGTAGTCTGTTCTGCAAACAAACATCTCCCTTGGCCCTGAAGAGTTTTGCCTTGCCTCGACCAGGGTGACAGCTTTTTCAGCCCTAGCACCAACCCGGTGGAATTCTCTGTCTGTGGAAACTTGGGCCCAGCAGAAGCGGTTATCATTCCACCTGGCCTATAAAATGGAGATGTTCCACCAGGCTTATAGTGGTTGAGGCAGGCACATTATACAACTGTCCTCCTACCAAGGGGTGGCGTGATTCTCTTGTTCATTCGATAGTTGGCCCCCCTATCCCACAGGCCCAAATGACTGATGATGGGATTGTGCAATATGTACGCTGCACTTAGGATACTTTAAAAAACTGTAATTTATTTTTATGCTACCAGTGTTTTTATGTTTTATGTATCTTAATTATTGTGATCCACTCTGAGCCCGCTTGTGGGGAGAGAGGACTATGAATTTAATAAACAAACAAACAAACAAACAAACAAACAAACACATACATACATACATACATACATACATACATACATACATACATACATACATACATACATAAAGGAAAAATTGGCATAGTAGCAAAGAATCAAAACTTTTATTTGCACAATTGAGAAGTAAAATTTGAACAGGAAGTTGCGGTTCAAAAGAACAGGACTCCGAAATATGAAATCATCCTTATCTCAAATGCCTTCTGAATTTGCATATCCCTTGCCTCTTTTTGGATTGCTCAACATTTGATGTGTCACAACTGATTGTACAGATTAACTTCACTAAAGAACTTTGGCTTGGATTCCACAGGAAATTTCCATTAACAAAGAGGATCCCTAAAAAATCTTCTACAGAGACTACCCAGGAATAGTATGAAGAGTCAATCAGAAGTCTTCTGAGGAATGGGGAATCTTCTGTTAGCAGAAATGTTCAGTGAGATCCAACCAACTGTATTTGAGGAGCTGTGAAAGTTGCTACCACTGTTTTTCATCTGTGATAGCTCATTAGCCGATGCAAGACATCGAGCGAGGAGCATGCATAAGGAAACCTGACCAAACTTTGTAACAGGGTGACTTTGTAACTTTGTAACAGGGTGACTTTGTAACTTTGTAACAGGGTGACTTCCCAGTGTGACTTCTCAGTGACTTCCCAGTGTTCTGCACCCAATCAGAGTTGGCTATTTAAAAGATATTCAAACTCACCAACTGCAAATGCAAGAGTGCGGAAAATGCTTTTGGCTTAATGGATTGGTTCCAGCTTCTCCATTGGAGAAAAGGGGGGCAAGGGGCCCCTTTGACCACCCAGATGGCTATGGTGAGAATCAGTGGACATGCATGGAAAAAAGAAGTGAGAGGCAGGAGCTGTAGTAAGGAGGGAAGACTGATCATTGCAATCCTAAGCAGAGTTACTCCAGTCTACTCCCATCAAAGTCAATGATTGTTGATTTCAATGGGCATAGACTAGAGTAATGCTGGATTCAACCTGTAGCAAGCAAGTTAACTTTGTTTCCCAAACAGTGCTAGAATTTGTCCAAAAATGGGGCATGCATTCCCCCAAATGCTGTGTAGTCTAGACTCAGCCCTCATTCTATTCCACAAAGTTGTCTTGCAAGAATATTGAATGTTTCCCATGGGCAGGATTAAACTTAAATCCCAAATAGAAACTTCTGCATGCCAGTCCTATTCATTCTCATGCGCTACATTGTAAACGATTGTATAATGCCAGTTAAATGCCTTTTCTCTTCATTCGACAGGGCTTTTGAACAGGATTCTGGATATTTAGGATCTGTCCTCATCAACTCCTCAAAATGAACAGCAAAAGCAAATTGACAAATCCCCAGGCCCAAATAGGCTTAACCTAAATAACATTTTCATTTTGTCTCCCAGCAAATTGCCTAACTTTATGGATTTAATGACTGCCGTTTTCTCAAGCCACAAACAACCTTGTTTGTATGTTTTAGCAGGGCTGAGGATACAAATTTAATTTGGCTTTCCAATAGATTGCTCAAAGTAATGGTCTCCATGGAACAAGGGGCTTAGCATGAGCCAAGAACTCACAGAAGGCTTCTTGGAACTTGCGTCAATAGGAGACTGATGTTTCCTTTGAAAGGCGATTGTTTCTTTATCCTCCGCAGTTTCATTTGTGGCAGGTCTTTACAACTTACGATGACTCACCAGACTACATGTATTCCACTCGGTCTGTATCATGTCCTGCCAACATACTTAACAATTCCTCTTGTTTGGTAGTTTCAGGAAGACAATAAACAAAAATACCGATTGATTAAGTCCCTGGTGGTCTCTCATACTTGGCTGGTGAGTTGGACTCAACTTCTTCATTCACAAATGGTGCCGTTCTCTGATAACAAGATCCAAAAATATATCAGGGATTGGATTAACCCAGCCATCCGTCGAAGAAGACCCAGTGTACATCACCTTACTTTAGGTAAAATGTAGTCATTATCAATTTGTTTAAAATATGTATGCCCTATGTTCCCATATAATTAGCTGTCGTGGTTGATAATAATAAGCTTTTTAAAAACTGTAAAATAATGAAAAACAAAATTAAAGAGGAAAAGCAGCAAAATCAGAAAAAGTAGCTGTTTAAAACTATTTAAAAGAGTATCAGGAATGAACAAGTTGCTTGTAAAGGCCTGAAATAGGCCAACATAAAGCCAGAAAAAAACATTAAAATAACATTAAAATAACCATGGATGAATACATGACAATCTGATAAAGAGACTGATAAAATACACAAGGGGATCTAAAAGGCACAGGAGGCTAAGAACTAAGGCTGTCCCCCTTTTTAGGTGTTTGGAGTTGTTTTTTAATCAGTTCCTTTTTGATCAAAGAGAAATTTGAAGAGAGGAGGGGCAGGAAGAGTGGTTCTGTAAAATTTCAGCATTTCACTTTGTAGGTGCTCAGAGGTAGGCAATGTCTTCCCAAGCCTTCCTAAACTCTCCTGCCAGTGGGGGAGGGGAAGCATATGGTCCATCTGCCCCTCCCCATGCCTGTGGAGTTAGATTTTCACCAACCCACTCCTCCACCATTTTCTTACCTTGTGTATGGTGGGCAGGGAAAGGGGGAAGGGTGCCCCGTCTGGAATGCTGATATTCATGTTTGCACTGAGATGTTATTTTATTGGTTTTATCTATTGTACCTTATTTATGATTGCAACCTTCCTTGAGCCTGCTTGCGGGGAGGGTGGGCTAAAAATCTAATCCATCCACCCATCCACCCACCCACCCACCCACCCATCCATCCACCCACCCACCAATCAATCAATCAATCAATCAATCAATCAATCAATCAATCAATCAATCAATCAATCAATCAATCAATCAATCAATCAATCAATCAATCAATCAATCAATCAATCAATCAATCAATCAAATTTCTTGGTAGAACACTACCCTGGGGTGTATAATATAAGACATCTGCAAGGGTTGAAGTTCTAAAAGGACTCCTTGGTTTCACTTAAAAGAGAAATGGAAGAGGAATCCTGCTCTTAAAAGAGAAAAAAGAGAATAAGAGGGATCAATGACTATATCTAAAAAAGTGAATTTCTAAAAAAGAAAATCCATACCCCAAGGGACTTGACTGAGTGTCAGTCAAAAAGAAGTTTCAGGCGGGCGGCTGTGTTGGTCTGCCGTAGAAGAGCAAGATTCGAGTTCAGTAGCCCAAATCAGCCCAACAAGAAGTGGAGGAGCACTCCTGGGGCTTGCACAATGACATAACTCCTGGAAATGTTGTCGCGCAGAGCCAGGAGCACATGCCAAGAGGCCTGGTGAATGGTGGCGTGGGGTTGGAGGCTGGGAATGGGGGATCCCCTGCCCCCACCGGGAGACTGGAAACCACACATAGTGGTGCCTGATGAGAAGGACTGGGATCATTGTAGGAATGCCAGCAACCTCGTGGGGCCTGGACATTTCCCAGTATTTCAACTGCTCTCCAGAGTACAAAGATCCATTCTCCTGGTGAAAATGGCTACTTTGGACTGTGCATTCTATGGCCCTTCTGAGGTCCCTTCCCTCCCCAAACTGTGCCCTCCCCAGGCTCCAGGCCCCCAGATCTCCAGTAATTTCCCAACCCATATCTGGAAACCCTAAATTACTGGGATCTATTATGACATTTGTCATATAACAGTAGTAAAGTAGCATTTGCAAAGAGATTGCCAATAAAATAATAACAAGAACCACCCACTGCCTGAACAGGGTATAAAACATAATTAAATATAATGAGGCCGGGGTGGGCGTGAATTCTAACTTCTGTCCCTGATTTATAACCATTAAAATAGTAAAGAGTCCAGTAGCATCTTTAAGACTACGCAACTTTATTGTAGCATAAGCTTTCAAGAATGACAGCTCTCTTTGTCAGATTGCATCTGATGAAGAGAGCTGTAGTTCTCAGAAGTTTATGCTACAATAAAGTTGGTTAGTCTTAAAGGTGCTACTGGACTGTTTACTTTTTTGCAACTACAGACTAAGTACAGGCTAACTCCTCTGGGTCTATAACCACTTATCAGATTAACATCCTATTAACATGCAACTTTTTACTTCTTTGATAGATCATGAGGAAATATTAACTCCCCTTCTATTGTTATTCAGGGGTCCTCAAGAGCCCTATAGTCCCTATAGTTCCCTACTCTCAGAAGCCCTGCTTGAACTTTGTTCTGACAAAGAACTGCCTTGTCATGCTCACGGCCCTGTAATATATGAAACAAATTAGCTTAGTTCCCGTGGCCCCTTCTTATACACCCAGGGTAATGCCGATCTCCACTTTGGGGTGTGGAAGCAATTTTCCCAGGGGCCGGTTTGGCTAGAGATCCTGGCAGTGTTTTGCTATCTTCTGGGCAAGGATCAGGGGTCACTGGGAGTGTTGTTACCAGAACTGCTCTTTTAATAGGGGAATTAGCTTGCAGTCTGGATTGGAATTCGTGCGGATCTTAACCAGCTATACCAGAGTCCTTCTTTCAGATCACTCGTGCAATAAAGAGGCGAGACTAATAAAGATAAACATGTTTTACTAAAGGTGCCGCATATGCCTAAAATAATACACACAAACAAGGTACACACAAGGAACTAGGAAATAAAGAGTTGGAAAAATAGAGCCGGTTGCATTAGCAGGAGAGCCCACTTGCGATCGATGGAACTGGGTATACTCACCTGGTCATGGCGTGGAAGAAAGATGCAGCAGCGAAGCGTGGTGGTATCTAATGCCTGCACTAGACCCGTAGAAAGAGAGGCAACGGAGGTTCAGGATAGGAATGACATGCACACCTCATGGCCGGGGAGGCCGTCTTAAATACCCCAAAACATACCCTGGGGCTGGTGCCTTTCCCTGTGGTTCTCAAAAGGGGAACAAAGGCTTAATGGCTCTACAACTACCCTTGATGGGCCACTTTAGTGTCTGATTGTAAGATTGTGACACCTCGGGAAGAGGGGACAAAGGAGGGGAGGGGAGTGCCAGGCGGGTTGATTGGATCGGCCAGGAAGCTGGCGTTGTCTTGATGGCATCAGCTCTGGAATGTGGTGGCTGCATTGAGATGCGTCCATTAGCTGTTCCGGACAGTCGGCACTTCCCTTCCGGGGCGGCTTCCGAGATATGCAGAGCAGGGCGAGGTCGGCCGCTGCGGACGTGACTGGCTCGCTTTCACAAAATGGAAACCTCAAAATGAACTGTCCAGGCTGGCTCTTTACTGCTTGAGAGCATGGCTTCTTCCTTGACATAGCTTGGGCTTGCTAGCAGGCTGCCCAGTGGCGAGGGCAGACTCAGTGACCGGCCTGCAAGGGGCTCTTCGTGGGAACCAACCAGGGGGTGCCCTGCCAGCCTTGTGGAGGCTCCCTCCGGCTGGCACTGTGCTGCTGGCAGCATGGCTCTGGGCCCAGGTGAGATAGGTGCCCAAGGAGGCAGGAGACAGACATGGATGGCACAGTCCATTGCACCAAGGAGAACAGGAAATAGGCACGGGCAATGCTGCCCCAAAACAGAGTCTTTAGTTGTTCTTTAAACAGCAACACAGGAAACTGACACAGTTCATGGCAGGCCTCATAACAGGAGGTGGAGGGGGTCCTTGGCAACAGTGTGTGGGGGGAGGTAGTTGTGAATTTCCTGCATTGTGCAAGGGGTTAGACTAGATGACCTTAGAGGTAACTTCCAACTCTGTGATTCCATGAAATTACTAAGCAAAGCCACACAGAAGTGTCTGCCCACTGCACATGTGCAAATGGCATGACATAGTATTTGACTCAGACCTTGAACACTCATGGAGTGCTAACTTGTCTGTTTGAACTGAGTAACTTCAAACTTCTGGATCATATTTGTTTGGAAGTTTTCCGCATCCCTGCCTCTATCTGGTGTCTTGGAAAGCCACTCGGGGGAGGCTCAATGGACCAAGGAAGCCATTCAATAGAAGGAAGCTGAATATTTTCACCCTACAAAGCTCACCGAAGCAGTCATCTCGGTACTTTTCCACACAATTTTGTGTGTGTGTGTGTCTCTCTGTGTGTGAAATAATCAAGCGTTAACGATATACTTGAGGTAATTTTAAGATTTAGCATCTGATTTTTCCCCCCAATGGCTTTCAGCCATGCTAGGTGCTTTCTGTACTAACAAACCTGATGAGTTTTTAAGAAGACAAAATTACCTCAACGTCGCGTACTGCTCGATGAAGTTTCATAGCCCCCTTGAATCGAGCAATCTACATCTATATTTGATATTGTTACTTAAGTCATTGGAGCGAGACTATATCCATTACAATCACATTTTCTTTTCATTAAAAAAAGAAGGCAAGAGTGTAATTTTGAAGATAGAGGCAAATGCCTCCATGCTTAATTTTCACGGCTCACTTTATCGGACCCAATGGCTGGAAAACAAGCAATAATCTTCCGCTTTGGGTGGTTCAATCTTCTCGCCGTGTAACAACAGTGCTTAAAAGGAGGAAGAACCCCTCAAAATGAACACTAATGTCTTAATCCAGAGCTCATGGAAGAGGGTTTATATCTTCAACGTCTCATCGAACCAGTTCACAGACGGGTTCCAGGCCAATTCAGAAACTGAACAGTTTTGTGTCGTTTTAGGGGGGGGGAGGGTGCTGAATTTCACAGAAGGTCAATTCAAGGGCAGATCTACAATCCATCTGGGCAGACAGAGAAGACAGAAGATTAACAGATCTCGAGATATCCTACTACACAGTTCTGTCAAGCCCCCCCCACCCCAGAAAATGAATTAAAATAAAACTAACACAAAAAAGGATGACACGATTTTGGATGCGGGAGCACTCGGTATGCTCTCTGGACCATTCTATTTATGAGAAACTGCTCAGTTTGTGGGGAATTCATGTTGTTTTCTACAATTTCTCTTATGTATGGAGAGAGATGCAGAGAAGTTAGCCGTGTTAGTCTGTGGTAGCAAAATCAAAAAGAGTCCAGTAGCACCTTTAAGACTAACCAATTTTATTTTAGCATAAGCTTTCGAGAATCAAGTTCTCTTCGTCAGATGCCTGATACAGAGACAGTCTCTGTATCAGTCTCTGTATCAGGCAGATACAGTCTCTGTATCAGGCATCTGACGAAGAGAACTTGATTCTCGAAAGCTTATGCTAAAATAAAATTGGTTAGTCTTAAAGGTGCTACTGGACTCTTATGTATGGGTGTGTTGTTATCATGTTACTACCATACTTCCAGAAGACATATTAGGAGAGCAAAGTGCATCAAGATGAACAGGGCAAAGGACCCAATCTTATATATAAAGTCCGAGGTAGCCCCAGATAAGGAAATGTCCTTTTAAAATTATAAGGTAATACATTAGCCAAGAATGTGCGCCCTTTTGCAGTGGGACAGACAGCTATTTTTAGAAGATGGTTCTGAAACCCAGGCTGTTTCCACACTGCTCACCTTCATTTGGAATGCTGTGGAACATCGCAAAACCCCCGCGGAATATAGCGTCTTCTCGTGCGACTTTTACACAACATCGCGCAAAACTCATGCGAGAAGACGCTATCTTCCACAGGGTTTTCACCATGTTCTGCAGTGTTCCGGATGAAGGTGAGTAGTGTGGAAACAGCCCCTATAAAAATAACAAGCCAAATTCTTAGCATCATCGATTTGGAAGGGGTCTTACAGACCATCTAGTCCAACCTCCTGCCCAATGCAGGTACAGCAATTGATTGAGTATGGACTCTATGGCGTTATACCCTGCTGAGCCCCCCCCCCCTTACTCAAACTCCATCCTCCCCAGGGTCCACCTGCATATTTCCAGGAATTTTCCAGTTTGGAGTTTGCAACTCTATTGCCCTGAAATCTTCAAAATGTCCCCCATGACTTGGACAGTGACTAGAGACAGTAGGATACAGTAAACAGATGCCTGTGTGTTATGTGCCATCAAGTTGCCTCTGACCTATGGTGATCCTATGAATGAAAGACCTCCAAAACTTCCTATCATTAACAGACTTGCTCAGATCCTGCAAACTGGAGGACGTGGCTTCTTTTATTGAGTCAAGCTGTCTCATTTTAGGTCATCTTTTTCTACTGCCTTCCACTTTTCCTAGCATTATTGACTTTTGCAGATAATCTTTGTCATGACCAAAGTACGATAGCCTCAGTTTTGTAGTTTTAGCTTCTAGGGAGAATCCAGGCTTGATTTGATCGCGTACCCACTTATTTGTCTTTTTGGCTGTATCTGCAAAACTCTCCTCCAGCACCACATTTCAAATGAATCAATTTTCTTCCTGTCAGCTTTCTTCCCTGTCCAACTTTCACATACATACATAGTAATGGGGAATACCGTAGTTTGGATTATCTTGATCTTGGTCCCCAGAGAGACATCTTTATCTTTAAGGATCTTCTCTAGCTCCCTCACAGCTGCTCTTCCAAGTCTCAATCTTCTTCTGATTTCTTCATTGTAGTCTCCCTTTTGGTTGATATTGGGCGAAAGAAGAGAAAATCTTGAACAATTTCAATTTCATCATTGTGAAATGTAAAATTGCGTAATTCCTTAGTAGTCCTAACTTTTGTCTTCTTGATGCTTATGATGAGTTACTAGTGCCCGATCCCACTTAGTACGTGGGTCTCACTGTATAATGCAAAGATTGGATCATTTGGGATAAGGGTGAGAAATATTCCCCCTTGCCTTTCTATGTATATTCAGTTACGTTCTTTGTCAACAGTTCAGGTCCACAGCTTTTTGCTTTTGTTTTTGTCTGTCTTCCGTATTGTATTTTTATTAGACAATTTATACCTACAATCTATGTCAGGGATACATATATGAGTATAATGCTGATTTATCAATGCACAAATAACATTGAAAATGGTACATTTCAGGGAGAAGGTGGCGATTCAGCACAATAAACTACAAAATGGCACACAAATCAAGAATCATGAGTTTGGTTCCCACCAGGGAGGCACAAAATCAGAAGAACAAGGATAAGCAATCCAAAATCATCTCTCATCTGAGGGAAAATATGATACCTGCTATGTTAGCAGTCAACTTCCCTCCCCATGCTGAAAGGAGAGTTTATGGATATAGACTATCATAAACTTGCCAGCAGTCCCAGATGCTGCCTAGCAAGGCAGCACGTACACCAGCCAGCCTGGAGGCCAGAAGGTTACCAAGTCATAAGTCATAGGGGAAATGACTGACTGAACGGCCCCCACACCTGGAGAGCGGCAGAGATAATGAGGCTTCCTGAGAAAACTCCCTGCATAATCTCATCAATACCGTCTCCTGCCTCCCCTCTCCCACATACCTAATCAAAGCTATTCAATACACCTGATAGTGTCCCATCCGGTACCTACCAGGTGATCAAGAAATACTTTTACCTTGTCTCAGATAATCATATCCAACGTCTCCCAATTCATTGTCCTGTCTCTGGACCAGTCATTGAGCTATTGTTTTTGGGAGCAAGATGTCAGTTTTGTCTCAGGGTACTTTTAGCCCTATGACTGGGTCTCGTAGCCAAATACTCAGGCTGTGTGGCCGGGGACCCATCCACACACCACCAAACTTGTTTGGGCTTCCTCTCTTCTTCTCTCTGTGAAACACTGGTTATTTTTCTGCCTCCTCTGTGGACCTCCTCTTCTTCAAGACTGGTAACTGAAACTGCTTTCCCATTTCCTCACTTTCCCATTTCCTCACTGTTTTCTCAGTTAGCTTTATGTGTATGCTGTCTGTGGTTTTCTGTTTGTTTGCCTTTTATATCTCTGTTGATAAAAAAAATCCATTCCTGTTGAACATCTGCTTGTTTATTTGAGCATTCTCTAAGGGAATAATCCTGGTATACATAGGTGGAGAATCCCAGTTCCCCCTCTCGCAGCCTCCTTAATGCTAATTCCCCCAACCAGTTAAGGAGACATTCTATTTAGGTAACAGCTGCCTTCATATATTCCTGTCTTAGACCCAAAAAATATATGAATTTCCACCCAGTGTTTTTTTTAACAGCTGCAAAGGCATCAGTGTTGAGTAGAGGATGAGAGCTTAGACCATTCAGCCATTTTTTTTGTACTGAAAATTTCCCACTCCCCTAGGTATAAGAGAAGATCTGGATACAGAGCCAGGGAGATGGCTGCTCAGAGGGTTTGTTAATTTCCTCTTTGCATCCCAAAGGCTCTGTCAATTTCACCTCCCTTTCTAAGAGGTGAAGAGGAAATAAACAAACTTTCTGAGTAGCTATCTCCCTGGCTCCATAGAGAGGGGAAATCCAAAAAGCTTTCTGATTTCTTTTAAAACTCAGTTTCCCGGCTAACATTGTGACTCTCTTCACATGCTCCTCCTCGTGTAATTGCTTCTGCTCTGGCTGATCCTCCACTCAGAATTGCTTGCTGCTTTATAGCTCCTTCAACTCATATGTAAGTAGAAATCATGTATACAAATCTAGATCTGATTGAGTGTGTGCAGTATGGTCCATAATCTTTCTTTGTTACTCGACAATATTATCACAATCGTTTTCCATAGGTTCTCTTCATCCAGTTCCTACTTCCCATTTAATTACCAATTTCATTAAGTAAGCCTTTAATAACTTAACACATTCATTGCATTTAATGTCTGCAAAAGGCAAAGGCAGGCCCTACGTCTCTTCACGCCAAGTGCCAACGGAGGTTCCACAAATCCTCCATCTTCTCTCCCATCTTCACTTCTACGCTTGACTTGCGACCGACTAAAATATCAGCAGGGTGCTATGATAAGGTGGCATAGGAACAGGGGCTTAATTGCCATTAAGCGCAAGAAGATTGATGGATTCCTGCCAGTTGTCATCCTAAGGGGAGAAATACAAACCCTCATTTCATACTCATCAGTAATCTAAGTGACAATTTGCCAGAGTTAATGGGCTGCATATTTTCTTTACTTAAGGAGATAATGGCCAGATTCAAAACCATACGTAACATGAAAAAATCGTTATGTTCAAATGACTTGAGAGCCCAACAATATGGCAGGTTAAGAGCATTGCTTCTCAGGCATCCTCTCTCTTCCGACTCTCCTATGCTCCCTTAGTTGTTTGTAAAGTCTAATTCTCCTCCTGCCCCCAAGGCATAGGTCTTTGCATTACCTCCTGCTAAGTAAGTGGAAGTGCTGATATAACAACGGTAAGAAAGGTCCATGTCTCAGTGGTAGAACACTTGATTTACCTGCAAAAGGTCCAAGGTTCGATCCCTAGAAAAGGATTTAGGCAGTAGGTGGTATGGAAAACTGCTACCCAAGACAGGGAGAGGAGCCGTGGCTCAGAGGTAGAGCATCTGCTCAGTGTAGAGAAGGTCCTTGGTTCAATCCCTGGCATCTCCAGTTAAAAAGATCAGGTAGGAGGTGATGTGAAAACCTCCACCTGAGACCCTGGATAGCTGTTGCCAGTCTGAGATATGAGACAACTGACATGTGAAGAGCATGCGTTGGGAGATGCAATGTTAGCTGGTGGAGCGTCAAAGCCTTTGCTATACACTGGAGCTGTGTGAAGGGGCTGTGAAATGCCAGAATGGAAACTTCAGCCCATGATAACCTCTCCAAGTCCAATCCCAGCTCTGGAAGGCAGCTCCAGCCCATGTCCATTCCTTGCTGCCCTCTGTTTGCGATCCTACACTGTTTTAGACCGGAGAAGAGAAATTGACAAAGCCTTTGGGAGATGAAGACAAAATAAACAAATCCTCTGAGGAGTGATCTCAGCTGGCTCTTTTTAAATTATGCTTCCCGGCTAATATTGTGTCTCCCTTCAGTTGACAAACCCGCCCTGGCTCAGTATAAGGCAGCTTCATGTTTCCATGAGTCCAAGACCCAGGAGAGTCACTGCTAGTGTGAGTAGACTAGACTTGACTCCTCCACTGTGAGTTCTTGTGGGACCCTTGATTGTTGTACTGTTAGGAGAATATGTATAAATGGCATACTATACCTTGGATCCTGTAGTAAATTTCTGCTAATAGTTGATGGTTGTGACTTTTGATGAACTCCCCTTGCTGAAGACCTCTATTTCTCCCCTTCTGATCTTCCTGGAGAGGATATCTGCAGTTTCCATCATCATCATCATCATCATCATCGTCATCGTCATCGTCATCGTCATCATCATCATCATCTTTATTGTGTTAGCTCACAGCCTTAGCAATCAACATCAACAGCATCAGGATTATAATCCAACAATCACAGTAACAGTAAAAACTCTAATATAACTTACAATTATATAACAATAATTAAAATCACAAGTTTAAACTAAAACTGGCATCAATTTGAGCAATTCAGTCAGATATTCGGCAAAATACAAGCGTTTATCTATCAGCCACAACAGCAGTTGATGATTTCGATAAGGCCTTTATCACCCTTGCAACGAATTTTGCTATTTGCATCATTGTCCATTTACTTTTCTTGACAAGCAGTATAGTTAGTCTATCATTATCTAGTCCCCCAGGATATTGAAATAATATATCCCCAATATATCTTTCATGTACCAATGCATATCTTGGGCAATAGAAGACCACATAGATCAGATTTGGGCTTCAATGGGAAAAAGGCCCAACTTGGATAGCCCAGGCAAGCCTGATCTCATCAGATCTCAGAAGCTAAGCAGGGTCGGACTCGGCTAGTAATTGGATGGGAGACCTCCAACGAAGACCTTGGTTAATAATTGAATGTCAGCATCTTGTCATACCTATACTGGGGAGGGGAAACCCAGGAGTTGTGATGTTATGTTTATCTGTTGCAGCTGAGATTCTTAACTCTCCCAAGATGTGGATTCTGTCTTAAACTATGCTGGTTCCCAGCCACTGGGAAAGAACCTTGAACTAGGTGTTTAAGGAAGGGGGGGAACAGGTTAGCCTGTGTGGAGAGCCAGTTTGGTGTAGTGGTTAAGAGCACAGAACTCCAATCTGGAGAGCCGGGTTTGATTCCCCACTCCTCCACTTGAAGCCAGCTGGGTGACCTTGGGCTAGTCACAGCTCTCTGGAGCTCTCTCAGCCCCACCCACCTCACAGGGTGTTTTGTTGCGGGGATAATAATGACATGCTTTGTAAACCACTCTGAGCGGGCATTAAGTTGTCCTGAAGGGCGGTATATAAATCAAATATTATTATTATGTTATTATTGTTATACACTTATGAAATCCCACTGTGCCTTATTCCTGACAATTTGCTCTTAGTAAGATCCTAGAAATTTCCAATAAAGCTTTTCTAAACGAGAGAAGACTTTTGGGAAGAGTCTTGGTAGATTCTTACAAAAACCTCCAACAAAGTTTAGGGTTGCAGAGGTAGGCCAAGTGGTAGGCAACCACCCCTGTTTGTCCCTTGCCTTGAAAATCTCAGCAGGGATCACCATAAGTCAGCTATAACTTGACAGCAATTTCCACCAATGGGAAGGAGAAGTGGAGATATTTGACTAAAGGAAGTATCTCCTATTAGCAGAGATTTACCATGGAAGCCAAGCCACTATATGCACACAAACTGAATACTAAAGTCTTAGAAAAAAAACTGTTCATTGTACAAAGAAATCTCCTAAATCTTCAGTGGAAAAATGGAGAACCGAAACACTTGGCGAAAAATATTCTCAAGTGTAAAAGTGATATTAAAAAGGGGATATTTGCTCATATCTAAGTTTAAAATGGTTATTAAAGGATATAGAATACAATAACCTTGCTGCAATTTTCTTTTTCCTTGACGGAAATCTGGCCCTGGAGCACTAGAAATCAACCACTTTAAGCCAAATAGGAGTGGGCAGGTGTGGAAACTTGATCTCAAGGCAGAAAGGCATTAACAGCTGCCAGGGAACCCTTGATATTTGAACCTGGTGACTGACCTTGTAGCAGGCTGGTGTGAACCACATCAAGGGACTGTGGGTTTTCCAGGAAAAAAAAAAGCTCTGAGAGGTAATTAGAAGTGACATTCAACAATCACCTGGCACTTTAACAATTCCATGATTAGAATGCTAACCAACCAATTTTCTTTTCATCATATGATTTAGACGATCAAAGGGAAATTAAGGGGTGTGTACATTTTAAAAATTGCCCACTTATCCATAGCTGTTCTTCCTTCACCTCCCTGACAGAGAAAAACTGACTTTGCTTTCTTGGAACAGGAGCCGGTGCCTTAAATTGGACTAGCCTACAGGCCCCTCTTGCTCAGTATCCTTTTCTTGGACTGGCAGCATGTTTGCAAGGTTTGAGGCCGAGAAGGATAAAGTCTCTTTTCCTGGAGATGACAGTGAGTGAACTGGGGCCTTCAGCAGCAACAACAACAACAACAACAACAACAACAACAACAACAACAACAACAACAACAACAACAACAACAACAACAACAACAACAACAACAACAACAACAGCTGCTTAGTACCTCTGATCATACCTTGTCTTGAAAACCCCTTACTAGGGTTACATAAGTCTCTTGCGACTTATTTTATTTATTTATTTAATTTATACCCCACCCTTGATACTTGATGTAGACACACACGCACACACACACTTGTTTATTGGTGAAATAAGGAAGCCTCTGAGAAAACAAAAGAAGGAATTGTTTCATGATGGAGTGCAAACTTTGCATGCCAGTTTGGTGTAGTGGTTAAGAGCAGCAGGACTCTAATCTGGAAAATGGGGTTTGATCCCCCTGTTCCTCCAAAGCCAGCTGGGTGATCTTGGGTCAGTCACAGCTCTCTCAGAGCTCTCTCAGCTCCACCCACCTCACAGGGCAATTGTCATGAGGATAATAATAACACACTTTGTAAATGGCTCTGAGTGGGTGTGTCTCCCAGTGGACTTTTGCTAGTGCTCTCTTGCCCTCTCTCTCAACCGCCTTTCACCACTCCTCAACCAACTTCCCCCTGACCTGCCTTTAGGGCCTTCCTTTATAGGGGCCTCCTTGATACAATGCCCACCTTCCCCCAAGCTCTGACCCATACCCTCCTGTCCACTGGTTGCAACAGGCTCCTAGGCCCTGGGGTGGGCTCCTCCTGGCCACCCCCTGTCCTCCCTCCATTGTGGATGGTCCCACAGAGTGGGGCTGGCCGGGCTGCAGCAGACACTGAGAAAGCCTCACCTCCACTTCCCTGCAGTTTCTGGCAGCCCTGCTGGGGCAGGTGTTGCTGCTGGGAGTGACAGCACTGCAGCCGCCTCTGCAGCATCTCTGCATCATGGAGAATTCCCCATCAGGCCTCCCTCAACCCGACCTGCTGCCGGCACCTTCAGCTGTCCCTGGGCCTGCAGAGGCCTTCATGCTTGCCCTGGCTCATGGGAGACTTTTCAGCCAGTGTTGCTGCTGCCAGCAGCTGCTCCGACCCGGCGGGGCTTCCCCTCACCACTGCAGCCACCTCTGCCACCTTGGACAGCTCAGCCATCGTTCCTGGCAGCTGAGGGGAAGGTGAGTCTGGGTGAGGAGGTTTTCGCCCTCCAGACAATTAAACAGGCAGAGGAACTATGGAGTTTCTTGGTAATTATGCTTGTAAAAAATATGACTTTCATATTTAAGCGAGAGGTCAGGGATTTTTTAGTATCTAGCATGAGTATATTTCAGGTTGTCCTGAAGGGTGGTATATAAATTGAATGTTATTATTATTGTTATTATTAGATTAATGAGTAAACGAATGAATGAATAAAATTAACTTCCCTTGTTATAATCCTCACGCCTGCATTGCAGACTAAGGGTGTGCAAAAACAAACTTTCATGACGAAGATACGCATGTAAATCACTGTTTTGAATAATTGCCTTGATTCTCCAGAACAGTAACACAAATCCAAGATGCTTAGAACAATGAAACCCCCTTCCCGAAAAATATTCATTGTTATTTTCAAGTTCTGACGTGTACTAGCCAGGAAACATGAGCACATACTTTCCTTTGATCGTATTTCCAGAAGCCATACCACTGCAATTTTGGTGATACTTGGTTGAAAAATGACGACTCCACCACCACTACCCCTCCCGATAAAATCCTTCATAGAGAATAATGGAAGAGTTGCCCATCTCATTCCTTCCTTTGTTAAATAGACCATGACAAGGAAGCATGACAACTGGATAGTTTTCAGCAGAAAGGCAAAAAAAATTTTATTATTATTATCAGGGGTCATTTCGTAGAAAAAGAGCTGGAGGAACTCATTAGCATAACTCATTAGCATAACTCATTAGCATATGCCACACCCCTTGACATCACCGGACATGTGTCATTGGCATAACTGATTTGCATATGTCACGCCCCCTGACAGCACCTATCCTGGCTGTTTTGGACCCAATCCTGGCCATTCAGGGCCGAAATTGGGCCCAAAATGGCAAAAAGGGGCTGGAAATGGCTGAAAAGGTGCCCAAAATGGTCAGGATTGGGCTGCTATTGAGTAGGAGAGTGATGCACCACCCATCAGAGGCCCGATCTGGGCCGTTTCGGCCCCAATCCAGGCTGAAACGGGCCCCAAATGGCCGAGAGTCAGGTGGGTGGGGCCACCTGACATGTGACCTCTTTGGGGAACTGCCAAAACTGCATTGCTGCATGTTCCCCCTCGAAATGAGCCCTGATTATTATTATCAGTCAATCACTGTAGGAGTAGGAAAATGAAATGAATACAGACAGGGGTAGATAGGTATGGTAGTCTCAAGTTTCCTGCTAGGCTGCCGCATTGTAGAAATCAGTTGAGATGAGTTAGGCTGCACAGAGAGGGATCTACTTTGGGGCTCTGTAAAACTGACTCCTTTAGTTTTATCTGCTTGAAACTGAGCAAGTCATTTGATTAGAGGGTGGACTGTGTTGTCAGCAAATTTGATGCCATTATTCTTTTAAAGAGCTGCCCAAGACTCTTGAGCAGTTTTCCCATTGAAAATAATGGTTCCAAAGGGGGGCTTAGATTTGACTCCCAAACCAGTAATAATCTATCCAGAAATAAGCAAACACAGTAAAAATTTCCCCCCGAAGTCCGATCAGAAATTAGAATAAATTTTTTCTCAGCACACACTCTTATTGCAGGGAGGGCTGCAGTTGAGAGAGAATACAAGCCACCTAGTGTCTGATTTCGTGATGTGGGTAGCTTTAACCTGGCAACTTCCTGTTTCATATTTCAGTCTTTTTAACTCCTACATGAGCCTGTGTAGCGACTGAAGTGCTGGGCTAGGATTTAGGAGATCTGGATTCAAATCTCCACTCTGCCCTGAAACCTACTGCATCACTTTTGCCCAGTCCTCCTCTATCAGCCTGAAGGAGAACCATGCAAATTGCCCTGTGCTTGTGTGTGTGTGTGTGTATGTGATGTGCCATCAAGTTGCCTCTGACCTATGGTGACCCTATGAATGAAAGACCTCCAAAAATTCCTATCATTAACAGACTTTATGTGCTTCCATAAAGCTGTTTTACTCTGAATCAGGCCAATGGTCTATCATGGTTGGTATTGTCTGCTATGACCAGCAGAAGCTCTCCGGGGTTACAAGTTTTTCATATCCCCAACTACCAGATCTTTTCAACAGGAAATGATGGGGAATAAACCTGGGACCTTCTGCATGCAAAGCAGATGGTTTTCTGCTAGGGTTTCCAGGACTCCTAGCCCTCCCAGCAGGAGGGTGGGACTCGGCACTCACCTCTTTGTGCATGCATTTTGCACGTGTGCACTCCTGAGCATACACAATGATGTCACTTCTGGGAAATGACATCATCAAGCAGGTCTGGGAACTTGCATGTGCCCCAATTCAGCCCTGTGCAAAGTACAGAGCACTCCCAGGGCGGTGTGATGATGTCATGCAGGAGCGATGTTGTTGTGCCACTCTGGGAGTGTGTTTTTGAGATCTATTCCCTCCCTTTCCCCTCACCAGCCAGGTGAGTGGTGATTGGAGGTGGAGGGTGGGAGCAGGGGATCTCCCATCTGCACTGGGGAAATGCAACCCTATTTTCAGCTGAGCGATGCTTCCATCTTGCTCTGCAAAGGAAAAACAGGATAAAAAAAGAAGTACTCAATAACTTCGGATGAGCTGTTCTTTCTTAGAAGAGAGGGAATGGCTCCTGGAAAAGCTAGATGTCAGTTCTGATGTCAAGTTTTGCACACGTACTTCTTGCGTGGGAATTAATTCCCGCAGAATTGGTCTTCTGTGTCTTGAGCCCCCATCTGTTTTCAGGATACACACTTCATAATGTCTGCAACTGCAGTGAAGGGACTTAGAAATGAGACTATTATCTTGCAAGCGGGAGCCATCTTCCCCCACCTGCAATAAGAATAATAAGCAATTAATATTTTATAAAAACCTCACGGAGCATGTTAAGCGGCAATTACCACATCTGTAATACAAGGCCTATGAATACGAATGAGTTAGGATTTGCAAATGACCACGCTCGGTTGAAATCCCGCTTGGGACTAGCGATGGTCTGGTACTAGCGTAAAAAATTCACACTTGTCTTGCATGCAACTGGACTACGTTTGGAGGGCCCTTAACGTTCAAAGTCTGCCCCTTGCAATGTCAGGTCCAAACACATGTCCTTGTGGGCAACCATTTATGAAGGTGTGTACTGGCGTCTGGCGCGTACTTGGTTTGATTTCCTGCTCCTCCGACTGAAGCCAACTGGGTGACATTGGGTCAGTCGCACATTCTCAAAGCTCTCGTGGCCCCACCCACCTCACAGGGCAATTGTTGTTGTGAGGATAATAATAACACACTTTGTAAACCGCTCTGACTGGCCATTAAGTTGTCCTGAAGGGCGGTATATAAATCAAATGTTGTTGTTGTTGTTGTTGTTGTTAATGCTGAACTGCTTGTATACCCTTGTTTTCCAGCAAAACACTAAATAGGTTGCCGTTGTTTATCATAGTTCCCTGTATGATACTGGGTGTTCTGCCAAGGGGCAGTGGTTCTTTTGGGATTTGAGGACAATTAAAACCAATTGATGGGGAAAGCAAAAGACTTTATTACACAAAGCAAATACAATCATTACATAAAGACACAAGCCAAGGGGGATAAACATACAGCATAGCATAACATAAAGTAAAGGAAATATGCCACCTGATGTAAGCAATACCCTTTCAGTCACCGGGGGGGGGGGGCCCTCTCTGACGGCGATGGGCAGACTCCTATGGCCAAATACAACTGTACAGCACGCTACTGGCTTTCATCTGTACCGAATCCCCATTCAGAGGGTCCTTGCTCAGACTTATGTACCTTAACGCTGGCTTATGCCCACCTGCAACATCAGCCTCCCCAGAAGGGTCTTAATGAGAGGAGAGGTGACTAATCAGAGGGCCAAGGCTAAAGGAATGCTGTCAGAGTCAAGCTGGCCTTGATGATCTAAGCCTAGCTGATAAGGCTAAGCGACTGGCACTTACCCAAGGCCTGATTGCCCGGTCCTCCCTTCAGCAAGATGTGATGTTACCCACACTCTTGCTTCAGGTGTCTAATGAATACCTCTCTCCCTGCACAATGCCTAGTAACAGGGAGAGTCCCATCTCGAGGTCAAAACTTGCATCAGCAACAAATGACAAGACATAATGTAGTAAAAGGCACATATTCAAAGGCATATGTGAGTCAAATATCTCTCTTTAGGCAAGATGGATGGACCTAAGGCACCGCTAACTCCTCGAAATACAATTCTCTTCCGCAATTCCAATACACTGGGCTTTTCTCAAAAGACAGGACCGCTGTGTTTCACTACCACGTACAAAGCTCTTCATGGCCTTGGCCCGACATACCTACAGGATTGCCTCCCTCCCTACGTCGGAGCTCTCTCAGCCCCACCCACCTCACAGGGTGGTTGTTGTGAGGATAATAATAACACACTTCATAAACCACTCTGACTGGCTGTTAAGTTGTTCTGAAGGGGGCGATTTATATAAATCAAATGTTGTTGTTGCTGTTGTTGTTACTGGGGTCCCAATCTGAGCAGAGCTTCATTCACAAACAGAAAGGGATTTTTTTAAAAAAAACAGGCAGAAAAATAGTACACATCCAAATCTTCAAATAGGGTATCCAGTGCTCTTGGCTGGATTTGGTACAGAATTAGAATCTGTGATGGTATTGGGCCAAAACTTCCAGGTCCAGCTGCCCATTGGTGAAATTTGGATGGGATTGTGATTACTGCAAAGTTAAGATTTGAGACCTCAGTGGCGCAAGAGTCAGGATCCAAGTTGCCATTAGTTCAGTTCAAACTTTCTGTTGTAGAGACAGACCAAAGAAGGTCAGGGATGTCCATAATGAAATTCCTGAGCCAAAGATATACATAAAAATCACTGTTTCAAATAATTGCCTTGATTTTCTGGAATGATCAAACAAATCCAAGATGCTTGGGAATTACGATATCCCATCCCTGAAAATATCCGTTTTAGGAGGTGGATAGTTCTGATGCTTATTTATTTGTCATTTATGTATGTCATTTATAGTCTGCCTTTTTCACTGAGACTCTGAGTGAGATTAGTACATTCAATCAAGAACACTTCCATAAACAAAGCCTTAGGGTAAATAGGTACAAGTTTACAAAGATAAAGCGTTAGCAGGAATCCAATACAACATGGTGGTAAAGTCTATGGTCCCTAACTCATTAGCGAAGTATCTGAGACCCCTCTCTACAATCCAGCCCTCCTACCTTAATAGAAAGCCCTTTTGAATAATTCAGTTTTGCATTGTTTGCAGAAAGCCAGGAAAGTGAGGGCTCTCCTGACCTCCTCAGGGAGGTTGTTTCACAGAGTAGGGGCCACCACAGAGAAAGCCCATCTACGGGCTGCTGTTGATTTCACCCATGTGCAGGGCGGCACCTCCAGGAGACTCTGTTCGGATGAGTGAAACTTCCAGGGGGGAGCATATGGAGAGAGGCAGTCCTGTAGGTATGCTGAACCAAAGCTGTGAAGAACATTGCATGTGATAACCAGTATCTTGAAATGAGCATGGTAACTGATAGGTAGCCAATGGAGTGACTGAAGGATGGGAGTGATATTTATGCTCCTGATAACAGTTGAGCTGCAGCGGGTTGCACCAATTGGAGTCTCCTAATTCATTTGGATGGGAGATCTATGAATAGTGCATTACGATAGTCAAGTATTGATGTTACCATAGCATGGATCCAGGTGGATCCATACAGCATGAACACATGCTTTTCTTTGATTCTACTTCTTTTGTGGATTGTGGAATTTCTCTCATCCAATCAGATCCTTGCAAGGGAAGAGCACAGAGCACTTCCAGCCAATCCCAAGCCTCAGAGAGCTGCCACTCTCCTCCCTCCCTCCTCTGTGTGGTGGAGAGTGGGTTTTTTCCCTTCTCAAAGTAGGAAGTAGGGGTGTACATTGAGAAACTTTTCATTATAATTTCTGATCCAGACTTCAGGGGAAAATTTTTTACTGTGACTGCTTATTTCTGGACAGAATATTACTGGTTTAGAGTCAAATTCTTTTCTGTCTTTTGGACCATTATTTTCAATGGGAAATCTATTCAATGGTCTGGGACAGCTGCTTTTTTAAAAAAGATAATGGCACCAAATTTGCTCAGAACACAGTTCCCCCTCTGTCTAAAGACCTGTTAAATTTCAAGCAGACAGAACAAATGGGGTCGATTTTCCAGTCCTCCAAAGTAGGTCCCTCTCTATTCAGCTGCATACATCTCTACTGATTTCAAGAATGGTGGCAGCCTAGCAGGAGAGCTGCAGATGGGCATTGACATTTTTTAAAAAACATGTCTGCATTTTCCTTGTCTTATAGTGACTGACAATAAAATACCATGCTAGTTAAAGAGGAGCATGGGTTCAGCATTGCATAAGTTTGCAGGGCTGAGCACAAAATATGTAGCCTGCAATATGCAATTCCAAAGAAGCATTAACAGGAGTACACATGCACCATTTTTTAAATTGAACTCTTGGAAAAAGCACCCCCTACACACACTTTGAGACCTGCGTTAGGATTTGAGTTGTAAGGATCATTCCTATTACTATAATGAAACTTTTCATTGGCCATGAGGATCTCCCACTTTGTTCTGGCAGTCATTTGGATAGTGCAAAAAGAGGAGAGTGAAAATCTTTGCCTCCTTTATTACTGGAATTGGTCTCCTTGCAATAAAATAGGTTGTGTATGTTTGGGGGGGGGATTAGCAAGCAAAGAAGACAGCTATACGAGAGGCTGGTAACCGCAGGGATATATCACCAATTTTTATGGGGTCCCTTCCATTATAACAAATGAGGCTGGTGCTTAACATCAAACAACAACTTTTTTTAAGGAGCAAAATTTGAGACACATATACACAGAGAGTTTACGAGGTAAAATGGCTACACACACACACAGTCCTAGGAAGCTTAGTCAGAGGTTGGGAATAGAGAGAGGGAGCAAATATATCTACCTTTCCGATGAGCAGGGAAGTCCACGGAAGGAGAGCTTCAAATGTCCAGCGTTCTCAGCCAAGGGAGCAAGAGGCTCAGGGTAAACCTCAAGAGAACAGCACTTTGGATCTGGTAAGCATGTACGAAGAGAGAGAGGCTTAGGGAAGTGACCCTAAGGAAGCAGCCAGGAAGCAGGCACACTTTGAATGGGACAAGGCACTACTCTTATAGAGTAAAACGTGCCCTGAGGTGGAATGGCCCACCTAGCTGCTAGAACAAAGACTCCAATGGTCAGTCCCTGAGTTTGACAAAGTGTTTGATTACCTTGATTGGGGCATGTGAAAGCAAATGCAATTTTTTTTCTAGCACTGCACAAAAGGATAATTGGTTAGTAAAGTCCACTGGAGCTAAGTTGATGAATTTACGTGGGGACTGTACTTTCCCAGGAACAACTGTACAAACTTATGAATGTCATTTGATTAGCTCCTCAATCAAGGACAGGAGATCTCATCACGGAAGGAGGGAAAGGAATGTTTTAAGTGGGGATGGACCTGTGAGACCTTTGTTGCACTGGATTCCTCAGGGGCTGGAGGAACCGCAAATCCAATCACCTCTAATCACTCCGCATTTCTGTACGGCATTCCATTCATGCTGGGGTCTCCCGGGCGGAACTCAGCAATGGTTAGCTGGAGGCTCTTTGGCTGGGTGCAATACAGCTGCCATTTTAAATCCAGAGGCCTAGTGATTTTTAATAACACAAGCAGCCATATTAAAATGGCTATTGAAGATGGCGGAGGCCGGGCCGACTGCTTATACCTTTATAGTTACAACTGCCATTTTAAAGGAGGTGAACCACAGCATGATTTGTATCCTCATCAAGGGTGTGTGTGTGTGTGTGTGTGTGTGTGTGTGTGTGAGAGAGAGAGAGAGAGAGAGAGAGAGAGAGAGAGAGAGAGAGAGATCACCTCTCTTAAAGTGTTACTTGAATATTACAGGAGAGAATCTAAAATGAAATAAGAACCCCAGTCCCCCCTCCTCTTTTAGCAAATGTCTAAAAGGGGGCAATGGAGTATGAGAAGCAATTTATCATTTGGGGAGCCATATCTCCAATGTGCGTTTTGCCATGGGAGTTTTGCACCAAAAATGACCCCATGGGAATTCAGCCGGATAAACAAAAAAGACATTAATCTATTTTCACACACACTTGTGTACACATGCGTTTATTTGCTTCACAGAATATTTGTTGTTCTTCATGAACGAATTTAGGATTTCCAAATTTAAATCATCACTATGCATGAAAACTATATTTAATAGCCTAGGGAAATGATAGTATTAGGTCAAGGACCAAAAGCAGTTGATGAGGCCACACCAGTGACCTGGTTATTGTTTTTGAACTAAAATGCCATAATCTGCCTCACATGGAATACGCAGGTCATGCCCGTACATGTATGCATGTGTGGTGGGGTCCAAATATTTCATCTAAGTAATTAGAGCCCAGACTCATTTCACGGCATATCCACTTGAATATGCTTGAGATGTCTAGGCCAGGAAAGGCTTTGAGTAGAAATTCAAAACAGGTGTGGGGCAACTAAACAGTGACACCCAATATACAGGAAAAACAAAAAAAGTACTTGTGTAGGAAAAGAGCTGTTGATTTGATTTCCAACATTTTATTTCAAACTTGACTCTTTTTATTAAAAAGGCAATTATTTTGACAAATATGAAGACAGCCACATCTGCTCACTCTCTCAATGCTGCGTATGGCAAAAAAAGAGAAACACCCCCCCCATTCTATTAATATATATCTCCAGGAAAGGCTGTAGAATTGTTGCAGCACGTTTCAGAAATTCTAGTTGAATCCGTTGGTCTACACTTGTAGCAAATGAAAATGGAAGAGAGGAGATTAGAAGTGGACACGAACCAGGAAAATACTGAACCGTGCGGTTCATGATTCGTTGCATTTCATGAACCATGAACCATAAACTTTCATGAACTTGCCCCAGTTTGTGAACCGGTTCATTTGGTTCGTGAAAATGTCACTTCCAGGGCAGCAGGAGGTCACTTCTGGGGCTGCAGAAAGCCCATCCCCCCCTTGCCTAGGAAAATGATTGATCGGCCCCAGGCTGTCTGCAGTGACAAACTGAAAAACGAACCAAACGAACTGGACTAAAGTTCATGGTGGTTTGTCAGAAATGGGCTCATTTGGGGGGTAACTTTAAGGAACATTGGAGGGAAGCCATGTGAGGAGGTACCCCGCTGGGGCCATGACCAGCGTTTGCTCCCAGACGGCAGATGTGCCATGGTGCCACTGCACGGAGGTGGGGATCTTGTTACTTGCGACCCCATGATTTGCTTCTAGCAGGTGGGCTGAAAGGGGTACCATAGGACTGCAATCAGGCTGTTTGATACTTGGATCCATGCTCCATGCTGTGCCAATGCTCCAATGGCTGTAATCAATAAAGATGTTGCTGGTTTCACTCCAGCTTGGTGGGCTGTGTCACTTTCCACTTCACCCCACTGCTCCTGGATCCACAATATTTCATTGTATTTAAAACACACATACAGCTGGAAGTCAAAATTTAATATGGCTGGGCTAATCCCCTTCTCTCACTTGTGATTACTCACAGGGAAAGTTTTCAGAGGAGCGCATTCGGCATTTTGTACATATAGCCGGATTTGGTAGAATCTGATAACCCACCAAAATATGACCACTCTCCCAAGGATCTGGGATATCTAGAAGATGAGATACAGCAAAAAATATATTAATTAGACCACAAGCTGATTGATATTAAAGGAGAAAGTGCTGTAGCTGAAAAACTGTAATGGATTAATAATATGCTTATTATTTATTTATTATTTAATTTTATTTAATCACATTTCTAGACCGCCCTCCCCGTCAGACGGGCTCAGGGCGGTTTATGCTTTTTACTGTTTTTCTACTTTGTATGTAGGCCATTGTTGGCTTCTTGTAGTTGGGTTTTTGTTATGTTTTACTTTCCTTCTTTGCTCTATCTTTTAACTTTTCTATAATAAAAATACAAAAAAATTCAAAGTATAACCACCATCCCATCACATTCCATATATAGACCAAGCATGACTGAATGAACCTGACCTTAAATGAAAGATATGGATTTCTACAGGAAACTGAGATACCAGGCAAGAATGCATAGCTTTCTCCAGAACTGTGAAATCTGTAATGAGCATTAAAAAACAAACAAAAAGAAGCTGTATGTATAATGGGAAATGCTGATCTACGTTGGGACGTTCTGAAGAGCAGGCCTGTGAGATTTCTCACTCTGTTTTTTGTATTAAAATGGATCTTTCAAAATGGAGCCATGCCAGAATCGATATCAGATAATTGGAAAAGGGAATCATGAGCCTGAAGAGAAGATTAAGCTGGAACAAGGGTATAAAATGTGATAATTAACCAAGTACTTTGGTAGTCTCTAGGTGGGTCTGACAGAAAGTGCTTACATTGTCATTTAACGCAGATCAAAAGAGGAGAGGAGGGAGTTGTAATGGTGGAGTTTAAAGAGGGGTGAAGATCAGAAAGCTATCAGATGATGGATCATTTATCCATCGTTATAGTCCCAACTAAAACGCTTTCGGATGGTAAATCAACTTTATTCATCCTTTTGTTGTATAATTAGGTTCCATTAAATGTCTGATCTATGCATACATTCTTAAATGATATATTCCTAGCATTTTTAACACTTCATAATTAGAGATGGGCACGAACAGCAATACAAACTAAAAAACCCACGAACACCCCAATCTGCTGTTCGTGAGGAAGCTGTTTGTGAGGCCCCATTCTAAACAAACAGGTGGTCGTTGCAAGCCTTGTTCGTTGCTGTTGGTTGCTGGCAAGCCAGACAGTCCGGCACCTGCAATCAATTTCCTTGGTAACTTAGGCAGGGATTGTCTGAACTTGGTCTGAACTCCTGCTGTTGCCCTGGAAACCCCAATCTAAGCTCAATTTAGCTTGACAGGCAGGTCTTCCTTCCAAGTGTGGCATGGAGGTCCAAATTTGTTACAAGAGGAAAACACCAGTGGGTAGGGGGGCTCCCAGCTCTGGCTTTCAGGGAGAGACAGCTGCTGTTAGAAAGACAGGGTGAGTGCATTGGAGCTTGAATTTTCTTTCTGTGTGGTAGGATAGGGATCTACACCTTCAGGTTCCAGGGCTGATGCCAGGCTCTGGGGCCAAGCTATTTTTTATTATTGGTACCTTTCCTGCTGCCTGCTCAGGTAAGATTTCTGGGAGTGGTGAGGTAGGGATCTTGATGGCTGGAGGAGAGCCTGCTGGCCCCCATGAACAACAAACAACGAACATGTTCATGAACAGGATCATGTTCGTCAATGTTCGTTGTTCATGGATGGCAACGAACAACGAACACCGTGCTCGGTTTTTTTTCTGTTCGTGCCCATGTCTATTCATAATCATCAACTTCTGCTGCCTACTCAAATCACATTGGTGCAAGAACTCATGCATTTTTGGAACCATATTGTCAGGGGATTAGATCTCAGGCACCATAAGGGCAATGATTAGAATCCTGATCTCCTTTCTGCTTATAGAAGGCCCTTCAACCTGTAAAAGAGCAGCAGAGATGATTTTTCAACACTCCCTCTCCCCTTGAGGATCCTCATTTTACCTCTTCCACTGTTTCCCAGGGTCCAAGACACAGACAGGTTCAAATCCACAGTTTTGATAAAATTTACAGGGTGATGTTGGGTCAACCACTCTGTCTGTCGGCTTAAGCTACCTCACAGGGTTGTTGTTGGTGGAACAGAGGTCACTCAACATATATGAACACAAACGGGGGCACTACTTTTGCATTTACATTAGAAGAAGATTGTATTTGTGTGACGCCTGTTATTGTCTGAATGGAAATTTCTATCTGACTCCTCTTTCTGTGTTCTTTGCTCTCTCTCCTGCAGGTCTTGCACGAAGCAAGAGAGTTCTGCAGAGCTCTCCAGTACAAGTTTGCAAGAAGCACATCCATATTCCCCTCTCACAAGTGGACAGCTTGATTAGCTGGCTACTTGTCACAGGGAATATTTTATTTAGATTAGGTTTCTATGTTTTCTTTGGCTACTACAAAAATGCAAGTGAAGACGAATCAGCTTCAATAAAAGTAAGTTTTACCTGTTGCAATATACTAGCTTGAAGATTGTTTCACATGTGATGCCATGCTTTCTTGACTGTGCAACTTTGCTACAACAACTAAGAAATATACCCAGTAGTTGTGAGGATGAAATGCAAGAAGGAGAAACTTGAGTGTGTCTCTGAGCTCTGTGGAAGAAGAGCAGGATGAAAATGGCCTAAATAATAAATCACGGTGAGAAATACAGAATTGTTTTTTAAAGCAAACACTTATACTGAAAAACGGCAGGGTGCAACTTGCCACTCTTTGTCCACCCTGACTTCATGGGTAGTTGATTCAGATTAAGAGGCAGATTATCTGTATGGAGTGCTCTTGTATAGGAGCACATTGAAAGATGCTCTGCTTCGACTGGAACCAATAGTTGTGCCCTCGAGGTTAGTACATTTAGCACAGGCAGAATATCCATTGTCGACGTTGACCTCGATCTTCTCCACATATGTCTGCTGAACCAGAATACAAGGAGGTCAAATACATTTCCTAGGTTGCACTTTGAAATATTTTCTCACTACCAAGAAGAGAGTTGCAGTAACAGACCTTTTCTCAGCAGCATCAAAACCTTTATACACTCTCATCACACCTTGCAGTCTTTAAAAGAGCTCAGCTCGGCAATCCTTACTGTCTAATGCCATAAAAACTGCAAGATATTTTGCACTGTAGTAAAAAACAATCTAATTGCTTTTTTAAAAAACAGGGGCTCCGGGACCTGAGAATAAAATGGCTTTTGTTTTTCATTTAGAAATAAAAAAAAATAGATAAAAGACACAGAGAGGTGCAGCCCAATGCCGGTTATTAAAAGCAATGTTGTGCATTGTACATTTTTAATATCTCGGCCAGCTGCCTAGTACAACCTAGAGAATTAGAGCTCGTCTTTCTTTCTTTCTTTCTTTCTTTCTTTCTTTCTTTCTTTCTTTCTTTCTTTCTTTCTTTCTTTCTTTCTTTCTTTCTTTCTTTCTTTCTTTCTTTCTTTCTTTCTTTCTTTCTTTCACCTCCTGAGGGCTCTAACCCTCATGCACCAGGGCCCAGTTTGGCTTAAGTGCCTTCCCTTGGCCTCAGAGCCAAGCTGCATGTGACGAATTACACTTGCCTGGCAAGTGAACAGACTCATGTGTATTCCTCCCTGTTCACTTGCCATTCACTTGCTCTCCACTAGACAGAAAGGGCTGGGGGTTTAGTCCACCTCTTCTCCTGTAGCTCTACTCCCTTCTGATCTGGGAGCCAGAGCCCATCTGTCCTCCTTGGCTTTCTTCCTCAAACCTTTTGACAGCTCTAGCCAGGCCTGGACATGCCCAGTGGCCTCCTCCTACCCAGAAGACATCAGTGGATGTAGCCCAACCTGGGAGAGACAAATAGTGCACCCTGAGCAATTTCTGCTTTGTTACTCCCTTTTCCCACCTCCAGGGTGGAGCTTCCCAACAGCTGATTGTCAGTGGGTGCTTGACCCTTAAAGGGCCAGCTGCCATTGATCGGCTGGCTGGTACACAGATCTTTATAAGGTGCCTTAGCCAGTCCGCTGCGCTGGGTAGCTACTGTGTCTGACCCTGCGGGGAGCTAAGGAGGGGGACATGGTGTTGTCTCCAGCACCCCTGACACCTTCCTTCCTTCCTTCCTTCCTTCCTTCCTTCCTTCCTTCCTTCCTTCCTTCCTTCCTTCCTTCCTTCCTTCCTTCCTTCCTTCCTTCCTTCCTTCCTCTGATTTTGCTTAGTTTTCCTGTTTTTCAGAGTCTGAAATGTAGACTTGACTGAGAAATGTCTACTCTCACATATAACATTGATTTATTTAGTGGAAGAACAGCTATGGAAGAAAATGCAACCATCTGGAAAAGTATAGATGCACAGCATTACTCAGGCTGCAATCCTATGCACACTTACCTGGGAGTAAGCTCCACTGAACACAGAAGGACTTATTTCTGAGTAAGCATGCATAAAATTGGGTTGTAAATGAACACCGGCAACATGGATAGTTTTAAGTGGATAGCTGTGTTGGTCTGCAGTAGAAGAGCAGCATTTGAGTCCAGTGACACCTTAGAGACATGCAAGGTTTTCAGGGCATGAGCTTTCGAGAGTTAGAGATCCCCTCTTCAGATACAAGGATCTGGAGAAGGGAGCTCTGTCTCTGGAAAGCTTACACCCTGAAAATCTTCTTGGTCTTTAAGGTGCCACTGGACTCAAATCCAGGGGCAACCTGGGAAATTCACTTTCTGTCATGTACACTGTCACCCCAAGGCTGTATAAAATTATCCTGACCCACCCTTTGCCTGATTCTATCTGATTATCTTTCGATGGGGGACAAATTATTGGCAGATGGATCTGCAAATTGCAGCACAAGGTAGCCAAAGATTTTTTGAATGGGAATGCACATCTAAATGGCCACACCAAAACCACTCTTTTCAGTAGAGGTGTCTGAAGTATTAAGTCAAATTGAGGTAACAAGAGATGAACCATGAGCCCCATTCAAAACTAATAATTCTCCAGATGTAGATATCGTACGCTTAAGAAGCTCAAATATGATATTATTGATTTACTAACCAGTAAATGTAACTTGTCAATAAAATCGACCTCTGTCCCAGAGGACTAGAAAGTAGCAAACGTTACATCATATTTTTAGAGGGGTCCAGAGAGGAACCAAGAAATTGCAGGCCTAACATCTGTTCTAGGGAAATTCATAAAAAACTGTTATAGATAGTGTTACCAGAACTGCTCTTTATTATAATGGGGAATTAGCTTTAGCAGTCTGTAACTTAAAATTAGCGCGGATCTTAACCTATGTCTTCGGAGGTCCCGATCCCAGACACTCAAGTGAAAAAGAGGCAGACTACAAATAGGTTCAAACACGTGTATTTTCTAATAGTGTGGCGTAAGCCTGAGCTTGCACATACATACAAGAAAACATACAAGGACTAGGAAATACAGAGTAGGAAATACAGAGACTTTCGCATTAGCTGGTTCCCAACGATGGTAGGGGGAATACTCACTTATCCTGGAGCGAAGCAGAGACACAACAGCGAGGGTGGCCCAATGCCAGCACTGGGACCACAGACGGACAGAGAGGGGTTCTGGATAGGATGGCACGAGCACCGAGTGGTCTGAGAGACCAGCTTAAATACCCCAAAATGTACCCTGGGGCTGGTGCTGTACTTGGTGGTTCTCACAGTTTAAAACAAAGGTTCTAATGGGCCACTGAATGGCTTAGATGGGCCACTTTGGTAATCAGATCATGATAAGTGACACCTCAGGAAGAGGGGACAAAAGAGGGAGGGGGAAATCCAAGTGGGCTGAAAGGATGTTCCAGCGGACAGGGCTTGTCCTGATGTCATCAGCTCTGGAATGTGGAGGTTTCTTTGAGATGCATTCTCTAAGTGCTTGGGATGGTCGGCACTTAGTTCCTTCTCCGGGGCGGCTCCTAAGATATGCAGAGCGGGGCGAGGTACTCTCGCTGCGGACGTGGCGTGCCCGCTTCGCCGAAATGGCTTCTCAAGGTAGTCTCTTCCTCAGGGTCTTCTGGTTGCCTAGGAACATGGATGCCGGCTGGGCATAGCTGGGGCTGGATAGCAGGCTGCCCGGTAGCGAGGGCAAGCTCGGCGACCGGCCCGCGGGAGTCTCCAGGTGGGAACTGACCAGGGAGCGCCTAGCCAGGCTCGCTGGAGGTTTCCCCGGCAGGCGCCCGGCTGCTAGCAGCGGCTTGGGCCCATATGAGGCAGGCTTCCATGGAGGCAGGGGTAACAGCACGTAAAACACAGTCCAAAGCAGGGAACAGGCACGGTCCGTGGCAGATGGCAATGCAGGCACGGGGCACACTTGTAATAAAGTCCAAACACACACTGGGAAGTCCAGATACAGGTCCGGGCAGGGCTGCCCAGTAAAAGAGTCCTTTGTGCTGTTAACCAAACATGGAGTCAGTAAACTGCACAGTCTATTGCAACAGCGCGATAATAGAACAGCAGACAGGAAACTGACACGTGTAGCAGAACACACACGTGCAGGGCAATCTTTGGTGCAGCAGTAAAACAGTAACTCAGGAAACTTTAACACAGTTCATGGCAGGCCTTAAAGCAGGAGAGGGGGCCTACTTGGCAACAATAGAATTGTTAAACATGTAGAAGAACAAAGCCTGCTGAGGGACAAACACCATGGCTTCTGTAAAGGATTTTTTCTTCACAAAAATCTTGGGAGTTCTTTGAGAAGGATATCAAACTGAGTGTGATACAAGGGATGTTATATATGAACCTACTTGACCATTAATGTCATTGTGGCGGCTCAGCTCAGCAGGGGGGTTCAGAGAGCGAAGATTCTAATGATTCTTGCAGCAAGGGTGGAACTCAAGGAGTGGCTGTGAGAGCTGGGCCCAGGTGAAAGCCACAGAGGCTGAGCAGGGAGAAGATGCCCTATGCAGTCAATCCGGAAGGGCACAGGGATGGGTGAGGGAAAACACTGGCATGTGGAGGAGGGGAAGGGGTCTAGGTGGAAGGTTCAAAACGAAGGCTGGGAGGGGGGAGTGAGGGGTGGTAGTGAGGAGAGAGGGAGAGAGCAAGTGAGGTGCTAAGCGCAAGGAGGAAACCAGACAAGCAGAGGAGGAAAGAAGCAAGGGGACTCCAGCAAGGGCCGAGGGCTGGCACCCAGCCAGCAGAGACTGGCCTCCTCAGGCGGTGAACCGAAGGTCGGGGTGAGCACAGAACCCCCAGGCTAGACAGGGAGACTGCAGCTATGCCACCGAGAGGACCAAGAGGGTCCGGGGAATCCCCACCAATCCTTCCCCTCACAGAGGCATACAAAAGAACTCTCCCCTCACGGAGCACGGCAAGGTTGGTGAAGGGAGCACGCTCGGGTGTGGCCGATGATGAGAAATCAGAGATGCTGACAATACAAGTCAGAGTGTCCTGTCTCTGAGGCCTGGGGAAAATCATCACAGTCATCTTCAGAGGCCCTGCTTCAGGTGCCCCTAACGACTGAGATTAGCTTACATTGTCCTCACCTTCATTTTATCCTCACAACAGCCCTGTGAGGTAGGTCTGGGCAACAGTGTGTGACTGGCCAAAGTCAATTGACAACCTCTCATGGCAGAGTGGGGATTCACACCTGGATCTCCTTGACTCCTCCCTTCTCTGAACTCTACCTTCCCCAGGCTGCTCCCCCAAGTCTTCAGGAATTTCACATGCTGGAGTTGGCAACCCTATGAACAGCCCATTGAAAAACTGACTCCCTGCTTGTGGCCGGGGAGCAGAGCCGTTGTGTGTTCAAGAATCCCTAATCAAAATGTGTAGTCACACTCTTTAGCAAACAATAGCACTCCCATTTGGATGTGCATGTGGGTGTGCATCCCATTGAAGAAGAAGGGGGAGCCGCACCAAGGCGCAATGAAGAAAGGAAGGCAATTGGTGGACAGGGAAGAATCTTTAATGATAATATTGTTCAGCTGTTCTGGAGCAGCTTGCACCTGTTCACCGTTTGTATTATTATTAAACATTCTTCCCTTTTCACCAACTGCCTTTTCTTCTTCATGGTGCCTCCCATTGGTCATAAAGGACAGCACTTCCCTGCCCTTTAAAGTAACAGATGTTTCATTTCAGTGAGTGACTTTTTTTGCATTTTAAGCCTCATGAATAGATTGCACTATTCACTTAGGGAATAGATTGCATTATTCACTTAGGAAATAATTCCCTCCACAGACTCATTCTCTGACTGGGAACTGATCCTTAGAACGGGCCCAGGGAATTGGTCCCGTGACCTGCATCCTGGTTTTGTGGTCTGAATACTCCCAAGGCCTTGAAAAGTTTTTTTGGGATGGTTTCTGATCTCTCTGCTACCAAGCCCTGAAACTTTCCAAAGATTTAAGAACCAAAGACCACCCAGAGTGGGAAAAGTAATACATTTTCTTGCTGCCCAATTTCTCATTTATGAAATGCCATTCAGAATGTCAATTAGTATTGAAATTGAATGCAAGCCCCATTTTTATTCTGCTTCATGCAGTTCCATTCTTTTCTCTTTCCTCTCCCATTTTCAATGCCATGAATTGGTGATTCACTGAGGCGTGGGCCTGATAATCCCTTGCAAGAGACATTACCTTGTGACTGGTCCATTTTGCAAGTGCAATGAGATTTTTCTGTCCTTCTCCAGCAGAGCAGAGAAGACAAGGAAAAAGATAATCCTCTTGCAATGTAGCAAAGAACAGCAGTTTTGTCTGCCATCATTGCTGCTTGCCATTAGACCAGGGCAGGTTGTGGGCATGTGAGCAATATTGTTCTGACATGACTCTTACTGATTTTTAAAATCACAGAGAGAAATCACATAGTCCTGACAAAAGAGATGTTCTATTCCAACAGAAAGATGGATTCTTCCAAGCCCCATGGCATGACATATTCAAACCTGGATTCCAGGAAAGAGGGTTTAAGAGCTAAGCTACAAGAGACAAATTACTCGAGGAAGATCACGTGAAAGGAGTTGCAATGTTAGCCGGGAAGATGAGTTTTAAAAGAGATCGGAAGGCTTTATTAATTTCCCCTCTCTACAGAGCCAGGGAGGTCAGTGCTCAGAGAGTTTGTTTATTTCCTCTTTGCCTCTTAGAAGGGGAGGTGAAACTGACAGAGCCTTCTAGGAGGCAAAGAGGAAATTAACAAACCCTCTGAGCAGCAATCTTCCCTGGCTCTGTAAAGAGGGGAAATTAACAAAGCCTTCTGATCTCTTTTAAAACTCAGCTTCCCAGCTAACATCACAATTCCCTTCATGTGCTCCTCCTCGTGTAATTCGTCTCTTGTAGCTTGGCTCTTAGTTGCTCACTTAGATTGCTTACTTGGTCTATAGAAATTGCAGGGTATTTGTATATATCTTTATTTTCTTTACTGCACTATTCCAAGTTTCTGACTCAAAATGGATTACACAATGTACGTCGATACAATCAATAGGATAAGACATCGAAAATGCAATTCAAGGATTAGGATTACAGAAATCTGAAACAAAACATAGACTCGTAGACAGGATACGGAATGCAGATACCATGCAGGAAAATGATACTATATCAGTAGAAAATAATGCAGCGACAGCAGGTAATATATACAGCAAACAGATAATATGTTTTATACTCCGTGGCATAATGCACAATCTATTTCCCTTATAAAGAGTCTTCCTGAATCATTATGTTACAGTAGAGCCTTTATAGAAATGCCTTCCTGAACAATTTTGTTAATATATTTGTAACTGTATCCATCCGTCTGCTGAAACATTTGTACCCCATCCCCCCCCGCCCCCCGCTCAGCAGGGGCTGAAAGAGTAGGGACAAAAACTCAGCCAAAAGAATTAAAATAAAATAGTTCGAGTGACGGTGAAGAAAGCTGACAGGAAGAAAGTTAATTCATTTAAAATGTGGTGCTGAAGGAGAGTTTTGCGGATACCACGGACAGCCAAAAATACAAATAAGCGGGTACTAGATCACATTAAGCCTGAATTCTCTCTAGAAGCTAAAATGACAAAACTGCGGATATCATCATGTGATCAACTTTGGTCACATCAGGAGAAGACAAGGTTCTCTGGAAAAGTCAATAATGCTGGGAAAAGTGGAAGGCTGTAGGAAAAGAGGAAGGCCTAAAACAAGATGGCTGGACTCAATAAAAGAAGCCACGTCCTCCAGTTTGTAGGATCTGAGCAAGTCTGTTAATGATAAGACATTTTGGAGGTCTTTCTTTCATAGGGTCACCATAGGTTGGAGGTGACTTGATGGCACATGACACACACATAGCTTGAGTGTCAGGTAAGGCCCTGCAAGACCGTAATTCTAATCCTTACACTAAGAAGAAACACACTCGATAAACCTGTGCCAGGCCCATCATGCTATCTCAGTGTACCATATCTCACAGGTCTAGTTCTTTCAAAGCCCTCACTGACCTTCTGGGTTAATGCTGCTATAAATACCTCTCTGCACAGACACAGTGTGCTGGATGTCACAGCAAGATATCCTTTCTTATTGCTCCTTTCTGACTACTCCAATCAACCAGCAGTTTTATTGGAAAGGATTGCTGGCACTATGGTTAAACTGGATCAGCAAATCAGGTTCTATAGGTTGCAAAGGCAAAGGGTTGGAGAGACTGGGAGGGGGGTGCAGGCTTATTTACAGCTTTATCTTTGTACACACTTGTTAATGTTAGCCATCGCATTGTGTGTATGGATCCCAGGTGGTGGCAGGGATTCTCTGCTCCTATTCTCTGCCCCCTATCTCCACTTGCCTGGCTGGCTGTGGGGGAAGGTGGAGGAATAGGCCTTCCAGGACTATTTGGGTCCCATTTGGATCCCATTCGGGGCCCGAATCGGCCCACTGCAAAGCACAGGGTTGCTCCTGGCCCCTGCACGATGATGTCACTTCCCAGAACTGATGTCATCATGCCACCCCAGAAGTACAGGAGTGTGAAGTGCACATTAATGCACCCAAAATGTGAGCAATCTCTGAGCCCCTGCTGCCTCCTGCCAATCATCAGTGATTGTCAGGTAGAGGCAGGAATACCCAGGAGGCTGTATGTGGCAAATTGCCTGCCACCCATGGCCACCTGGGAACCCTATCTTACTACATTTTTTTCTGCATATTATCATATATGATCGTGTCTGTCTGTGTCTGGGTGCTTTCTACTCCCAGGTCCCAGTATATCTTGACTTTCCCAGCATTTACTGGTTGCCGAGTCAAGCCTGAATCTTTCCTTGTGTAGAAGCCAGACTGGCTTTCCTTTTGTGGCTTCCTAGAGTGGAAACACATGAGATGAATTTCATGTGAAGAGCACTTGATTGGGCCTGCAAGCATCCCTGGGAATGGTAGTCTTACCCTGCCCCTTCCAAGCAACTGGAAGAAAACCAAGCGCAGTGGATTTTCTTGCAAAGAACAGCCACTCAACTGGAGAGATGGTCTTTCAAAGAGATTCTCTCAAAAAGAGACTGGAAAAATTGATTCTCTTTCAAAATCCCATCTGCTGGTTTTCCTTCAGGAGCTCAGAGACGGGGCGGGGGGGGGTAGGGTGTAACAGGACTCAGCTGGGAGAGGAAGAACGGGAGGGAAACACATGAGACGAATTTTACACGAAGAGCACTTGATTGGTCCCACAAGCTTTCCTGGGAATGGTAGTCTTATCTCCCCCCACCCAAACAACTGGAGGAAAACCAAGCACAGTGGATTTTCTTGCAAAGAACAGCCACTGAGCTGGAGAGATTCTCTTTCAAAGAAATTCTCCAAAGAGAGACTGGAGAGATTGATTCTCTTTCAAAAGACCAATCTGCTGATTTTTCTTCAGGAGCTCAGAGATGGGAGGAGGGGATGTAACCGGACTCAGCCGGGAGAAGAATGGGAGGGACTGGGTTTCTCTCTCACTTGCAAAACACCTTGGCTTTTTTCCTGCTCCTTGTTACGCTGTTCCCCGCCCCTGACCCCCATCCCAAGCTCTCAGAGGATTTTTGAAATAGAGAAAGAGAGTTTGTGTGAATTTATATCTATGTGAAGAGCACTTGATTGGTCCCTGCCAAACAGTGGTAGGAATATGGAGGCCCTGCAGTGTTGGCTGCAGTGTCACGCCCTTCCAGTAAAAGAAACTGGCAGCAACATCAGTAGCTCTAGGAATCACTGGAAATTCTATGCTTTTACCATAAAGTTTCCAGCAATTCCTAGAGCTACACTATGGAATGCCCTATGTCACCTCTGGATTTTTACCAGAAGAGATATAATACTGCATGTTGTGCTGAGAATTTAATCCCCCCCCCTCATTTATATCATTTAGAACAATTCACTATGTGAGTCTCTCAATGACATTGTGTTATGAAATCCACTCCCTACTCCCCTGTGATAACAACAGTGTTTACTGGCTAGGATGGGAAAACTTACCACATGTAGAATGACTCACCTTGTGAGTTGTATAGAATATTTAGACCAGGATCTCCAACAGTCAATGCTGCTGGTTTGCCGGCTCCTGGAGAAAAAGAGCTGCAGGAACTCATTAGCATAACTCATTAGCATATGCCTTGCCCCTTGAGATCACCGGAAGTGTGTCATTGGCATAACTGATTTGCATACGCCACATCCCCTTTCTCAACCAGTGAAGAAACAGCTTTAAGCAGGGCTTTTTTTCTGGGAAAAGAGGTGGTGGAATTCAGTGGGTTGCCCTTGGAGAAAATGGTCACATGGTTGGTGGCCCCGCCCCCTGATCTCCAGACAGAGGGGAGTTGAGATTGCCCTCCGCACCGCCAACCGGTGCAGAGGGCAATCTCAACTCCCCTCTGCCTGGAGATCAGGGGGCGGGGCCACCAGCCATGTGACCATTTTCAAGAGGTTCTGGAACTCTGTTCCACCACGTTCCAGCTGAAAAAAAGCCCTGGCTTTAAGGACCTTTCTGTTCTCACCTCTCTCATTGGCTGCATTGCACAAATCAGCCCTTCTTCTCTCTGCCCCATTTCTGGTGCCTTGAATTCACCATGGAGGACTGGGTGCATAACTGCCTCTGCAGTTGCTTAGAATTTTAGCTTTTTAACATTCCTGTTGATTGTGATGTTTGTTATATTTGAAACAGTTTTTTTCATACCCCCCATGTCACCCCCCCCCAAAAAATCTCCACAAACTGTACAAGAACTGAAGTCTGGCACAACTGGATTTTACATACTTTTCCTTCATGGTTTTCAAAGGAAAAGTGGCCACATGTCCCAAATCAGTCTATTATGTGAGAAAGTATCTAACATCCCTTTCTGCCTCTGCCACTAACCTGATAAGGCTCTGGGCAGTTGCCAGCTGTTTCTCTTTGTGTTCTGGAGCCAGAACATAAAAACAACTTTTGCTGAATAATCTGCCATTACTTTATTTTTATTTTATTTTATCGTATTTGTATTCCGCCCTCCCCGCAAGCAGGCTCAGGGTGGATAACAGCATTAAAAACATCTAAAACATTCCATATAAAACATTTAAAAGCATCATACAAAGATATAAAAATAGCAGCACTTTTTTCTTGATGGTGGCAATACAGTTAATAACAAATAGTGCAACAGTACAGTTGAACATAGCAGCAGCTTAAGAACAGTGGTGGGCAGCTCTCATAGGGAGGGGGGTAGATGTTGTATCCTCCAGCCAGCGGAGGCCCAGCCTCAGCCATAAGCCTGGTGGAACAACTCTGTCTTACAGGCCCGGCAGAAAGATCGTAGATCCTGCCAGGCCCTGGTCTCGGTAGACAGAGCGTTCCACCAGGTAGGAGCCTGGACTGAGAAAGCTCTTGCTCTAGTCGAGGCCAGGTGGGCCTCCTTGGAGCCAGGGACTGATAACAATTTCTTTTCTCCCGATTGGAGGGTCCTCTGGGGAATATATGGGGAGAGACTGTCCCTCGGATATGCTGGCCCCAGTCCGCACAGGACCTTATAGGTCAATACCAAGACCTTGAACCTGATCTGATACTCTACTGGCAACCAATGCAGCTCCTTGATTAAAGGGAAACCTCACAGTTCAAGAACTCAAAAGGAATTTTGACTAAAGAAATAAGCGCAAGAGATCTCTACATTATCCTTGCATTTTTGACTGAAGTGTGAAAAAGATGAAATTGGGTAGGCAAAATAATGAGTTGCTAATGTGGAAATACTGAAATTAAAGCAAGCATATTAAAAATGGAATTCAGTCATCCTTCACGTCTCTCACTCTTTTGCTGGAACTTGGTCGCATAGTACCTTTTACTGTGTAAGATTCTTCAAGTCGAATGTCAGGCTATTGAAGTAAACCTTGTTTTTATTATTAATAGGATTTTCAATTTGCATAACCTCATAGGATTCCCTATAACTCCTGTTTCCTGTGGGAATTTTTTTAGATGACTATATAGTAAGGATATCTTACCTGCAAGAGATGATCCAACAACCAGCAGATTTGCATGAAACTGTTTATTTGGTATTTGGTCTATCTAACCAAAACAGGACCCTGATCTATATAGCCCTGGTTTGATTGAACTCTTCAGATCTCAGAAGCTAAGCAGGGCCGGCCTTGGTTAGTAATTGGATGGGAGACCTCCAACGAAGACCAGAGTTGCAGAGGTGGGCAAAGGCAAACCACCTCTGTTCGTCTCTTGCCATGAAAACCCCACCAGGGGTCGCCATAAGAAGATATTAGTAGAAGGACTCACTTTTTAGCATAAGGAAGAGCCATCAAAATCCACATCAATTTTTGTGCTATGCAAAGTCTATTGATAAGGTGTGTGTGTGTGTGTGTGTGTGTGCATGCCATCAAGTTGCAACTGACTTATGGCGAGGCCAGCAAGGGGCTTTCAAGGTAAGTGAGAAGCAGAGGGGGTCTGCCATTGCCTTCCCCTGCAGAGTCTTCCTTGGTGGTCTCCCATCCAAGTACAGACCCTGCTTAGCTTCTGAGGTCTGATGAGATCGGACTGTACCATGCTGCCTTCCATCTCATTGATAACATAAGAATGTATGAAATTCTGTTGATGCACAATATTTAAAAGCATAGGAAGGAAAGAAAGAATGCCAGAGCCCTTGTATTCACTCCATTGACTTTTCAGTTTTAAGGATCTTAAAATAACAGGTGCCCTGCCCTGGATAGCCCAGGTGAGCCTGAACTCATCAGATCTCAGAAGCTAAGCAGGGTCAGCCTTGGTTAGTAATTGGATGGGAGTCCCCCAATGAAGATCAGGGTGGGAGAGGCAAGCAATGACAAACCACCTCTGTTCGTCTCTTGCCATGAAAACCCCACCAGGGGTCGCCATAAGTCAGCTATGACTTGACAGAACTCTCCACCACCAACCAAAACAAGAGCTCTCCAAACTCCCCTGCAAAATCAGCTTTCAGGAAAACAGAAAAAAAAGCCCTTTCTCTTGAGGCTGAATCAAATCCAGGTCAGCAGCTGCTGCTGTTTGTTCAGCCCGGTGCATATTGGAGAAAAAAAAAAAAGTGGAATCAATCAAGTACATGGGGTGATGTGTGGCATGATCGGTTCATTGGCACGTACACCCGCACGCCGCATTGCTTTAATCTTTCTGAAAACAATCCACACCCAGGTGCTGGATATGTTGAGCTAGAAGTAAATGCAGCTGAACTTACTATCCGGTAAACGAGCTTAGGACGGTAGCGTTATAGTCAATAGATTCAACCAGGGCTCATAGAAAGGGATGGAAGAAATACAGTGTGTGTGTGTGTGTGTGTGTGTGTGTGTGTGTGTGTGTGGGAGAGAGAGAGAGAGAGAGAGAGAGAGAGAGAGAGAGAGAGAGAGAGAGAGAGCATACTTATCAAGCCACTCTTATCCTTTATCTTTTGGTGATGGCTGGTACACCCAAAAATGTGTTGAGCTACAAGCTCCTCTGGTCAAAGACTGGGGCAAATTAGATGGCATCTTTGTCTAGCTCTGTAAGCAGTCGGCCTGGCCTCCACCATCTTTAATAGCCATTTAATATGGTTACCTGTGATATAAAATCACAAGGCCCCTGGATTTAAAATGGCAGTTTGGATTGCAGCCAGGGGAATTCCAACTAACAGTTGCTGAGTCCTGCCTGGGAAATACAGGAATGAATGGAATGCTGCATGTAAATGCGGAGAGACTCGTGGTAACTAGTTTTGCAGTCTCCCCAACCCCTAAAAGAATACAGCGCCATGAAGGTCTCACAGAGTCACCCCCCCCCTTAACCAATTCCTTTCCCTCCTCCTGTGATGAGATCTCCTATCCATGATTGAGGAGAAAATCAACTAGCATTCATAAGTATTTATAATTTATTCCTGGGAAGGTACATTCCCCAACTAAATTCATCAACTTAGCTCTGTTGGTCTTCATTAGCAAACTGCCCCTTTGTGCAGTGCCAAACAAATTTTGCATTCTCTTTGACATGCCCTGGAAGCTAGCAATCAAGGTAATCAAAGCTTTTGTTACTCCCAGGAACTGACTGTTGAAATCTTTGTTCCAATGGCTAGGTGGGCTACCCCACCTCAGGGCATGTTTTACCCTATAAGAGTAGTACCCTTGCCCCATTCAAATTGTGCACGCTTCCAGGCTGCTCCCTTAGGGTCTCTTCCCTAAGCCTCTCTCTCTCTGTATATGCTTACTGGAACCAAAGCGCTGTTCCCTTAAGGTCTGCCCTAAGCCTCTTGCTTTCCTGGCTGAGAATGCTGGCATTTGAAGCTACTCTCTTCTCCCGTAGACTAGACTACTCTTCAGGATAGGTAGATATACTTGTTCTCCTCACTCTATTCCAACTTCTGACTAGCTTCCTAGGACTCTGTGTGTGTAACCAATTTTACCCTGTATTGATGGTTGTTGTGGGTTTTCCGGGCTGTATTGCCGTGGTCTTGGCATTGTAGTTCCTGACGTTTCGCCAGCAGCTGTGGCTGGCATCTTCAGAGGTGTAGCACCAAAGGACAGAGATCTCTCAGGACACTGTCTCTGTCTTTTGGTGCTACACCTCTGAAGATGCCAGCCACAGCTGCTGGTGAAACGTCAGGAACTACAATGCCAAGACCACGGCAATACAGCCCGGAAAACCCACAACAACTATCATTCTCCGGCCGTGAAAGCCTTCGACAATACATTTACCCTGTATTCCTGTGTGTATGTGCATGCATGTTTCCCTTTTAATAAAAGTTTGCTCTTTGAATTTAAAGCAGCAGCCTCATTTGTTAAATTGGAAGGGACCCCGTAAAAATTGATGAAAAAGATCCCGCAGTTACCAACCTCTCACATAGCCATCTTCCTTGCCTGCTAATTCCCCCACAATTCTCTTAATTGCAAAGAGACCAATTCAGGTAACAGCTCCTTCTCCTTTCTTTTTCCTTTTCTTTCGGCATGGCAGGGTTAGCCAAATGGGCTGAAGAATCACTTCTCATGGAAGAGTTTGTACTTGAGTTAAGACAAGCCGATAAGCAAAGAGTGGGTCCCAACATTTTTCTCCATTAGAGAAAAAGGGAGGAAGAACCCCTGCTGAGCACCCAAAATGGCTATGTTGGGATAATGAGACCTGCATGGACAAAAGCTATATGGGATGGGGGCTATAGTAAGGAAGACAATTGGTGAGGACTGAATAAATAAACTGGTCCAACCCAAAATATGCATGCCACAACAGTTGTAAGAGTTGTGAAAAGGCATGTATGTGCTACTTACACCTTTGATATACATGGAAGGATCCACCAAGAAGACTTCATAAATGACTTTGCCACAGTGGTTATGCACCAGGGGTTCAGGCAAAAGGTCCCGGTCAAAGAAACCAACGATACATGTACCAGCTCTGGAAACCTGTGTATATCCAATTAAGAACGGTTTACAAGTAGGATTTTGCAGAAAAGTTAATAAGAGTACAAAATGGCCAACAAATATCACATCGTTTCATCCCGTCCATCCCAAATATGAGACTTTGGGCTGTGGTTATTCCCTTCAATCTCTGAGCTTCTGTTTGAAACAATATGAATTCCGGACAACTGCATAGCAATCTGCCATGTGCCAGTATTCTGCTATGCGCAGTGGAGGCAACAAAAGGTTAATTTATTCATCTCCGAGCCCAACAATGGACGATGGAAAATTTGCAGAGTTTTTTCTTTCCACGTTGCCCACATTAGCATGCGTCCTTGGGGAAACTACATCTGTGTACCAGCTGTGAACTTGGCAAATGAATCCTCCCAGCATTATTTGTGCTGGCGTTCAACTTGCTTGGAGGGAAAGGTCAAGGCAAGCGATAATAATTACACTGTACATTAATTACATGCTCCAGGTTACATAGCAGGGATGCGTCCAGTGCCAGGCATGTGAGGTTAGCTTGCTGGATATCCAACATGGGACCAGGTTGCTACTTACCTTGGGCATAATACTGTCAGGATTCTATTCGCTCTGGGTTTGAATTGGGCTTTGATTAAAATGCTGACAAGCGTCTTTGGCCTCGTATGAATCTCAAGGATCTCAAACCATTTTGGAGTCGTTCATTCATTAAAAGATACAATACCCCTCATTCAGCAAGGCAGGTGAGATTTACCATCACTTGCCCATTGAAGCATCACTGTCCTGTGGCCGCTCATCCAGTGATTCATTGGGGATCTTCCTGCTACTACTGCTGAATAACCCTGAACAGAGAGAGGGTGTGTGTGTTGTGCTTTACCAGGGAGAGCCAAGGGAAAGCACCCGGGATGCATAGCAGTACAGGGGTATACATTGTACAGGGGCATACACTGCATCCATGCTTTCAAGATAGAGGGGGGAGAAGGAGAGAGATGGTGCTTGGAAAAAAGCCCAGAAGAGAAGAGTGAGAGGAAGGAAGTCAGGAGAAGGAAATCCTGAGAATAGCAATCTACATATCAAAGGGACAGTCAGAGCAGTAAACAGTAAACAGAGTGCCCCGTCCTATCTATTTTTCTTTGGTTTGCCACCCTCTGAAACCTGAGGAAAGGGACAGTGTCGAATCCTCCTCTTTCAACAGTTCTATTTCCCCTGGCCCAGACCTGTTGTCATGGTACGCTACTTGGCATCCAATGATATGAACATGGAGCAAATCAGTCAGCCAACTATTATAAATAAATGCTGCATTAAAAAAAAAGTTTTAACATTTAGTGATTTTTTTTAAAGTCTGTGTTACTGACTGTATTTTGAACTGGACCATTTGTTCACATTAATATGTGGTGGTAGTGAGTGCCCACAAGTCAGAGCTGACTTAAGGAGACCTCCTGGCAGGCTTTTCATGGCAAGAGACTCTCAGAGGAGGTTTGCCATTGCCTGCCTCTGGTCTTCATTGGACGTCTCCCATCCAATTACTAACCCAGTCTGGCCCTGCTTAGCTTCTGAGATCTGATGAGATCAGGCTCTCCTGGACTATCCAGGTCAGGTTGCACGCTCATATGCAAGGTGTAATTACCTGTTGACATTAACAACTTGACCTGACCATCCAAGATCCTAGGGGAGAATGGATTTTGCATTTACAGCGCAGATGCGAAACTGTCTCCTAGGCAAGAAAACAAACCTCCACCACCTCAAGGAAGTGGGACTCCACCATCACAGCTAGCGCATAGCTGCAGCACCAATCGACAGCCATTTGAGACAGAAGGCGGACAAGTGGACAGATTGAAGATTCAGCTCATGGACGATTGCGGCTAATAACCATAATATGTTCACGCATTAAACATGTACGTGCCCCAGAGAGCACTTTGTTCAACCAGAAAACCTCTACTGGTGGTCCCTGGCCCTAGGGATGCTCAGCTAGCCTCTACCAGGGCCAGGGCCTTTTTGATCATGGCCCCAACCTGGTGGAACTCTCTGTCTGAGGACACTCAGGCCCGCCAAGATCTTGTGTCATTTAGGCGGACCTGTAAGACAGAGATGTTCCGCCAGGCATATGGTGGAGGCTAATTTTAGCCCATCAATGCTGAGCCTTCCATCGGTCTCCCTCTACAAGGGATATGGAGAGTCCACTCCCGCTGGTTGCCTCGAAAGGGGCACAGTATTTTGATTTTAAGTTGTATTTTAATCAATGTTGTACCTCACCCTGAGCCCACTTGTAGGAAGGGCAGGTTAAAAATAAGCGAACGAACAAACAAATGAACGAACAAACAAACGAACGAATGAACGAACGAATAAATAAATAAATAAATAAATAAATAAATGTTCATTGTGACGTTTTCAGCATCAGAGCAGCATTAGAAAATATCAACAGGAAACTGAAATTTAAAACACGTTTAAAAATCATTTAAATGTCCTAAAAATAAGTCTGTTCACCTAAGACCTTTAAAAAAGAGCACTAATTCAAAGTTCCCTCAGCCAAGTATTTCCATTTTCTAATTGCTAATGTACAAAGTTTTGCTACTGTGTAGGATACAGATTTCTGGGTATCATCTAAAAGATATTTCCACAGCTTTCTCGGAGCAAAGACAATAGCGTTGCTTCAATGGCAGCCGGAGAAACTTGCCATGTAATACTGCAGAAGGAAACAGCATTGATACTGAAATCAAGGCAGGATAAAAAAAGGACTGACGTTACATGTATGCCCTTAGCAACTCGTCCTACCTGTTCAGCTCTTTTGACTTTGTACTTGGCCATAGTGAAGTAGGGAATATTTGATTATGCATTGCTATACAAACCATTTTTTTTTCTGGCTGAATTACTGTTGGGGCCAGTAATAGTCAAGAAAGATCTGTCCTGCCAGAAAGTGAAGACTTATATTTGATGAAATGTATAGTCCGCCTTTCTTGCTGACATTCAAGGTGAATTACACAGAGTAAGATGGTTTCCACACTACCTTATTTTCGCGCTCCTCTGTCGCCATATCCCATTCCGGTTTTCCGCGAGTTTGTACACATGGCGGTTCACCCACACCAATATACCGCTACTCTCCCGCTTCTCTTTGTCGCCATGCTGCTGTAAATGGCACTATTTTCTCTAGACGGTGCTGTGTCGTCAGTGCCGATGTAATCTCAGGCACGCCTTTTTTTTTTTTTTTGCTTCTGAGGGCCAGAATAACACTATACCGATCTTTCCATAGATTGAAATTAAGTTCATTTCAACAATTAAATTAATTTAGTTAAATTAAATAATCCAGGTTAGGGGGGAAAAGAAATAACAGGTAGCAGACTCCATGACCAGCGATTGAGAGATCTTGGGGGGGTGGGGGGATCGGAAAATATAGTCTGATTACGGCTTAACATGATAGCACAATTATGGCCCCTTTAAAAAAATAATTTTCCAACGAGCGGGGGCAATTCTAGCGCAATTCTAACAATTTTTTTGTGTTTTTTAAAATTACAAGCGGGCAAGAAACGATTGGTGCCTGAAAGTTTCCATGGCAGCACTAATGAGCTGACCGTGGGCGGTGATCAGGCAAAGACAAAAGGAAGGGAGGGGAACGGTCCCGTTTGTGACGGTTTTTAAAAAAATTGCGGAGCAAAGGTGTCTCACGAATTGTGGAAAAAGCGACAAAATCCCGTGAGTACCAGGAAAAAACGCAAAAAGGGAGAACGAATTAATCATGGGAGTTTCACGAGGGGGAGATGGGATGTTCGCGGATGGTTTACGGGAATGTGTGGAAACATACGTCCTGAACGGCACAGCAGTGCTAACCTGCCGCGAAAATAAGGAACCGTGGAAACGGCCAAAGTCAAAACAATCAACGGCTTGGATATTCAATCAATAATACAATAGGGTAAGGATCGCAGAAATTTAAAAAGAAGCAGAAATTCAATACAGAGCTGAAAACAATGCTGAGACAGAACATAAGAATACTGGCACTACGTATTAAATGACGCAGAATTATCCAGTGGGAACATACTTACAGCATTGGCTAGTACACAGTACCAACCCTTTCACCAATGCATCTCTCTGAATCATTTCCTTACAGCACAGTTCTGTGGCCTGTGAAAGAAAGACCTCCGGAAGAATTCAGTTTTGCATATTTTGTGGAAAGCTAGGAGAGTGGGAGCTTTCTGAGAGCGGGACCACAAGTGACGCCTGACACAGGTTGGACACTAATCAGCTTCCCTCAAGTTTTGATGGGAAATGTAGGCATCCTGGTCTTGCAGCTTGGCTCTCCGACTGCTGTCCAATGGACTTTTCAACTGTCACTTGTCCAACATTCCGCCAAGCTGCCTACATTTCCCGCCAAAACTTGAGGGAAGCAGACAAGTGTCCAACCTGTGTCAGGCGTCACTTGTGGTCCCGCTCTCAGCCTCCTCAAGCAGGGTGTTCCAGGAGGTGGGAACCCCCAGAGAGAATGTGCATTTGTGAGTAGCTGTTGGATTTTGCCCATTTTTAGGGTGGCACCTGCAGAAAGCCCTGTTCAGGTGAGCAAAGCTGCTGTGGTGGGGCATAGGGAGTGGGATATTCCTGTAGGCATGGAGCAAAGACATGAAAACCTGTTACGTGATAGCCAAAACCTTGAACTGAGCCGAGAAACTGATGGGAAGCCAATGCAGTGAGTACAGAATGGAGTAATATGCATGCTTGGGCTAATTCTGATAATAATCAAGCTGGAGTCTCCAAGCTGACTTGGAGAGAAGATCTTTGTAGAGTGCATTAAAGCAGTGTAGTCTCAATGTTACCATGCTCTCTCAATTATCCATCCTATTCGTATATATGCACATACACAGATATACAGATATAGACAGATAAAGACACAGATATAAATATGGATATAGATATTAGATAGACAAGTTGTTTGTCAGCTTCGTGGCCCAGATTGGGCCAAAAGGAGGGGTACAAATGCTGTGCTTAAATGAATAAATGAATGAATGAACAAATAAATAAATATTGGAGGAATCTTGGAGGAAATCGGTAGGCTAATGTTAAGTAAGTTAGGTCCTCTTCTCATTATAAATACTCGTTGCTTTTTTGTTTTATCTCACAATCACTTCAGTTGTCTTATACATATCCTCCCAGTCGCCTAATGTTGCACTGGAAAATGGGCCTCCCAACGTATACCCATTCTCTCCATTTCCCAGTCTGAGCATTTCCACTGTGTTCGACATTTCCTAAATCACACATTAAATACTCGTCTGTGCTTGAGCGGATTGATGTTTTTCCCCAAAAGAGAATTGGCAGCCAGTCCTGTGTTTGAACAAAAGCATGCCCGTTTAACTGGAGCTGGGTAATCTAGGGATAAGTGCTTTTACACAGCCGGCCAACAGGCTTATCAAAGAAACAAGGTGTGTGGTCACATTGAAGCATACAATGCATGGCCATGTGACACTGCCCAGAATGAAAAGGCATTTTTTTTTGTATAGGCTGTTTTTTAAGAACTGTTTTTCTGATTATTCTTTCTCCAATAATCACAGAATCACAGAGTTGGAAGGGGCCATACAGACCTCCTAGTCTAACCCCCTGCCCAATGCAGGATGAGCCTAATGCATCCTTGACAAATATTCATCCGGCCTCTTCTTGAAAACTGTCAGTGAAGGGGAGCTCACCACCTCCCTAGGCAGGTGATTCCACCTTTGAACTCTGACCATGAAAAAGTTTTTCCTAATATCCAGGCAGTACCTTTCTGTATGTAATTAAAGCCCATTGCTTCGAGTTTTCATGTCTTGTTGAATTTTAACTCTATCTTCTTGGACGTCTGCCACTCCTCCTAATTCATGAACACCTTGCAGTCTGAAACGTGTGCATCCCATAAAAGTGTGCCAATGACACTCCTCTGACAGTGGGCCAAGCTACAAGTGACGAATGACACTTGAACAGCAAGTGGATTGAGTGGAGTGCAAGTGAACAGGGAGAAATACACTTGCCATTCAAGTGTCATTCATCACTTGTAGCTTTGCCCATTAACCACCTTGTTGTGCTCCAAACAGGGGTGTAACTAGGATTGCCAACCTCCAGGTGGAGTAAATGAATCTCTATGAAAATGTTAATAAATTTTTACTTGTAAAGGGACTGTGCGCTCATGCAAAGTGCCGAGAGAATATAAATACAATATCAATTCATAGAAAATGGATAGAAAAATAGACCTATATACAAAACTGTAAAGCATCCATTCAAAAATACATATACAATGATAAATAACCATGAAAACACGTAACAAGCTCTTGTCCACCTGACTGGCAGAATATAAATCTTCACAAACACTGTCTCTTTAAATCTCTCAAGACCTAGTCAAGGAATGAAGCTACACTGAAGACAGAAAAAAGAAGGTGAAAAAGACTATACATGTGGATAAAGTTCATACATGTTCTTCTCATGCATAAACAAAGCATGGAACTAGAGATGAAGACAGTCCAAGCCCATCCGTGTCCTGCCCAAACTGGGGCCGGCTTGCTTTTCAGTTTTCATCCCAAGACTTTCTCAGGGGCAAGGCACCAAAACCACACTTCATTTCTGTAATTACAAATTCACTCAAACTCATCTCTGAGGGCCAAGCTACAAGTGACGAATGACACTTGAACGGCAAGTGTATTTCTCCCTGTTCACTTGCCCTCCACTCAATCCACTTGCCGTCCAAGTGTCATTCGTCACTTGTAGCTTGGCCCTGAGGAGCAGCATCACGTATTCCTTACTCTTTTTTGGATTTTTGCATATGGTAATAGAGAGCCATTTGTCTTTAAAATGTGTTCATTCACTACCGCAGTTTGGGACACTTTCCCAACTGTCTTTATCCATAAGAACCACATCAACGTATTATGAGATGTGCAACTACTTATATTTCTCACAATAATATCACATGAATCTTGGAAATAAAAAAATGCCTAGTAGCTTTGTTCACCTAGGGACTTGATAAGGATCTGTGACTGTCAGCAATGGTCCCTTTCTTGTGTGCATGTGTATATCACCAAGAGAAATGGAATGCTACTACCGACAATTTTTTGCACGCTAAGTACAACGATGTATATTTATTTCATTTTCCTAGATTCTGTCAATAACAGATGCCAGAGTCAGGTAGGATCCACTTGTCTCTGGGTGTTAGATGGGAAAATCCAGGAGGCAATTGATTATGAAATCATAATTTCTAATGACAGGTGAATCCAGTATTATGAACACTCATGAAAACATAGTAAAGAGTCCAGTAGCACCTTTAAGACTAACCAACTTTATTGTAGCATAAGCTTTCGAGAACCACAGCTCTCTTTACCAGAAGCAAAATAGTAAAGAGTCTAGTAGCACCTTTAAGACTAACCAACTTTATAGTAGCATAAGCTTTCGAGAACCACAGCTCTCTTCATCAGATGCAACTTTATAGTAGCATAAGCTTTTGAGAACCACAGCTCTCTTCATCAGATGCATTTCAGGGCCACCTTTTCCTCTGGGGAACGAAAGCGGCATGGAAGAGCCCAATCTCATCAGATCTTCGAAGCTAAGCGGGGCCAGTACTTGGATGGGCAACCATAGAGGAAGACTGCAGAGGAAGGCACTGGCAAACCACTTTTGCTTCTCACTTGCCTTGAAAGCCCAGCCCTGGGGGTGCCATAAGTTAGTTCTGACTTGATGGCAGTTAATACACTCATAATGGGAGGCAACATGACTGTGCTAAGAATGCTGATGGTGGAGACTATTCTCCAGAAGGTGATTTCTGCCATATTAGAGCAGTAACAGCATCAAAAATCAAAAGCCTAAGTAAAAGTTTAAGCAGTTTCCTCTTTCACGACTTTTGCAACTGATTTGCATCAACTTCTTCCTCCCCTCCTATATATCTCTGGCCAGTTTCTTCATACCCTCCATGCATCTGACAAAGAGAGTTGTGGTTCCCAAAAGCTTATGCTACAATAAACTAGGTTAGTCTTAAAGGTGCTACTGGACTCTACTATTTTGCTACCACAGACTAACATGGCTAACTTCTCTGGATCTATGATCATGAAAATATGTAGTTTGTGTTATACTGAATCAGCATATTATACAACTTTTGTTTGTATAATAGGCATTTAATGGAAAAGTCCCTTTGAAGATGGCTGTTTCATTTAACAGTTGTGCCTAAAAGCTGTTAGGTAAACTATCTACCTTATATTGCTCTAATGAGATTAGCAACCCCATATGAGGTATGTGTACATATATACTTATGTGTGTGTTAATTATACATTGGTCCTGTTAGAATTGCCAACAACCTGGAGAAAAAATGTTCTGCCCCTTTAATAGATGGTTTGGGTGTGTGAAGTGCTGTCAAGTCACAACCGACTTTTGATGACCCCTGCTGGGGCTTTCAAAGCAAGTAAGAAGCAGAAGTGGTTTCCCATTGCCTTCCTCTGCAGAGTCTTCCTTGGTGGTCGCCCATCCAAGTGCTGACACGGCTTAGCTTATGAGATCTGACGAGTTTGGGCTAAATCATGCCGCCTTCCCTCCAAATAGATGGCTTATTTACCAGGTGATGTCAGACACACCTGAACGCCCTGGAAGCTGCCATATTCTGAATCAGACCAGTGCTCCATCAAGGCAAGTATTGTCTCCTCAGAATAACAGTGGCTCGCCAGGGTGGAGGTCTTTGACATCACCTATCATCTGATATTTTTAGCTGGAGTGTCATGAGCTGGGCCAGCACTGGCAGGATAGTCAGAGTCTGGTCTGAAGTCAGAGCATGAGTCCAAAGCCAGGTGGGAATCCAAGTCTAAAGTCCAAAATCTGAAAACTGAGTCAAGGCATGGTCTGGAGGTCGCACGGCACGGCACGGCACGGCACGGCACGGCACGGCACGGCACGGCACGGCACGGCACGGCACGGCACGGCTTAGTAGTGTGGTCATAGCCAAAGCAGAATGCTGACACATTGCTTCCACACTTCCTGGTTGCTTGTGGCAGGGATTTATAGACAGTCTGGGCTTGCAGCCATCTGCTTGGGAGCTATCCTGTGCTTACTCCTCATCACTCTCAACAAGCAGCTGGCATCTGGTCAGGAGGTGTGCACTTCGCCTCCTTGCCTGCAATTCAGTTCTCAGCTTCCGTCTGCGATGCTCAAAGGGTGGAGGTGAATCTGGTCGGCTAACTTGGAGCGGAACTACAAGTGACAAAAGGCACAGATTGGACACTTGTCAGCTTCCCTCAAGTTTTGATGGGAAATGTAGGCAGCTTGGCGGAATGTTGGACAAGTGACAGTTGAAAAGTCCATTGGACAGCAGTCAGAGAGCCAAGCTTCAAGACTAGGACGCCTACATTTCCCATCAAAACTTGAGGGAAGCTGACAAGTGTCCAATCTGTGCCCTTTGTCACTTGTAGTTCCGCTCTTGGTTTCACCTGTTGGAGCAGAGCTGGAGGTCGTTGGTCCTGCCTCAGCTGTGGGTGGTGCTGGCTGATCAGCAGGTATTCCCTACTGGTCAGCTTCTGTTAGCTCCCTTCCTTCCGAGGAGTCCTGAGCTTCTGGCAGTTCAGGGCTGGCTGCACGGAGCTCCTCTTCCCCTAAGGAGTCCTCGCTGTCACTCAACTCCGGCTGACTCATGACATGGAGATTCTAAGGATTGAACTTGGGACCTCCCGCATCCCAAGTAAATGCTCTATCACTGCACCATGGCAGCTCCCCAGACATTATTTATCCCAGTAAATGGAACTGGGTAGAATTTGAACAGACAACCAGCTTTTCCTATGAAAATTCAGTGGCTCAAGTGTGGATTTTGTCTTGTGGATTTTGGCAAGGTTCGCTCCTTTTGTTGCTTATCTCGCCGCACAATGCACCTTCACCCAAATCACACCCTGCTTTATTTACACTCTGTTCAAAACAAAATCAAGCAAAACATTAAAAAAAAATTTACTAACCACAAAACCGCTGTTGAATGTTCGATAATGGGAGTCTGATCAGGAGAGGTACGAAGGCCGCCTACACATTTCCCATGCTTCTGCTCTGTGAAATCACACAGAAATATCTAAGTCAAATGAGGCCTTATTGTAAAAGAGAATGAGGGATATCTCTTAGAAAAGCCCATTAGGCTGCACCCTTATCCCCAAGTCACACACAAACACAAGAACTGCAACTGCTTTATGTTGTATCAAACGATTAGTCTGTTAAGGTCAGAGAATCCAACCTATAGTGTGTGGTGGAGGAAAGTGCCCTCAAATCATAGCTGATTCATGGCCAGAGACTGTGGGCCAAGCTACACATGATGAATGACACTTGAACGGCAAGTGGATTGAGTGGAGGGCAAGTGAACAGGGAGAAATACACTTGCTGTTCAAGTGTCATTCGTCACGTGTAGCTTGGCCCTACCAGAGGTGGTTTGCCATTGCCTGCCTTTGCAACCCTGGTCTTCACTGGAGGTCTCCCATCCAACTACTAACCAAGGCCAAACCTGCTTAGCTTCTGAGATCTGATGACGTCAGGCTTGTCAGGTTCAGGTTCACCTAGACTATCCAAGTCAGGGCAAAATGAAATTCTGCCTTCAAGTCATAGGTAGCTTGTGATGACCCCATTAGGGTTTTCATGGCAAGAGACTAACAGAAGTGGTTTGCCATTGCCTGTCTCTGCAAACTTGGTCTTTGTTGGTGGTATCCCCTCCAATTACTAACCAATGCCAACCCTGCTTAGCTTTTGAGATCTGATGAGATCAGATTCACCTGGGTTATCCAGGGCAGGGCTTACAGTATGTAATTTATACATATCATAATGATATAACAATCAGGGGTCACACAAAAATTCACAGGGGGAAAAGTAAGAGTGTTCCAACAATGCTGAATAGGCATAATAAAATTTGGGATCATTTTATTATGGAAAAATTAAGTGATAAAATATACCAAGCTGAGCACTTCCCTAAAAGCACTAATTTTCAAGAAAGATGGTTTCCATTCTTTGAATATCTGGAAAACAATAATATTTGGGCTATGCCAAAATATAAATCTATTCTGAATCTTGACTGGTTATAACATCGTTTTTAGAAGTTTAATTCTCATCTCTGTTACCTTACATTTGTATATAGTACTGTTATTTGGTTCTTGAATTGTGTATTACCTATTTGCTATTTGTTAAGCTAAGCTATTGTATAATTTGTAAATTATCTGGTTTTTATTAATAAAAAATCATTATTAAAAAAAAATTCTCACAGGGGGAGATCCCCATTGAGCAGCCATCCCTGGATCTACTCTCACAGACGGCAGCTCTCCGTGGTCCTGGACACTTGATTATGCACCTATCTTGTTCGGAATCAGACCCTTGGTCCATCAAGATCAATATTATCTACTCAGGGCCAAGCTACAAGTGACAAATGACACTTGAACAGCAAGTGGATTTAGTGGAGGGCAAGTGAACAGGGAGAAATACACTTGCCATTCAAGTGTCATTCGTCACTTGTAGCTTGACCCTCAGACTAGAAGCGGTCTTCTAGCATCTCAGGCAGAGGTCTTTCACACCACCTGTTTCCCGGTCCTTTTAACTAGACAATGAACCTGGGGACTTCTGCATACCGAGCAGCTGCTCTGCTACTGACCCACACCTCCTCCCCCTACAGCTGTTTATAAACTCAAGAAACCTAGTTTCTGAGTTTTGCATCTGCGCTTCAGAGTGCAGAGGGAAATCTCTAGACCTAACTGCTTTTAAGGAGAAATGTGCACCTTACCAAAATTCTAGCTGGAATCCTGAACACTGGTGAATATTCAAATCAAATCTTACTTTAAAGCAGGGAAACAAGGGTTCCTATTCCCCCGGTGGGGGCGGGGGATTCTCCTCCTTCATCCTCCACCCCCCACCTCCACTTACCTTGCTGGTACGGGGAGGAGGCCCAGGAATGGATGCCCTGGGAGCACTCCTGCAGGCCAATTTTGGTCCCAAACAAGCCAAATTGGGCCCATTTGAGGCCCAAATGGGCCTGCTGTGGAGCAGACATGCCCTCTGCACCTGTGTGGTGATGTCAGAAGTAACATCACCACTCAGCTGTGGGAGCACTACTGTGCTTCACCGCTGGCTGATTTGGGCCCCAAATGGGGCCAAATCAGCTTGATGTGAAGCAGGTGCACCCCCTGTGCCTGCAGAAGGGCCGTCATCAGAAGTGACATCACCGCACAGCCGCAGTACCGCACACACTGCACATGTGTGAGTAACAAGAGAAAGAGGGCAAGAAGTAGGTAAGAGCCAGGTCTCGCCCCTCCTGCCAGAAGGATAAGGGGACCTGGCAACTGTAAGGGAAACATTAACAAGAATGGTGTCAAAATGTGGACACGGGGAGGGGCTGCGGAAAGACTCAGGTTAAAAAGATCTGATAGCAACTGATGCAAAAGTCCTCTTCCTAGAATCACGGAGAGCTGCTGCCGATCTGAGTAGACACTGCTAACCTAGATAGATCAATGATCTGATTTAGTATAAGGCAGCTTCTTGTATTCAGTCTTGCATATCTTCAGCGCGTCCCTAGACCTGAGTACGGGTTAATAATCAGGGAATCAATTCGCATCTCTCAAATATCCTGCCAATCCTCCATATCACTTAGTGCATGGAACATTGCAGAGTACTTTAATAGAACTCAGAAGACTGGGCAATGCTTCAGTTGTCTGCACCTTGTGCTATAATTGCATCCCTTTATGATATCCGAACCGACAGGAGTGGAAAAATGACTAGAGACAGCCACTTTAAAGCTAAGTGCACAGTGGAAAAGAAGATGTACAAGTCTCCTCTTATTTGTGAGTGTGGCCTACAGAATGTTAGAAATGTAGACTTCTCCACACGGGATCCTTGGAGATACAGTTGATTGCTCGTGGCAAAGACTTTTCTTTCATTTTGCTTGCTGCCTTGCCAAAAAAAAAAATGCTGATGTGGAGCACAAAAATTAAACTTCTGTTTAATGTTTTCCTCAAGCTGTTTTCTGAGTATATGTTTTCTGCGATTGCAAGAAAAGAAGTCAACAATTTCAACATTCTTTTTTTTTTTAGCAGAGTCTATCTCCAAATAAATGCAGCCATGCATGAGGCACAGGATAGATGCAGAACTCAACAAAGCCTTCTATATCTACTTTTACATTCAGTTCTCTAATTACATCTTATTGAGATGTTTACAGTGAAGTCCTAAACTGAATTGCAGCCTTCTAAGACTGCTGACTTCGATGGACTTAGAACAGCATAACTCTGTTTAAGTTCCTAACTTAGATCACTGAGGCTGGTCCAATTTTGTCAGATCTCAGAAGCTAAGCAGGGTCAGCCTTGGTTCGTAATTGGATGGGAGACATCCAACAAAGACCAGGGCTGCAGAGGCAGGTAATGGCAAACCACCAATGTTAGTCTCTTGCCATGAAAATCCTACCAAGGGCCACCATAAGTCAGCTAGGAGGGCACTCTCCACCACTACCACTCAGAGATAGGTAATTGCAAAGCTCTATCTTTTCCTATATATACCCCAGAGGATGCTTTGATCAGCGGAAAAACAACTATTGGTGGTCCCTGGTCCCAGGGAGACCCGCTTGACCTCAACTAGAGCTAGGGCCTTTTCGGTTATGGCTCTGATCTGGTGAAACTCTCTGTCTATTGAAACCAGGCCTGTAAGATGAAGATGTCCCACCAGGGATATGGCGGAGGCTGGGCCAGGCCATGTAGGAGGAGGTGGTGGTGAATGAGTCAAACCTCCCTATCAGATCTGTCCATCACCCTGTGTTTGTGTTTTTATTAGCTAAGCTGTGACTGCTGCCACCAGGGGAAACTATTATAATTTTGGATCAAACTGGATGATTTGATAATGTTTCGATGTGAACCTCTCACATGAACCTACCGAAGTGCCCAACACACCACCCCTCCCTCAGTCCAGCTCCACCTCACACCTCTCGCAGCCATCACCTCATAATGCCCCCAAGAAACCTCATCCATGTGCAACTCATATGCAAACCCAAAAATGTTGCATACTCGTAAGTATTATAAATGGATTTAAAGTAGTTAAATACCGTAGCGAAGCACAGGTATCAAGCTAGTTAGTGATAAAATAAAGAATAGCTATATAACTGGCTACATCTTGATGGTGAGACTTAAAGATTATTAAAGATCCCTGGCCTTAGGGAGGCCTGCCTGGTGTCGACCAGGGCCAGGGCTTTTTCGGCTCTGGCCCCAGCCTGGTGGAACGCTCTGTCTTACGAGACCAGGGCCCACCAGTATCTGTTAGCATTTCGCCGGGCCTGCAAGACGGAGCTGTTTCGCCAAGCATATGGTTGATGCTAGGCGGTGCCTCCCCTAGTGGGGGGTTAAACTATATGCCCTCCCGTTCAATGTCACCTCCCATCTCTCACATATTTTGCCGAAAAATGCTGTATAGATGGTAAAAGGTGAGCGTCTAACATGCTGCTATGCTCTCTGTTTTTATACTTATATAGATGTAGTATATTTTTAAATGAATTATATGTACTTTTTATGTTTTTAATGGTAATGTTGATTAATTGTGTAGTGTGTTTTTAAGCTTTGTTGTGATCCGCCCTGAGCCCACTGGTGTGGGGAGGACAGACTATAAATTGAATAAATTAAATTAAATTAAATTAAAGACTCAAAGACTTAGAGAGAGTTAGTGACTGAACAAAGAGCAATAAAGCCCTAGAAGTGTTTCTAGCTAATTGCCCCCTTGCCCCAATAAACTGGTTGCTCAATAGTGAATCCCAGATCTTCTTCATTAAGCCTAAAGACTCAGAGCCAAGCTACAAGTGACTTTTTTCACGTGGAGAACACTTGATTGTTTTTGCAAGGTTTCCTGGGAACTGAAGTCTGAGTGTCCCTCCCCTCTCTGTTAGAATCGCTGCCTGAAGAGTTAAGAGAAAGCCGGTGGCAGCTTTTGCAAATCGTTCCTCCAGTCACAAGCCTGCTGGACAAGAGGGCTCTCAACGATTGTTTTGGGGTGGGCAGCTGCTACTTTCTCCCTGGGCGTCCTGCTCATGGGGAGCTGCTCTGGAGAAAGATGCCATATCGGTGAAGCTACAGCCCAGGGAGAAAGGAACAGCTGCCGATATTTTAGGTCAGGATACACTTTGCCGTTGTGACCTACAGATTGAGAACCATTGATTTAAACAAGCGTAGTTGGTGACTCACTCAAAAGCAGCAGAAGCTATCTAGCTGAGCCCTGAGAACCTCTTTTATCATTTCAACCATTTCAGCCGTTCCACATAATCTCCCGGAAGATTATATAAAATCTTTGAATGGTGCCAAGTCCTGTGGACTGAATGTAGAATGGGGAGCTTGCCCTGAGCGTAGAAATGGGTTGTTACGATATTGGCTTTGATTTTAGCAGCTAGGAAAATATGCTGTTCTTCTTGTTCTTCTTTTTTTTAGTTTCATGCTTACACCAGGCAGAAGACAAGGTTTGGAGAGTTCACATTTCAGAGAAAATTTGATCCGGCGTTCTATGAGTTTTTATCCCATTGTTACACCAGTGCAGCACATGCAGTTCTCTCCCCATTTTGTCCTCTCAGCAACCCCGTGAGGTAGGTTAGACTAAGGGCCAAGCTACACATGACGAATGACACTTGAATGGCAAGTGTATTTCTCCCTGTTCACTTGCCCTCCACTCAATCCACTTGCCGTTCAAGTGTCATTCGTCACTTGTAGCTTGGCCCTTAGAAAGACTGACTGGCCCAAAGACAACATCTCCTCAAAAACGGGCCCAATCCATGGCAGAACAGGCCTGTTTTGAGCGCTACAGAGCGCAGGAGCGTTCCTGTGCTCTGCAGCACCTCAAAAACGGGCCCAATCTGTGGCAGAACGGGCCCGTTTTGGGTACTGTGGCGTGCAGGAGCGTTCCTGTTCTCCGCAGTGCCTCAAAAATGGGTCCGATCTGCATCAAAATGGGCCTGTTTCGAGCACTGTGGAGCGCAGGAGTGCTCCTGCGCTCTGTAGCGGCCCCAATCCAGGCCAAAATGGGCCCTATTCCAGCAGCTGTGGCACACGGGAGCGCGCAACGCCATCGGGGAGCATGCAAGAAAGGTGCGCACCCACCGCTGCTCAGGTAAGTGGGGGTGGGGTGTGGGGAGCAGGGGAGACAGATCCCCTGCCCCAACCGGGGGTCTGGAATCCCTACCCCTGGTGCAGCCTTCTCACTGGTTCTGCAGTGGCTGTGGGGCCACACTGTTCCTTCCCACCGGCTCTGTGGCCCCTCAGAGGCCTGCTGTAGGTGACTTGGAGGCCTGACACGGACCTTCCAAGGCCCCACAGTGGCCGCAAGGAGCCCTGCCCTCCCGGTGCATCCTTACCACCACCTCTGTGGTGGCAGCGGGGCCATGCTGCACCTTCCTTCTGGCTCCATGGCCTATCAAAGACCTGCCGCAGGTGACATGGAGGCCCAGCACTGACCTCCCAAGGCCCCGCAGCAGCCCCATTGGGTTGCTGGGCTGCGCCGATGACTCACTTTTATCCTGATGCTGGTGCTCCCGCAGGGCTCTAAGTGTGCCTGCGTGGGGCTAAATAGTGAGTCATCGCCAATATGGCTCTGCTTTTATATAGTAGAATGGGACTTGGAATCCTCTATACCATACATGTGGCCTTGGGTAAGCTACTCATCTCAGCCCCAGCTCCCCAGCTGTATAGTGGGGTATTAACACTGACTTTCTTCACTGCTCTGAGTGGGCATTAATCTGTCCGGAAGGGCAGTATACAAATGAACTGTTATTACATTGGCTGCCTTCTGCAAGCTGATCTTCAGCCTTCTTGTTGCATATTTCAGAGTCTCCCAAATTGTTTCAGACGTGCCTCAATTAAATTCACTTTCAAAGCATCATTTCAATCAATGAGTCAATCAACTGAGTTATGGCAATCAAAAATATCCTGTAACAACATTCAAATGCAAATCCCAAGTGTCCAATCTGAATTAGAGTTAGCCCCCAAATATGTTCCTCCACCGTTGCTACTCCAGGGGAATATCACCTGTGCAGGGACAAGGCATATCTGTGTCCCTGGAGGGATGTGTAGGAGAAGAGGATAGGGGACAAGGAGAAGGGTTGGAAGGAGATGGAGGTCCTATTTTGGAGGGGGACGTTTGGGAGGCTTTGGGAAGCTGGAAGCGGGTAGAGCCAACTGCCTGAAGGTCAGAAAGAGAGGAGGGAAGGTTTGCAGTAAGGAGGGAAGGAAGGATGTAGAGGTTATGTTCCGGGGAGAAAAGCAGAATGGGAGAAATTAGGTCATATTCAGCCTTCTACCCCTGAAGAAGGAGAAGTTTCAGTTGTGAAAGAAGATCTAGGGATGAAAACCAGTTCGAAATAATAGATGTGTAGCCCCTCTTCCACCTGACCAGTGCCAGGTGATTGTGACTGGGCAGCATCAGACCCCTTGTTGGGACAACTTAGATGACCGATACTGGTGGCCAGAGTCTCCCACAGGGTGGTCCAGAATGACTCATGTCCTACCTGGGAGAATGGTAATAGGTTCAGCAATGGGGACATCCTGCCTGGTTGAGCATCAGGCTCGGTCTCTGGGTGATTCTGCATTGAGAAAGAGATTTTTAAGTTGCATGGAAAATTGCACTGGTAATCTGCAAACATCAATGGTTACTTATGGCCCGTGGAGGAAGGGTTTGATTCTCTAGTTTGATGTCAAAGATGGATTCTTCCTGTACTGCTCTCTGTGCATGGCCTTGGGATGGGAGGCACAGCTTTAGTACTGGTTGTGTCTCGGAGTAATCATTGCAGAAACAGAAGTGAGCTGTGTGGAATCAGGAATGGGGTGTGCACATGCATCTCACTGCAGACATTGCTCCCTGACCTGTCCCTCTTTCTTTACCTGGACTCCCTTCCGCTGCCTAGCAAACCCTTTTCTCTCTTTCCAGCTGAGCTACTGTTCAAAACTACATCATGGCTTCACTGTGAAAAGTTAAAAAGCCCATTAAGAAGGAGGAGGAGGAGGAGAAGAATTGGTTTTATACCCTGCCCTTCAGTAACCAAAGCAGTCTTGGAGTAGCTTACAATCACTATCCCTTTCTCCCCACCCCCAACAGACACCCTGTGAGGTGGGTGGGGCTGAGAGAGCTCTGGCAGAACTGTGACTGACCCAAGGTCACCCAGCTGGCTTCAAGTGGGGAAGCAAACCCAGCTTTCCAGATTAGAGTCCTTCCGCACTATACCAAACTGGCTTTCGTATATTATGTAGTTGTCTCTAAAGTGCTGGTTGCTGGAAAAAAACTTAAGATACCTGAAAACTCAGCATCTTAGCCAAGTCTGTGACTTTCCAAGATGAATAATTTCTCCATTTCATGTCTCTCCCCACCTCTATTTCTTAGCTTTAGCCATGGACATCAAAAGTTTCTGTGTTATTTGTTACATCCCAGTGTTAGGGTATTTTTAATAGTTTTTGGGGTGTCTATAGGTGTGAACTAGGGATCCCTTTTCCCTGGTGAGGGGCGGGCAGTTCCACCCCTGTCAACAACAACAACAACATTCAATTTATATAAAGCCCTTCAGGACAACTTAACACCCACTCAGAGCAGTTCACAAAGTATGTTATTATTATCCCCACAACAAAACACCCTGTGAGGTGGGTGGGGCTGAGAAAGCTCTGAGGGCCAAGCTACAAGTGACGAATGATACTTGAACGGCAAGTGGATTGAGTGGAGTGCAAGTGAACAGGGAGAAATACACTTGGCGTTCAAGTGTCATTCGTCACTTGTAGCTTTGCCCTGAGAGAGCTGTGACTGAACCAAGGTCACCCAGCAGGCTTCAAGCAAAGGAGTGGGGAATCAAACCCGGTTCTCCAGATTAGAGTCCTGCCACCGTTAACTACTACACCCAGCTGGCTGGGAGGAGGAGAAATCCAGATATTAGGCTCTGTTCCCCCATTGGCTGCAGATCAAGAATCCACATAGATGCTCTGCCCAGCCCCAACTCTTGATCCAACAAGGATTTGATTCCAGAACACCCATAAGTTGTGCTCCAAAGGTGCACAACACAATCCAAAACAGGATGGACATTCTGCTGTCCTCACAACAAAAATTCCTTTTGGAAGAAGCCAATTATAGTATGAGACCATTGAGATTTAATCATTTAGTACTTTTTAAACTTCAGCTTTGTTATCCGAGTTCTTTAAAATGGGTGAGCTTTCCTGTTAAACTAGTAGTTTAGCTTAAGTTAGTCCTTTTTTAAAAAAGTTACTCAATTAGAAACATCTCTGTTATGTTCTACCAACGTTGCTCAGAAGAGTTGCTATGCAAGGGGAGATTGCAAAAAAATGTTCCCAGAAAAAAAATTATTGACTGTTTTATTGATTGCCTAATGGTTTAGATGGAAGGTGTGACAAAAAGATCATTGTTCCACTGGAGCAAAGAACAAACAGTTTAAGACCACAAACCTACTGCCCAAGTTAAATAAATATTTGGATGCGGTGAAAGAACGTTCTATACAGGTGCCATAAATAAAATAATCAGAACGAAATGGTTTGCTGAACAATCGCTATATAATGTTTGGAAATTCATGTAATTTGCTCCAATGGCACTGTCTAGAGCCCACACACATTCAACATAGGTTATATTTACAATTCCTTTTAAAATTCCTAATTTCCAGGATCTATTTTCCAGAATAAAACATTTGAAGCTGCCTTCTCCCAAGTCAGTCCATTGGTTCATCTTTCTCCGAACTGTCTGTGGTTGTCAAGAGAGACTTTCTCAACACCTGTTACCTTGGTGGTGGAGAGTGCCCTCAAGTCATTCTGCATCAACAGAATTTCATACATTCTTATGTTATCAATGTGATGGAAGCCAGCATGGTACAGTCCGATCTCATCAGACCTCAGAAGCTAAGCAGGGTCTGTACTTGAATGGGAGACCACCAAGGAAGACTCTGCAGGGGAAGGCAATGGCAGACCCCCTCTGCTTCTCACTTACCTTGAAAGCCCCTTGCTGGCCTCGCCATAAGTCAGTTGCAACTTGATGGCATGCACATGCACACACACACACACACACACACACACACACACACACACACACACCTTATCAATAGACTTTGCATAGCACAAAAATTGATGTGGATTGTGATGGCTCTTCCTTATGCTAAAAAGTGCGTCCTTCTACTAATATCTTCTGGGGAAAAAAGGTTGTTAGGGAACATTATCTAGACCCCCTTGGAATTCCCCTGAAATTCATCTACAGAGCTCCAGTGCCTGGGGCACAGCCCTCTGCGGAGATGCCACATTCTTCCCACTGTGCCAAAGTCAAGTTAACATGCCAGACTTGTAACGGTAACACAAAAAAGGCTCTCCTGAAAAATGCAAGCAGATCCTCAGAAAACCAAATCAGAAGTACGCAATGAATCCAACTCTAAATGTACAATTTTTTTTACATTTACTCTTAAAGTGAATAAGTGCTTATACAGAGTGCTCTATATTTTTTGAAACCTAAATAAATATAATTTCATCAAAACTACATAGAAAAATAGAAATAGATATATATATATATACCAATAAATAGCATCCATTCACAAATGCAAACAGCTGATAAGTCACGTAACATACAAAAATACAATCTATACAAGTGACTATATTTGCACCATGTGACGCCGCTCCTAAGGAATGAATGAGAATGATCAAGAATAACATGGTGATGGGTGAAGATCAGTCAGTTGGTTACTGTGCCATTATGATTATATATAGATATATGTATTTTTAACTGTGTAACTTTGACTGTTTTATGGTTTTAACTGGTATCAATTATTTAATGTGTTTTAATTGTATATGGTTGTAATCAGCCCTGAGCCTGCTGGTGTGGGGAGGGTGGAATATAAATCAACTAAATAAATAATAATAAATAATAATAATAAATTGAAGTGTGGATAGGTTCTTTGCTCCTGAGGAAGTCATTGACGAAAGCTGAGACACGCAAGCCGGCCCCAGTTTGGGCAGGGCACAGACGGGCTTGGACCCCTTCCCCCACCCATGCTGCTTTCTACAGAGAGAATAAACAGACTCATTGAATTCACTTTACCTTGTTACTACTTACCTGCCTTGTTGCATCTTCCATGGAGCTTCTTGCCGACTGAGTTAGAAGAGATTTTAAAGACTGTTTCTCTGAAGATATAAATTTGCACAGTCGGTTGCATAGATTGTATTTTTGTATGTCATGTGAGTTATCAGCTGTTTGTATTTGTGAATGGATGCTATTTATTTGTATATACAGAACTCATTTGGAGGTGGAATGCACTGGAACAGCGTTCCGGTAGCTCTGAAAAGTGACGTGGGTTTTGGCCCCGCCCACATGATTCCTTTTCCTGCTGGCTGTCCTCGTTTTTAGCAGCAGGCTCTGCTGCTTTATTTTCATTTGTGACTCATGAGAGAGAGAGAGAGAAAATGAGTGAGTGCAAGCTGAGTTTGGCTGGGCTCCAAAGGAACGTAGGCTGCTTTGAATTCATTCTGCTGCTTTATTTTCATTTGTGACTTGTGAGCGAGAGTGAGTGCGTGTGTGCGTGCAAGCAGGGCTGGCTCTGCAGAGGAGGGTAAGCTGCTTTGAGTTCATTCTGCTTTAAGGAAATACCTGGAGATTTTTGCAAAAAGGGGCCTGAGGGGTGGATGGTGCCTTCTGACACACTTCCGGTGATGTCAGGGGGTGTGGCATATGCTAATGAGATATGCTAATGAGCTCCTACAGTTCTTTTTCTAGGAAATGACCCGTGTGTGTGTGTGCGTGCGTGTGTGTATATATATATATATATATATATATATATATATATATATATACACACACACACACACATACATATATCTCCGTGTGTATATATTTATATATGTGTGTGTGTGTGTGTGTATTTTTCGATGTAATTTTGATGAAATTATATTTATTTAGGTTTCAAAAAATATAGAGCACTCTGTATAAGCACTTAGTCACTTTAAGAGTAAATGTAAAAAAAAATGTACATTTAGAGGTGAATTCTGATTTGGTTTTCTGGGGATGAAACTTGTAACAGTGGCACTTTAATTACTTCTCTCCCTTTTCAATGCCAGATCCTTATGCTTGGCTGCTGTACCCTTCCGGCAGGATTAAAGCTATGGGGAAGCCGACCTGCTTAGGTCAGGATGGTACAATTCTTTCTGGTTTCTGTCTGGGTCAGGAATGTCACCTTCAGTGCTCCTTAGCCTGCAAAGACTCCAAGCCCACCTGCCCACAGCTTCACCCCATCTTCAAGCCAGCTGCCCCTTTACCTCCTTCAGCTGGAACCTTTTATCCCTCTTCCCTTGGCCTCCCAGTTCCTGCGTCCTTGCTCTTACTCCTGAAGAGGCCCTTTCCCTTGAGGAAGCTTTTACCCCAGAGAAGGCCTTTGCTCCATAGAAAGCTAATCATGTCTGCTCCTCCCTTGCTCCTACAAACCCAGTTAGCTCTTTCCTGGGCTCTGCAAATAGCTGCTGCCTCCTTTAGGGCTGCCACTGCTTTACCCATACCCCACCAGTAGGGTTGCCAGCTCCAGGTTGGAAAATTCCTGGAGATTTGGGGAGTGGAGCCGGGAGAGGGTGGGGTTTAGGGAGTGGAGAGAGTTCGGCCGGTATAATGCCATAGAGACCACCTTCCAAAGCAGCCATTTCCTCCAGGGGAACTGATCTCTGTCAGCTGGAGATCAGCTGTAATCCCGGGAGATCTCCAGCTACCACCTGTAGGCTGCAACCCAATCCACCAGGAGTTGGGTGTCCAGTCCCAGAGGGGATGGGGGAGCCCTGTCCCCAGGGAGACCTTTCCACCACCTGTAAAGAGGACCAGGCCTTGTACCATTTAATACAGAGTGCTAAGTTTGAAACTTTGGTTCAGGCCTTATGGCCTGCAGATTTCTTACTAGGCCTGTTTGCTGGGAAAGTCCCAAGGCCTGTTAATTCGCTGTACTTGGGCTGCTTTGTTCTTTTGAGAAAGTTGACTTGGAGAAGATGAGAGAGCTTGGTGCTGATCTCAGCTATAGCAATGTTCCCTAAACTTTCACAGGGCTGTAATGTCCAATTAAGAAACTGAGCCCTGCTTGGTTCTTTGAGTGGGCTGATGCCTAGGGTTACCAGCCTCCAGATAGTGGCTGGAGATCTCCCAGAATGACAACTGGTCTCCAGGCCACAGAAGTCAGTTCACCTGGAGAAAATGGCTACGTTGGTGGGGTGGACTCTATGGAATTGTGCCATGCCAAGGTACTTTCCCTCTCCAAATCCCACTTTCTCCAGGTTTCACCTCCCAGATCTCCAGGAATTTCCCAACTTGGAGCTGGCAACCCTACTGATGCCCCTCCAGATTTCAAGAAGCCTCTTTGTCTCTAGGAGGTTTATCAGTCCGGCCACCCTGCAATGTGAAAGAGAGCTGCTTAGAGCTCCATGCCACCTCCAGGACGCCTAGAATAAGCTGGCATGGATGGACTTTGGTAAGATCAACCAGCTTTGGAGCCAACTCAGAGAATGCTTAGTTAGTTAGCCAGTAGTACTTTCGCTAGTTAGAACATATTTAGATTAGCAAGCTGTTATTTTTTTCTTGTCTAAATGCTACTTAAGAGTGTTTTCTGCCTTGCATGTGCTCCTAAGTTCTTTCTTTAATAAACTCCAATTATATATTTTACCAGCCTGCATCCAGCATTGCTTGCCAAGGAGGTACACTCAAAAAAGAACCTAGGAAGCCAGGGAGCTTCAAACAAATGACCAGAGCTCTTAGAGGCTCCTAGAGGACCTGAGTGCCTAGGAAAGCCGTCAAGGCCAGAAGAGTGTCTCTGGGTCGATACAGTCAGTTGGGTGGGGAAGAAAAATAAGGGGAGAAATGCAGATGACAAGCAGTGTTCAGATATTCTGATGTCACTCCGTGTGTGAATGAAAGTAGCATCAGTGCATTGCCAGGGACAATCTAGCACTTGGGCAAAACTCTATGGTTAAACCATAAAGTTTTGCCCAAATGCTAGAACATCCTCAGCGGTACGCTGACATAACTTCTGGTCACAGGGGTGGTGACATCAGCACATTGCTGGTGACATCATTATGGCATCACCTCTCAAGTCTCCCACCTGTCGCCAGACCTAGTTCCCAGGACTGTAACACCCTCTAAACTTAGATTTTCTTTGTAACTCCATTGCAATTAGAGGCCTTCAAACTTTTCATTGTTTTGAGCCCAACACGCCTTTGCTTAAGCGGTTTGTGAACTGCATCCTGATGCTGCAGATATTTTAGGCTCCTACAAGGCCTTTGGATAAAACAGACTGGACAGTGTGTTCTTCCTACCGGCTTCTTTTCCATTTCAAGATCTGATTAAACTCTATTTTTAGATTAAAGTGGCATTATTATTAGTGTCAGGGAGGTGTGAATCATTGAAGCTTTAAATGAAAGACACGAGCATTCTACGTATAAAATGATTTGTGTGTTTCCCCCCCTCCCCAGTCCCATAACACAGTCTGAAGGTCTTCAAAAAATCAGAATAACGAACTGCTTCTTAATTCGTGCCAACTCAAAACAGCAGTTGCACAATTACCTGTAAAGTGCTCGACTGTGTGGAAGACACCTGGAAAGTAATGAAGAGACGTCAATATTATTCATAACTTTTAATTGCTTTCATTCCCATATCGCTTTTCTTTCTTCTTTCTGTCTTGTGGGCAAAATAGTACCACTTCACTGATTATATAGTATATGAAGGAGAGACATCAGCCAAGAATCAAACGTAGTCCTAACCGCCCATTACCATCTAATAGCTATAAGGAATGCTATAACTTGGCAATAAAACCTATTTACTGTTAAAATTAAAATTGCTTTTATCAGCTTTATGGCATGCAAACAATTAAAAATAATTATATTGGTCTACAGCTGTCCTTTCTGCTCGCACATTGGCAAAGACGGAAACAAAAGACTTCCTGGAAAGAGCTAAGTCAGGGGATGGTTCTATTAAGAATAAAGGGTGTATTTAGGCAATCAGCTATTCCGTGTGTGTGTGTGTGTGTGTGTGTGTGTACGTGTGCACGTGTGCACGTGTGTGCAGTTCCATCAAGTCACAGCTAAGTTACAATGACCCCATAGGTTTTCATGGCAAGAGACGAAGAAAGCTGATTTGCCATTGCTTGCCTCAGCTCTGGACTTCCCTGGTGTTCTCCCATCTAAGTGGTAACCAGGGCTGATCCTGTTTAACTTCTGTAATCTGATGAGATCAGGCTAGACTGGGCCACCGAGGTCAGGGCACACACACACACATACTAGAGGTGCGCCCACTAACTTCATCCACAATATTAATAGTAGTTTGGTGTAGTGGCTAAGAGTGGCAGGAATCTAATCTGGAGAACTGGATTTGATTCCCCACTCCTCCACTTGAAGCCAGCTGGGTGACCTTGGGTCAATCACAGCTCTCTCAGAGCTCTTTAAGCCAGCTGGGTGACCTTGGATCAGTCACAGCTCTCTCTGAGCTCTCTCAGTCAGCTGGGTGACCTTGGATCAGTCACAGCTCTCTCAGAGCTCTCTCAGCCAGTTGGGTGGCCTTGGGTCAGTCACAGCTCTCTCAGAGCTCTCTCAGCCAGCTGGGTGGCCTTGGGTCAGTCACAGCTCTCTCAGAGCTCTCTCAGTCAGCTGGGTGACATTGGATCAGTCACAGCTCTCTCAGAGTACTTTAAGCCAGCTGGGTGACCTTGGGTCAGTCACAGCTCTCGCAGCCAGCTGGGTGACCTTGGATCAGTCACAGCTCTCTCCGAGCTCTCTCAGCCAGTTGGGTGGTCTTGAGTCAGTCCCAGCTCTCTCCGAGTTCTGAGCTCTGAGTGGGAGTTAAGTTTTCCTGAAGGGCGGTATATAAACAGAATGCTGCTGTTGTTGTTATTGTTAATTTGACTATTGAATGAGTAGCATCCAAACGGGGCCTGGAGATCTCCTAGAATTACAACATCTCCAGTCCACAGAGATCAGTTCCCCTGGAGAAAATTGATACTTTGGAGGGAGGGCTTTATGGCATTAACATCCTCCCTTTCCCAAACACAGACCTCCCTCCCAAAGGTCCACCACGAAATATCCAGGAATTTCCCAACCCAGAGTTGATGGTCCCAGCTTTGACTCCTGCCAAGGAGCTACAGCACTACTGGATGAAGAAGCAGCCTCAGAGGTCATCCTTTCTTGGCAAACTGCTGGCAAAATAATATTTATAACAAATGCCATACCCCACCTTTCTCCCCAGTGGGTACCCAAAGAGGTGCACATTGTTCTCCCTTCTATTTCATCCTCACAACAAAGATGCTGTGAGGCAGGATAGGTTGAGAATGTGTGCCTGGCCCAAGGTCAGCCAGCAACTTTCTTATTACATTTTTTTTTATTTTGAAAAGACAAATAACAACAACAAAATTTGATTTATATACCGCCCTCCAGGACAACTTAACACCCATTCAGAGCAGTTTACAAAGTGTGTTGTTATTATCCTCTCAACAATCAGCCTGTGAGGCAGGTGGAACTGAGAGAGCTCTGAGAGAGCTGTGACTGTCCCAAGGTCACCCAGCTGGCTTCAAGCGGAGGAGTGGGAAATCAAACCTGGCTCTCCAGATTAGAGTCCTGCTGCTCTTACCCACACCACCAAACTGGCTCAGAAGCTGAAGTTGATAGAAATCCACATCTCAAACGGCCACTAAGCATTCCAGGATTTAGGCTTGCCAGCCTAAGAGGGCTGGTGATCTTGCAGAATTAGAACTCATATTTTGGCTACAGAGATTGGTTCCTCTGGAGAAAGAGCAGCTTTCATGGGTAGATTGTATGGCATTATACCCCTCTGAGGTCCTTCACCTCCTCAAACTCTGCCCTCCACAAGCTCCGCCCCAGGACTTTCACAATCCAAAACTGGCAATCCTGTAGGGTTCCTCTGACTTTCATGGGCTGCAATTTTAATCCGTGGGCAGCAAGGAAGTAGAAGCTCTTTCTGGGTGGTCCTAAGGCCACCCAGCTGGCTTCAAGCAGAGGAGTGGAGAATCAAATCCGGTTCTCTAGATTAGATTCCTGCTGCTCTTAACCACTGCACCAAACTGGCTCTCAAAGTATAGAGAAGAGAAAAGGAAATTATATGGATCATATAACAAAATATTTTAAATCGTATAACAAAATATTTAAAGCAAAAAATATTTCTTTCCTACATCCCCACCATTAAATTTTATAAGACACTATGTGAATACAGTAATGCTTGCTTGTATTAGAGTATAATTATATTCAATATATTAGGTTTCAAATTGTATTGAACATTTGTATTCAATATATATGTTCAACATTTATATTCAACATATTAAGTTTCAGATTTCACAGCTAATTTGTTTTGCACCAACATTATTAATTTCAAACTTACTACATATTCAATATTACATGCTTTTGCCACTTCTACCTAACCACTGAAACTTTTGACAAATAGATATTTCAAAATACAAAAGAAAAGTTTATTACATATCTCATAATAAGAAAATAATAGTAAATAATACTTCTTCTATATAAACTCCTTCTATATAGTTTTATATTCAAGATATTTAATTTAAAACTTATTCTCATTCTACTTCTGCGTTATAATACATTTATGTTAAATTTATATACAAAGGCAAGCCAGCAACTTTCAGTGTCAAAGTGGGCTTTTGAACCTGGACTTCCTAGATCCTAGCCAGAAACTGTGCCCACTAAACAACACTGTCCCTGACAAGAACATAAGAACAGAAGGGGGGCACTGCTGGAGCATACCTATTCTCCAACTAGTCCAGAATCCTGACTCACACAGCGGCCAAACAGTTACTGAGAAGGGCCAGCCACAAGACTGAGACCTGGGACTGAGGTTTAGTTTCTCTTCAGGTTGTGTTCCCAGAACCCTGGTAGATTTCCAGAGGGGGCTGGGCAGGAATTAGGGTGTGTGCATGAGTGAGAATTCTTCCCCTTCTGCAATTTGACATAGATAAGTGCACAGTATTACATCTGGGCCACAAAAATGTGAAGCACAAATACAGGATGGGGGGATACACTTCCGAGTAGTAGTGTATGCGAAAGAGATCTTGGGGTAAGAGTGGACTGTAAACTGAATATGAGCAGTCAGTGTGATGCGGTGGCAAAAAAGGCTAATTCAATCCTGGGTTGTATCAAAGGAGCCATAGCATCGAAATCGCAGGAGGTCATAGCCCCTCTCTATACTGCCTTGGTCAGGCCGCACCTAGAGTATTGTGTGCAGTTCTGGAGGCCTCACTTCAAAAAGGATGTGGACAAAATTGAGAGGGTGCAGAGGAGAGCGATGAGAATGATCAGGGGTCTGGAGACTGAGCCCTACGAGGAAAGGCTGAGGGCCTTGGGAATGTTTAGTTTGGAATAGAGGAGTTTGAGGGGGGACACGATTGCTCTCTTTAAGTATTTGAAAGTCTGTCATTTGGAGGAGGGCAGGGAGCTGTTCCAGTTGGTAGCAGAGGGTAGGACTCGAAGCAATGGGCTTAAATGACATGCACAAAGGTACCGGCTGGATATTAGGGAAAACTTTTTCACGGTCAGAGTAGTTCAAAAGTGGCATCAGCTGCCTAGGGAGGTGGTGAGCTCCCCCTCACTGGCAGTTTTCAAGAAGAGGCTGGATGAATACTTGTCAGAGATGCTTTAGGCTGATCCTGCACTGGGCAGGGGGTTGGACTAGATGGTCTGTATGGACCCTTCCAACTCTATGATTCTGTGATTCTGTGAATATTCCAGTTGCATACACATTTTATTGTTCTGTTGGACTTTTCCCTGAAGTGAAACTTACAAGAAAATTTGAAGGTCTTGCTGATGCAAAACATTTTAAAAATACCAAATACCAAAAAATACCAAAATACTAAAAAGAATATTAACTAGTTTAGTAAAATGTATTGGATGAGAAGCTTTGTCAAAGATGCCGCAGGACAGGATAGATCAAGACGGGTAAACATGTTAGTCTGTCTGTAGCAGTAGAAAAGAGCAGGCGTCCAGTAGCGCCTGTAAGACTAACAAAATTTGTGGTAAGGTATTCGTTTTCGTGAGTCACAGCTCACTTAATCTGAACAAATTTATCACCATATACCCAAACATGAGTAGTTTCCCCCACACGTTGACCACACATTTCATTTTTTGCAGGCTATTTTTTTTTATTTCATTAATTTTATTTATGTTTTTTATGGTCTGACTTTCTCACTTAGATTCAAGGTAGAATACATACAATTACATAAAATAAGTCAACAGCAGGCTCCTATGCAAATTGCTGTATGGAAGTAAGGAGTGAAGCCAACATGCTGAATTCCAGTCCATCCTGTAGTCACACATTTTATTTATTTATTCATTCATTTATTTATTTATTTGATTTCTTGCCTGTCCTCCCCACAAATGGGCTCAGGACAGGTTACAACAAGATGCAAATTACATTTAAAACCAGAATACAACCACATCATCAACACAATAATATATTACAGTAAAATGCAATTCTTGAGATAGTGGCCCGTACCATCCTGCACTGATGCGTGGGGGGAAGGGAAGAGGGAAGAACCCATCTTGATCAGACAAAGAGCTAATCTACAAGAGATGAATTACACAAGGACACTCACATGAAGGGAGTCGCAATGTTAGCCGGGAAGCTGAGTTTTAAAAGAGATTGGAAGGCTCTGTCAATTTCCCCTCTCTACTGAGCCAGCAAAGATCGCTCCTCAGGGGGGTTTGCTAATTTCCTCTTTGCCTCCTAGAAGGGGAGGTGAAACTGACAGAGCCTTCTGGAGGCAAAGAGGAAATTAACAAACTCTGAGTAGCCATCTTTGCTTCTCTGTAGAGTGGGGAAATTGACAAAGCCTTCTGATCTCTTAAAACTCAGCTCCCCAGTTAACATTGTGACTCTGTTCACATGTGCGTCCTTGTGTAATTCATCTCTGGTAGCTTGGTTCTATGATTCATGTCGGGGAGGGCGAGATGTCTATACAGCACCCCCCCTGCTGATAGAAGACCGGTAGGGAGGCTCACTAGATGGATTCAAGACCAGCCTCAACTATATGCCTTTTATTTCATTTAGATAATTCCAGGTGGATAGCTGTTTTGGTTGTAGAAGATTTTCCAAAGCTTATACCTTTCTGGTCTTTAAGATGCTGCCTGGTTTGAATCTTGCTCTTAATTTCCACGTGTAACCTGAGGATCAAAACACATATGATGAAGGTCACAGTTAATCTTTAACTCTGTAAAAAGGAAACTGTAAGCACATTTGAAGGCTTTAAGCCTTCCCCACACACTGTTGTTAGCGCTAAATAGGTTCTTCTAAAACCATCGTTCTAAAAGCCCTGACCAAATATGAGCATCATCTCTCAGAAATTAATGGCCACAGTACTGCATGGCGCCCTAAAAGTAGCATCGTGTTCTGAAATTACAGGAATACCATCTGAAAATACGCTTTGCTTTTGTCAGATCTAATGCATCCAGGAAGCACTCATGTGTTTTTCATGCTATGGCAATGAAGACACAATTGTCTCTTATCATTGTCATTATTCCACTGTTTTAAATCTTTCCTACTAAAATATTGACATATCTGGTAGATGGTTGTTGTGGATTTTCCGGGCTGTCTTTCGGTGCTACACCTCTGAAGATGCCAGCCACAGCTGCTGGCGAAACGTCAGGAAGTACAATGCCAAGACCACGGCTATACAGCCCGGGAAAATCCACAGCAATCATCATTCTCTGGCCGTGAAAGCCTTCGACAATATATCTGGTAGAGTTTGCACAGAACAATACAGGCTGCATATATGACCCTCCCGGTTTTTAAAAAATGTCCTGCAATCAATTGTTTTTAGATGCATGTGAAGGTTAGCAGAATATTTTACGCAGTCCCTGCTGCTTTCCCGTATAGTCAATCACCAAGATGTTGTACAATACATGTATCTGCTTTACAGTCATCTGAGTGCTGTGGGAGAAGCTTTTCCTGAGAGTTCCCTGTGAAAGCTGATAAATATGGATCCAGTCCCAAACTGAGATGAGCCTGAATTCATCCCCGACTTCTCTCAACTAGATTAGAATAATTGTTTATTCGGTCTTACAACATACATTGTGAAATGTGATTGCATACGCAATAACTCGTAGCCAAGAGCCTTTGTTTATACAATCCTACAAAACCCATGATGCAGTGTGAGTGAAAAACTGCATGCACTAAAATATCTGGATTTTTTAATGGGAGAAATGTCAATGAAGGTGCCTTAGAAGGAGCCAGTTCATTGGCCCATCTAACTACGTACTATATTATTTGACTGGCAAGCAGGTCTCAAGGATTTCCAACAAAAACAGGATTTCCCAGCACCTTCTGTTGAGATCCTTTGGGGACACCAGGAATTGAACCACGAACATTGTGTATGAAAAAGTGTGTTCAGCCACAGTTGCTGCCCAGTGTGATCAAAGCTGAAGTGGCAGGCGGCAGCTAGCTTAAAAAGTGCAATTCCTTCAGCATATTTCACAATTTCATCCTCAGAAGAAATAAATGTAGGGATTGACAATTTATCTACCTTAACTTTTTGTCTATTGTAAATCAAGGACATACGCGTATTTCTTTGCCCAGTGGCTCATCACTTAACATGCAACTTTCTGTACCTTGAAATGATGTCAAAGCTAATGCATTTATTCTCTTAAATTCAATGGGTTGAAACTATTTGAATTATGTGAAATAAATATATGCCCATAAAATATAATAAGTTCATTACCAAGCCATTTCATCCTTTCATTTTATAGCTCTGTTCAAATAATTTCCCAACGTATTTATAACCCGAAAAAATATATATTCATTGCCTTATTCTTATTTCCCTCTTTATTGTAACAAAAAAAATAATGAGAAATCTAAATAATTGTCTTTCTGTGGTGCTTAATACAAGTGTGCAGGAGAAAATTACACACACGACCCCCAATCAGGTTTGTTGGCATATTTTTGGCTGTCTTTCTCAGAGCTGGAAGAACAGAGAGAGAAGAGAGGACTGCCGAAGGAGAGGTAGATGGGCAAAGGCAAATGGTACTGATCAAAGGCCTGCTAGTGTCATATACTCAAGGACCCCTACGGCTCTAGATAGGTCAAGGCATGTCAGAATGAGAGAAGATCTGAAGCTGAACAAGGAAAAAAGACTCAAAAAGACTCAGCAAGCAAACGTTACCCTTATGGAGATAGCCTAGGAGAGCCTGCCCTGATCTCATCAGATCACAGAAGCTAAGCAGGGTCAGCCTTGGTTAATAATTGGATGGGAGACCTCCAACGGAGACCACAATTGCAGAAGCAAGCAACGGCAAACCAGTCTGTTAGTCTCTTGCCATGAAAATCCCACCAGGGGTCACCATAAGTCAGCTATGACTTGAGGGCAGGATTTCATTCATTCTTTCAAGCAAATGTTACCTTATATACATTGGGCTGTTAGCCATACACATGGGTCATTACCATATCATTGCCATGCTCACTAAGTCTATGGATTTCTGGTGTGCCTTCTCAGGCAATGTGAGACAGTATTAAAAAGTCATTGGATGTATGCAACCTCACATAGGCTAGGATTTCTTTGTTGTTATTGTTGTTGTTGTTCTTTTTCTTCTTCTTCTTCAACCCACTTTCTCAATGAGATCCAATGCAAATCACAAAGTGTAAGTGACAATACAATATAATCAATAATCAATAATAAGCTGGGACATTAGACATTATACTGATTAAAATATTTATATCCTCACTTTCCTTAAGTTGAAAGGGGCTCCAATTGGCTTACCAAGAGCATGCCTTTCCCAATGGACACAGCACAAATACGTTTTTCAAGCCATGTGTAAATCGATCAAAAGTTGAGACCAAGACCAGTGAGCGCAGCTACTGTAGCTGTTCAGAGAGAGCTGCGACTGAGACGCGGGGGGGGGGGAGGAGAAGACCTGATCCTGACTGTAGTTCGTGTTTTATAAGATCTACCAATCTAATAGCATATTAGAAAGTTTAACTTTAAATAATTGTATTATGAAGGGAATGCAATACTTGTAGATGTAGTGTGTGTTTTTCATATGTTGTTTCTTCGCTTTCCCCCTGTTCCCTTTTTCCCTTTTTTGTAGTTTTTGAGGTTAGTAATTAAAAATAAAAAAATTTCTAAAAAAAAAAAAGTTGAGACCAAGACCAACCTATAAAAAACAAATTCCAGAACCGGTCAGGGAGGACTCAACAAAATCTACTCCGGTGCAGGCATGCAAGGGAAGAGGGAGGAACCTTCTGAGGTCTAGATAAGCTGAGGGGGGGGGGTAATTCCCATATGACATTCAATGGACAAGTCTTCAGATGCTCTTTCTATCCCTTACTCAGCCTTGCTTGTGCATCTTAGTATAGTGGTGAAGAGCATCAGGAGGACTCTAATCAGGTTTGATTCCCCACTCCTCTGCTTGAAGCCAGCTGGGTGACCTTGGGTCAGTCACAGCTCTTTCAGAGCCCTCTCAGCTGCACCCACCTCACAGGGTGATTGTCATGAGGATATTAATAACATACTTTGTAAACCACTCTGAGTGGGCATTAAGTTGTCCTGAAGGGTGGTATATAAATCGAATGTCATTATTAGAGGTGGGCATGGTCCACATAACGGACCTAATTTCGTCACGAACTTACCCAGTTTGTCCTTCACGAACACGCGGGCTGTGGGCTTGTGTTTTTCTCACGAAAGCGCTGAACATTGGGGCTTTCTGTCTGTGTGTCCGTTGGCCCGTCATGCTAGGATTCCCGCTCAAACAATTTCCTAGGCAACGGTGTGGAGCCACCTTCCCCGTTTGGAACACACCAATCTTAGCCCAGGAAGGTTAGCTACTGATGGTCCTTCTTGGGAAGAGATTCCTAGAGGCACCTGTATTGAAAGGAATGAAACTGAATGAAGAAATTAATTGGTGGAGAAACTTTACCACCCTCCTAGCCCATGGAGTACATACCTTGTCTGGATAAAAGATTTTGAAGAAGATACTAAGGGCCAAGCTACACATGACGAATGACACTTGAACAGCAAGTGTATTTCTCCCTGTTCACTTGCCCTCCACTCAATCCACTTGCCGTTCAAGTGTCATTCGTCATGTGTAGCTTGGACCATAGTCGGGGATAATCGTTACCTACGTCCATGAAGATTGGGAGAGACATTTCAGCTATGGGACAATTTATGTGTTGAAGGCAGACGCCTCATACAACCAATCTTGGGCGTAGGACATCACGAAATACCCCGCAGAGCTTTTTGTTTGCCTTGAAGAAACAGGCAAAGGGGATTCTTGGATGTGCTGTAATATACAATGGTATTTTGTTGTCTATATTGTTCATGTTAACTGTTATGTATAAGAAAGTGATTGTATTTATGGAATCCACGGTTTGCATAATTATACTTTATATTTGGGTAAACCTGCATGTTGTCTTTGAACAATATCCAAACAGAGAATAAGTTTTGGAAGATATCTGGGTGGGTTTCTCACTGTTGATTCACAGCGATTACTGGATATCAAGTCTGTTTGCTTTGCTTTTCTCTGTACACAAGACATTGTATTTCCAACAAAGATGACATTTTGCTCTGCCTTAGGCTGATTCCGCACACATTGGATAATGCACTTTCAATGCACTTTAGCTATTGTTTGGAAGTGGGTTTTTTGTTTCACACTCAAAAAATTCAGTTCCAAATGATCTCTAAAGAGGAATGGAAGTGCATTATCCAACGTGTGCGGAATCAGCTGTAGTTAAAGAACTGTAATGTGTGGAAAGCTAGTGTAGTGTAGTGGTTAGAGTGTCAGCCTAGGATCTGGGAGACCCAGGTTCGAAACACTGCTCTGCCATGGAAACTTGGCAGATGACCTTAGGCCAGTCACATCTTCTCAGCCTACCTTCCCCACAGGGTTGTTGTGAAGATAAAATGGAGGCAAGCAAAATGATGTAAGCTGCTTTGGGTCCCCATTGGGGGAATAGATAGAGTACAAATAGGGTTGCCAACCCCTAGGTGGAGGCTGGAGATCTCCCAAAATTACACCTGATCGCCAAACAACAGAGATCAATTCCCCTGGAGAAAATGGCTGCCTTGGAAGGTAGATGCTATGGCATTATACGCTGCTGATATCCCTCCCCTCCCCTAACCCTGCCCATTCCAGGCTCTGCTCCCCAAATCTCCAGGAATTTCTCTACTCAGAGCTGGCAACTCTAGGTACAAATGAAGTAAATAAATAAATAACAGGAAAGTTGCATTGAGCAGAAATATAACTTCGGTTGTCTTTGCAGGAAACTTTCTCCATATATCATTTTAAGTTTGCCTTTTCAGCCTGGATTACTGACAAGATTTTTGCAAAAAGATCAATGACAGAAAGTTTATTTTATGCATGTTTGAGAAATAGCTCCCAAATCCTTGAGCAGTATACCTTTTCAATCTATTTTCGCTTTTGAAAAGGTTGCAGAAAATATTTTTCTTATCTTGGGTGACAACATCTCAGAAACAACTAACTGCTGTGTTAAATGTCTCAAACCCCTTCAAACTCTTTCCTAATGGAAACAGGAACCTTTTGGAATATAAAAGAGTTTTTGGACATCTCCCATGATTAGCAACCTGATCATATTTCCATGGCATCAGCCGTTGGTTCTTTCATAACTCCGATTTAATTTGTCAACTGTTTCTTGTTCTACATGAAATACCACATAAGGAGGGATGGCTATAATGTATTTATAGGAAACTCCGTGACAGATGTGTATCATTAAATTAAAATGTGGCACTTTCCTTGTTTGTAAATCATCTCTGGTTTAATGTAAATGCAAATCGCTCAACTTGTGGAGAACCTGCTGGTGCTCGAAGCCATTTCTTTTACTGCTCGTCAATCAATAAATCAAGTTTGTTTCGAGAGCTCTTGCAATGGGAAGAACATGAGAGGGTGAGGGAGAAGGAGAAGAAGAAGGAGAAGGAGAAGGAGAAGAAGCAAGTCACTTGGTAGAACCCCTCTGGCACAATTGCCTGTGACATAAAAGGGAGTCTCCCATAGACCCCAAACCAGGAGAACTCTTTGCTTGCCATCTTGGGGATCTCAAGTAAGGAACTGGAAACAGATACCTCCTCGACCACCAGCGCCCACAGCTCTTCACTTCTCTTTAATCTGGGAATGTAACACATTTAAACATCATCAATGATGGGCCAGAGCACAAGTTCCAAGCCCTCTTTACATTCTTGTTAGGTAAGAAGTGGACCCCTGACCTGGGTAGCCCAGGCATGCCTGATCTCGTCAGCTCTTGGAAGCTAAGCAGGGTTGGCCTCGGTTAGTAAAGGCCCGGAGGTGTCCAACGGAGACCAGGGTTGCAGAGGCAGGCAATGGGAAACCAACTCTGTTAGTCTCTTGCCTTGAAGACCCCAGCAGGGTCTTCCATGAGTTGATGACTTGAAGGCACTTTCCACCAAGAGCTAGACACTTCGGGAGTCTATTGTGGGGGATCATATGAATATTTGATGTTATGGATCTAAAGCACAGCTGTTGGCTGTTGGCTGATGCAAGAAAAGCCCATCGCTGGGGAAATCTGGTCAAAGGTAATTTGGGGCCCTTCAGTGGAGCCAATGCAGCTCAAATGCTTTCCCATTAAGTTATAGTTTTACATGGTTTGTGGAGAGCCGGGAGAGTGGGAGCTTTCCTGGCTTCCTCAGGCAGGCAGTTCCATAAAACGGGAGTCATTATAGCAAATGCATGCATATGGGCAGCTTTTGATGTTGCCCATTGCAGGGCGGCACCTGCAGAAGACCTCGTTCAGATGAGAGAAGCTGCCATGGTGGAACATATGGGGAGAGAAGTTCCTGCAGATATGATGGACCAAGGCCATGAGGAACTTCGTATGTGAGAGTCAAAACCTTGAACTGATCTCAATAACGTTACTAATACAAGGCTCAGTGGCAGAACATCTGCATGGCATGCAGAAGGTCCCAGGTTCAATCCACAGCACCTCCAGTTAAAAGGACTAGGCTGTAGGTGATGTGAAAGACCTCTACTTGAGACCTTGGAAAGCAGCTACCAATCCAAATAGGCAATTACCTTGATAGATGAATTGCCTGATCCAGTATAAGGCAAGTTCCTGTGTTTGGGTACGTACAATGGCTTGGGCTAGACAATCATACTAAATTTGTTAGTTTACAGCATAATCCTGAGAGGGGGGAAAGCATCTGGGGAGCCAAATAGCCTCTACATTGGTGTATCTCTGAAATACGCTGGTGCAAGCAGTTGTGTTGGTGCAGTATTCTGGCAACCCCATGGTGGTCATGGTCATTGGTGCTGCCCTGCTGTGGCCACCTAAGAGGGGAAGAGGAGAAGGATGAAGAGAAAGAGGAGGAGGAAAGGGGGGAGTGTGATACCATCATCAACCTCCAACAAAATACAGATGTGTTTCTAAATATTAGACAATCTTTGCCAAAGAACTGAAGGACTCTGAACGTTTAACTAACGGAGACTTTAAAATCAAGGAACTCCAAAAGGTGGGAGCGGCTACAGAAAGATCCCTGCTTCTTTTTGGTTCTAGATGCAGAGGAGTTAGCTGTGTTAGTCTGCAGTACCAAAATGTAAAAGAGTCCAGTAGCACCTTTAAGACTAACCAACTTTACTGTAGCGTAAGCTTTCGAGAATCACAGTTCTTTTCATCAGATGCATGCAGGGTAAGAAGAAACTGGTCAGATATATAGGTGGAGAGGGGTGGAGGGGAGGAGATGCAATCAGTAGCTTCTGATAATGAGATCAGTTACTTTCCATGAAGGACATTCCATCAAGGACTTAAAGGTCACTGTAGTTCAACAGAAACCTTTCAAAAACAGAATCCAAGAGGAAGCTGCTGAATTGGAATTCATATGTAAATTTGACTCAGTCAGGCTTGGATTGAATAGAGATTATGAATGGTTATCACATTATCAGAAATAACTGATTTCATTATCTGAAGTCAACTGATCTCATTATCAGAAGCTACTGATTGCATCTATTCCCCCTCCCCTCTCCACCTATGTATCTGACCAGTTTCTTCTTACCATCCATGCATCTGACGAAGAGAACTGTGATTCTCGAAAGCTTATGCTACAGTAAAGTTGGTTAGTCTTAAAGGTGCTACTGGACTCTTTTCTTTTTGGTTCTTGTCACTTCATCCAATGATCATATGATTTGAAACAAGGCTTAATCCAATTTTCCAAGGAAGATGTTCTTCCAGGTAACGTAGGCTCAAACTGTATAGGGAACTGAAGGGTAACATCAAGTAGAGCCCAGAGGGAAGTAGAAGTCATTGAAGTTCTATGAGTGCAGGTGTAATATGGTTATGACTAGAGATGGGCATGAACCAAAATACGAACCAAAGTTCATCACAAACTGGGCCGTTTTTTGGTTTGTGAACCAGTGGTTCGTCGGAGCTCATTTCTGATGAACCACGACGAACTGCTATGATTGTTAGAGTGGTTTGTATAGTTCATTTTTCGGTTCATCACTGCAGACAGCCTGGTGCCAATCAATTTGTTACCTAGGCAACAGGGGGAATGGGCTTTCTGCAGACCTTCTGCAGCCTCAGAAGCGACAAACTGATGAACCAAATGAACTGGTTCGCAAACTGGGCAAGTTCATGGTGGTTCGTGGTTCATGGTTTGTGAAACAAGACGAACCATGAGCCGCAACGAACCATTTTCCTGGTTTGTGCCCGCCTCTAGTTATGACTACTATTGTTGTCATTATTGACTAGTGAGATTTTCCAAATGCCAATAAAGATGGTGCCTACATGCAGAGGCAAAATTCTTCCTTTCCTTCCTTTCTTTTCTTTCTAATTTGGTGCAAGTCAGCATTGGAGAAGCATGGCCCCAAACCAAACTCTCATCTAATAGTGTTTACCCAGAGTTGAAATCCAACATGAGATGTGCATCAGACTAATAGATTTATCAAATTAACCATTCAAGGGAACGGTAATGCTCTGGATCCTGAAGAACAGGCTAATTGGCTATTAAAAAATTATGTGTTATACATCCCTGACATGATAACACCAGCAAGGAATTTACTGACAATCCAATTAACAATTGCACATCCGCTTTGATTAGTAAATCAGCTGATTTTTTTATAAAAAGGTTGTTAGGTTCTTAATTAAAAGGTACATCCAGTGCATGAGCGCCAATCAGATAGATGTGGGATGGAATTTTTAGCCACATCACTTTTGAATTTTTTTAAAAAATGAGTTTCTAACAGTATTAGAGTGGCGGTACATGACCTAGAAAAAGATTTGCAAATTTTATGTTCTATCTGAACCAATGAAGATTCCAATATCCAAGGTATCTCTGGAAGATTCCCAGAGAACCTATTACAAAAAAAACCCCGAGGGAAGGTATTGCAAAGGCTAGCAAGAACTACTTGTTCCAAGACTGAATTAAAATGTTTAACCTTAATTATGAAGAGCTCCTGCCCCCCCTTTCAGTTGGATACTTTCCTTGCTGTGGCAAATCTCTTCAGACTGTGACACTGAGAGATCTCTGTCTTTTGGTGCTACACCTCTGAAGATGCCAGCCACAGCTGCTGGCGAAACGTCAGCAACTACAATGCCAAGACCACGGCAATACAGCCCGGAAAACCAACAACAACCAAATCTCTTCAGTGTTTAAAAGATGGCTATATTCAGCGCACTGCCCGTATGATTTTCAGTGTGTACCAGTTTCCATGTTCACTACGTGACCACCTGCGCAAATTCCCAATCACCCAATTATTGTCTCTATTTAAGGGTGTGATTGGGCTACATCATGTCCGATTAGGCCCAGACTCACAGAAATGAAAGATTAGTGATAAATCACGGCCATTAACGTTGCAACGATGACAAAGTAAATGACTTTTCCAAACTAATTGAATATTTTTAATAGAAGAAATATAACAGAGATTTATATGTACAATTTTAACACTCCTTGTTAGTAACCCATTTATTGACGAGCTAGCGGTTGGTTAGATAAATTAAGTTCTGTCTGCTTCACGGACTTTTGTATCTCAACTCAGATTGCCCCATTAGCTGGTTGATTAGTGACGTGTTGGCTTGTATTATTGCTTCGGTGATCGTCGTAAAGATGGAGGACCTTGATCAATTTTTGTTAGATGGCTCAGGTGGTTTGATAAAAAAAAAATTGCAATGCATGTTGAGGAAGCGAAATCCTGGCAGGTTAATTGGATTTAGAGATGTCCCCCAATAGTAATCTGTCAAACCCAGACTGTTTACTCTGGAACAGGCAGCCTGTTATTATACAACACAAATATCAGATTCTATCTGTGTTTAAAATAAAACTGGATAGCTCAAAAACTTAGGTGTCTTTTCGGCTGCTGCCACAGAAGTAGAGTTCAAAGATCAAATGTAAGGCATTACCCACAGACAGGAAGGATAAAATGGAAATAAGAATAAAGAGTTGTTGCATCTGTATAGAGATAGTTAACTTTCATTCAAACACTGACGTCCTCCTGTCCGTAGGGTTCTTTTTGTCCTGTCATAAGGTAAAATTCAGGGTAAAATTCAGGGTGAGAACTGCCTACCTAGTTTTTATTATCTTGGAGGTGTCATTCAAGGTTCTACTTGTGTTGGATTCTCAACATAAAACTTTTTACTTGTGTTAGGTTAAGAGAAAAGAATAATCATATTTATGAAATTGACTTTTATTTTTGTCTTGTTTTAATCAAAACATTATACTCTCTCACACACTCTCTCACACACTCATATATACAAATAGATTATGTATATAGATAATTAATACTCTACAGAGGGCCAAGCTACACATGACGAATGACACTTGAACGGCAAGTGTATTTCTCCCTGTTCACTTGCCCTCCACTCAATCCACTTGCCGTTCAAGTGTCATTCGTCATGTGTAGCTTGGCCCAGAGTTATTGGCTGTGTTCAAGTTTCTAGTCCTGGAGAGGAAAACACAGCCACAGTTATTGGCTGTGTTCAAGTTTCTAGTCCAGGAGAGGAAAACGGAACCCAGCAGAGCCCTGATGAACTTTTTTTTGTCTTTAAGATACTGCAGCATCTTTTAAATTGCTTTTTTTCTACATCGGACTTACAAGCTCTTTCCTCTGCAAATAAAATCAGCATTTATCCTTTCGGTGAACTACACACTGCCTCTGACCTGGCTGCTCCTTGCGTCCTGTTTCATCTTGGAAACAATCCAGTTGCTCGCAGTACACATTTCTCCCATTTGTATGCTACTTTAAAGGCCAACAACACAAGTTATACTAAATCCAGGGCTCATTTTGACAGGGAATGTGCAGGAACGCTGTTCCTGAATGCCGTTCAGTTCCCCAAAGAGGTCACGTGACAGGTGGCCCCACCCACCTGACTCTCAGCCATTTGGGGCCTGTTTCGGCCTGGATTGGTTCAGAAATGGCCTGGATTGGGCCTCTGATGGGTGGTGGATCACTCTCCCGCTCAACAGCAGCCCGGTCCTGACCATTTGGGGCCCCTTTTTGGCCATTTTCAGCCCCTTTTTGCCATTTTGGGCCCAATTTTGGCCCTGAATGGCCAGGATTGGGTCCAAAACAGCCAGGATAGGTGATGTCAGGGTGTGTGGCATACGCAAATCAGTTATGCTAATGACACACTTCCAGTGATGTCAAGAGGCGTGGCATATGCTAATGAGTTATGCTATGAGTTCCTCCAGCTCTTTTTCTATGAAATGACCCCTGACTAAATCAAACCTAAAAGCAAGACATGGGAATTATGGTGCAATGCAGGCTTACCATGGAAAAAGAGAGGCCCACCACCAATGTATTTAATGTGTGTGTGTATATCCTACATGCTACTAGCTGTGGAGTCTTCTGGCTTTCTCCAGTGCAAGGATCAGTACCTACAGAGGAAGAAGAAAAGAGCCAGAGTCCAGTAGCACCTATAAGACTAACAGCTGTGGCTCACGAAAGCTCCTACCCTACCACAAATTTTGTTAGTCTTATAGGTGCTACTGGACTCGTGCTCTTTTCTACTGCTACAGGCATACAAACATGGCTACCCATCTGGATCTATAAGGGAAGAGATTTTCTGCTGGAGGAAGAGAATATTCCATTGGGGAAAGGCTCCATATTTAGATGAGTGAGTAGCAGGAGATCACCCTGTGCCTGCCTGCCTGCCCTTCACATCAGTTGTGGCAATCAGTTCCCTTAGAACCTTAATTTAATGCAGCCAGTGTTGAGCTCCTCGTGTTCCAAGGCTTACAACACTTCTATGTTAAGCCAGCAACGCAATTAACAGCTGCTATATTGTTTAATGCAGCCACGTAATGCTATTACATCCCTGGAAGCGTATGGGTGCCATCCCATAAATAAAACATGCATTTAATAGAGTCGTCAAGGAGGAGAATACAGTTTCCTTTCGGAGAATGCTGCGCAGCAGATGAGAGATGGAAATCCAACCTGTTTGCGAACCAAATGTATACTATAATTCATAAATTGTATTTCACTGGGCATGTCTGGCTCAGTCCGGATTGAATGATCTCCTTAAAGAATCCTGCTTTATCAAACTAAAGGTTCGTCTTGTCTAGTCCATCATCCTCCCGGTGGCCAGCCAGGGACCTGTAGAAAGTTCACAAGCAAGGCAGAAAGGTAAGATTCCTCAACGAAGGTGCTCTGACTCTCAAAAGTTCATACCAGCTCATATATAGATCTGAGAAAAACCATCAGTGGACCCAGCAACGTCATTATCATTATCATATTTATATAAAAAACTATTATTTATTATATTTATATCTTCACAACAGAAGATAAAATATACAAGATAAAATCACAATCAATTAACACAGCTTTCTAATAAAACACCTGCTTACCATATAAAAACCATATAATAATAACAATAATAATAATAACATTCGATTTATATACTGCCCTTCAGGACAACTTAATGCCCACTCAGAGCAGTTTACAAAGTATGTTATTATTACCTCACAACAATCACCCTGTGAGGTGGGTGGGTCTGAGAGAGCTCCAGAGAACTGTGACTCGCCCAAGGTCACCCAGCTGGCTTCAAGTGGAGGAGTGGGGAATCAAACCTGGCTCTCCATATTAGAGTCCTGTGCTCTTAACCACTACACCAAACTGGCTCTCTGCATCTGACGGAGGTGGAGGTGTGGCTTAACCATGTGTGCTCGCACATATATGGGGGTAGATGGTCAATACCCCCTTACTAACACAGAGGAGACTGGAAGAGAGGCTCATTTGGTGGAAACGCTGATGGCCTCAACCTTACGTCTGGCAGAACATCTCCATCTTACAGGCCCACCTGAAGGAGACAAGATCTTGGTGGGCCCGGGTGTCCTCAGAGAGAGTATTCCACCAGGTCGGGGCCAGGACCAAAAAGGCCCTGGCCCTGGTTGAGGCCAATCAAGCCTCCCTGGCAAGGAACCACCATTAGGTGCTTACCAGCTGATCTCAGCACCCTCCGGGGAGTATATGGGAAGAGATAGTCCCTCAGGTATGCTTGTCCCAGTCTGTTTAGGGCTTAATACCAAAACCTTGAACTTGATCCTGAACTCCACGGGAAGCCAGTGTAGCTGCTGCAGAACTGGAGTTACATTTGTCCTGAAAGGCACACCCATCAGGACACGGGCAGCAGCATTCTGGACCCGCTGTAATTTCCAGGTCAGACTCAAGGGAAGCCCTGTGTAGAATGAGTTACAGTAACCCAATCTGGAGATGACCTTTGCATGGATCACTGTTTCCAGGTCACGGGTCGAGAGATCAGCCATACCATCTCGGGTTCATACTCCTGCTCATCCTCCAATGTGATTTATGCCATCACATGTCAGCAATGCCCCTCCACCCTCTACATTGGATAAACTGGCCAGTCCCTTCAACAAAGAATTAATAGACATAAGTCTGACATCAGAAACCAAAATGTTCAAAAACCAGTGGGGGAACATTTTAACTTTCCAGGACACTCAGCTGCTGACCTAAAAGTAGCAGTTATCCTGCAGAGGCATTTCAAAGGAAGATTAGAAAGAGAGACTGCTGAATTGCAAGTGATAACGAAGCTCAAGACAATGCATCCACCTGGACTGAATTGAGACATTGATTTCATTACCAATGCTGATTTCTCGACATCCACCACCCCTTTGCATACTCTACCCTATCCAGTCAGGCCTGCTATTGTCATTCACCAGCTTTTGTCATTTGGCATCTGAAATCACTCCACTTTCCAAGATATAAGGACAGACGAACTCACATTCTAGCTGTACCTGAAGAAGTGAGCAGTGACTCATGAAACCTCATACCCTACCACAAATGTTGTTAGTCTTATAGGTGCCTACTGGACTCTTGCTCTTTTCTACTGCAGAGAAATCTAGTTGGTCTTTAAGATACTACTGGACCCAAATCTTGCTATTCCTCAACTATTCTCTCCTGGTTATCCTGAGGTTTATTGTCTAGGAAAATAGGGAAGGAGGGACATTGGTTGCTCTAGCTGAGAGGCAGAGGGGCAGTCTGAATCCAGGCAGCATGGCGTGATGAGAAAGTGGGGCAGGGGTGGCAAGCAGCAGCAGCAACAAGGGTGGGTAGCCTCTGGTGGGACCCTCGTTGATTTCTCTTTACCTGCAGCTGATCAGATCAGTAGTTGCCTCGCCATTCTCTGGAACTTCTTAGACTAAAAAGTGCCTCTGAATGCAGAGTGTATGGCCCTCCACACAACTGAACACCCTAGCTAGGGTTGCTAGGTCCTCTTACCCTCTGGGTGGGAGGCAGGAAACCTGATAGTCACTTTGTTAGATGTCTCGGGGCTGTACGATGATGTCACTTCCAGGAAGTGATATCATTGTGCAGGCCTCGAGCTACCCCTGGAAGGGCTGAATCTGATCTGGTCTGTTTGGGGCCAAAATTGGCTTACTGCAGATTGGTGGCATGATGGGCCCTGGAGTGCTTATGCATGCCACACTGGACCGATTTTGGCCCCCAATGGGCCTGATTCAGACATCTGTGGAGTGCAGGAGTGTAGCCAGGAGGGCCCTGGTGAGCTCCTTCTCTTCATAACAAGCTAATTTAGGCCCCAAAAGGGCCCAGTTTGGGCACACCCTGGGAAGTGCATTCGTCTGCCTTTTCCCCTGCTGGCCAGGTAAGCGGAGGCATGGGATGAAGGGTGGGAGTGGGGGATCCCCCACCTCCAGTAGTAACCCTAGCCATGTTACGAGGATGGACATAAAGAAGCCCAGTGCCAAGAAGAAGGACAAGACATTTTAAATGCTTTGTGGAATGAGAACAACAAAACAAACTATTTGTGTGGCAAATGTGTTTCTCAAATAAAGCAGCTTATGTTTGACTCATCCGCTTTCCTTGAGGACTGAGATGGAACTGCCCCGTTTGTTTTCATGAGAGCCGCATGCAAGGAAATCTCCTGACTGGCTGAACTCTGGTCTTGTTGGCTGAAGTCCAGTACTCTCAAGCACAATGCCAGACTGCCTGGGATTACTGGCACTGATATTTAAAGAGTGGCCTGTTAAACACTACCATTTATTAGCTGAATTATAGCCATAGCCTTCCTTGTTGCTTAACGTTCTTTTCTTACATGCAACTCATGGATTTCATGGGCTTGAGCAGTTTCTGTATTTCAGAGAGAGAATCAAGAAGGAAGGACATGGACTGATCTTCTCAAATACCATGCTTTATCTCACTACCTAAGCAATAAAGGGAAGCTAATTGTGGTGCCTTCTATGAGGATAGTTTTAAATAGGTAGCTGTGTTGGTCTACAGTAGAAGAACAAGATTTGAGTCCAGTGGCACCATGACAGAGAAAGGAGCTCTATATCTAATGTTCTTGGGTACTGCCAGATCTAGCTGGCCAGATGAGATAGTGTACTCGGGTCGTTTCGTAGAAAAAGAACTGCAGCAACTCATTAGCATAACTCATTGGCATATGCCACACCCCTTGACATCACTGGAAGTTTGTCATTAGCATAATTGATTTGATTGGGCCCGAAATGGCTGGGATTCGGCTGCTGCCAGACGAGGGAGTGTTCCCCCCCCCCCCGGCAGTGGCCAGATCAAGGCCATTTTGGCCCCAATTTGGGATGAACCCCCCCCCCCCCGATCCAGGCTGAAATGGGCCCAAAATGGCCCAAAATCAGGTGGGCGTGGCCACCTGACACGTGACCTCTTGGGAGAACTACCAGAACTGCGTTCCTGTGTGTTCCACCTCAAAATGAGCCCTGAGTGTACTGTGTATTTGTATCTGTAGGAGGGAACGTTGACTCTCGAAAGCTTATACCCTGAAAATCTCGTTGGTCTCTAAGATGCCACTGATTTTGCACAGGGAAAAACACTCAGCAGAAAGGCAAGAGCTTTCCCTCCTCTGATGGCAGATTTCTGAGCCCATTTGGGCTCCTTTTGTATGCAAACCATTCCTCAGAGCTGCTGTGTAGGGGTGTGCACCTGAAAAAGATTCAGGTTTCCCGCTTCGGGTTTACCCAAAGCGGGAAAACAATCCAGAATAACCCGAATCCTGAAGCAGCAAGCCACCTCAGGATTTTGTTATTTAAACTGCTTCTGTGTGCTCTGTAAAAAGTCAAGTTTTTTATCCAATGGGAGGGGGGAGAGGGTTGTAGTAAACAACCCCCTCCCCCCACCTCCCATCAAGTAAAAAACCCAAATCTTTACGGAGCACACCGAAGCTCAAAGCAGCACTTTTCTTGCTGTGTGCAAACTGAAGCGCTTCAGAAAGCTTTGCTTCAGGATTTCCGAATTGGCTCAGCGACGTTGGAGCATGAAAACTTGATTTTGTCTAAAGAATGCTAGAATGTTATCAGTACACCACCATATCCAAAGCAGGCAATTCCTCAAAGTTGTAAATCCCTTTCAGTCTGGATCTGGTCTTGAAGCTGACTTACAAGTTATCAGGCCCTTCCGCCTGACCACAAGGGCCTATATTAAGCAAAATGCTTGTACAGTTTGTATGGGATTTATGATTAACTGTGAACCTGCGTGGGTCTTTGACTGGATCATCGCAGAGCTCTCATTGGTGGATTGGGTTGGTGAGATGCCCATCAGGTCTGCCCTTCCTACATAGCAATATATTGCCTGAAGAGACATATATCATGGACTCAACAATATGAGAGCTCAAAGCAGCATTATTAGCTATCTTTATGATTGCATCGGCAATAAAGGGAAACTGAGCATCTGCACAAAAGTAGCTTTTGAAATGAATCCAGCATATCTGTGTGAAGCCATCTGGACACAGGCCTGTCTAAATAGAGAATCCATTATGTTTAAACATGTTGGCAAGAATACAAAATGGGGGGAAATGTCTTCTGCCCCTCCCACCAGACACGTATACTGTTTTGATGATGATAACACACTTCTCTTAATAGAGAGAGGGTACAGGCAGCCACACCGGTCCAAAACAGAAGCCATGCAATATGTTTGATCTGGACCAACTCTAGCAACACACAATAGAGCCAGTTTGGTATAGTGGCTAAGAGCGGCAGAACTCTAATCTGGAGAACCGAGTTTGATTCTCCACTCCTCCAATTGAAGCCAGCTGGGTGACCTAGGGTCAGTCACAGCTCTCTTAGAGATCACTCAGATGCCACCCACCTCACAGGGTGTTGTTGTCAGGATAATAATTAGAAATGGGCACGAACAGAAAAAAACATGAACATGATGTTTGTTGTTCGTTGTCATCCACGAACAGGGACTCACAAACAACCATGAATATGGCCCTGTTCATAAACATGCTCATGGTTGGCTGTTCGTGGGGGCCAGCAGGCTCTCCTCCAGCCATCTTCCAAGTCAAGATCCCTACTGCACCACTCCCAGAAACCTTGGCCCAGAGCCTGGCGGAAACCCTGGAACTTGAAGGGGTAGGTCCTTATCCCACCACACACGAAGAAAATCCAAGCTCCAATGCACTCTCTCTATCAAAATGCCAACAGCAACTGTCTCTCCACTGTCTGCAAAGTCAGAGCTGGGAGCCCCCCTCCCCCTTGGTCTTTGCTGCCTTGTTGTAACAAATTTGGAGCTCCACACCTGGAAGGAAGACGTGCCAATCAAGCTAAATTGGGCTTAGATTGGGGTTTCCAGGGCAACAGCAGGAGTTCAGACAGAGTTCAGACAATCCCTGCCTACGTTGCCAAGGGAATTGATTGCAGGTGCCAGACTGTCTGGCTTGACGAACAGCAACGAACAGCAACGAATGAGGCTTGCAATGACCACCTGTTTGTTTAGAATGGGGCCTCATGGACAGCTTGTTCGCGAACAGCAGATTGGGTTGTTCGCGGCTTTTTTTTGTTCGTATTGCTGTTCATGCCCATCTCTAATAATAATAATATACTTTGTAACCCTCTCTGACAATTCCTAGAGCTACCCTCACCATGACCTTGCCCACAATCCTCCAGCCAGCTTCTAGCCTCAACCTGGCAACCTTAGGAGAATGTTAGGTGATTTGAATAGGTAAAATGGCACTGTGTGGAACTGGTTTCAGGCTGTAAGTTTCTCCTTCTAGGAAAAAGGATGAACAAGAAACTGCATTCGAAAGCGAAACAGTTTATCAAATAAAGCTGATGAAACAAGTACTTTAACACCTTGGGCCTGTCACACAGCCTAACCTTACTAGTGGAGAATTCTTCCAAGCAGCAGGAACAAGTCCTAGTCAAAGGTGTCACAGGTGAATCCTAGGAACAAGGAAAAGAAGAGCAGAAAAAGGAATATAAGAGTATAAGAGCTGACGTACCTCCAAGCTCAGGGGCCCCCTCCTTCCCATGGGGCACTCAGCCTGGGTTGTTACAGCACTTCTCTTTCGATACCCGGAATTAACATTTTCTCTCTGCACACAGACTAAAACTGTAGTTCTCTTTGCCTCTAGGGTACAGCTACCCTCCAATAAGAAGCAGTCCGTTCATCCATCCACATCTCCTCCTTTCCTCAGAGGCCTACAGTTAAACTCACAGCAAGAAATTTAAAACACCCAATGTTAGCAAACAGAAATAAAATCCAAATTACAGTACATACAAAACATTAAACACACAAATACTGTAAACCCCCTCCATTTCATCTATGCCTTATTGCTCTTAAGTCTTAGTCACATTTCTGGACAGCTGCCCTGCTGTTCAGAAATCGACTCTTTGGGCTTACCCCAACTGGAGATCATGAAGCTGCCTTAGACCATCAGTCCATAAAGGTCAATATTGTCTTCTCAGACTAGCAGCCATGAACGAGGGTGTCAGTCAGAAGTCTTTCATATCACCTACTACCTGATCTGAGGCTGGAACCCAGAGCCTTCTACATGCGATGGCAAGTGTGGAACATTTGTCCCAAAGCCAAGTCCAGGTTTATTCCACAGAGCTACAGTTTCATATCTCCTAATGTCCCCTCATTACAATGTATTCCCCATTACAATATATGGATGTGCAAGTTGGACAGTGAAGAAAACTGACAGGAAGAAAACTGATTCATTTGAAATATGGTGCTGGAGGAGAGTTTTGTGGATATGATGGACAGCCAAAAGTAAGTGGGTTCAGGGGTCATTTTGTAAAAAAAGAGCTAGAGGAACTCATTAGCATAACTCATTAGCATAACTCATTCATATATGCCACGCCCCTTGACATCACCAAAAGTGTGTTATTAACATAACTGATTTGCATATGCCACACCCCCTGACATCACCTATCCTGGCTGTTTTGGACCCAATCCTGGCCATTCAAGGCCGGAATTGGGTCCAAAAGGGCAAAAGGGCTGAAAATGGGCAAAAAGGGGCCCCAAGTGGCCAGGATCAGGCCACTGCTGAGCAAGAGAGTGATCCACCACCCATCAGAGGCCCGATCTGGGCCATTTCGGCCCTGATCCAGGCCGAAATGGGTCCAAATTGGCTGAGAGTCAGGTGGGCGGGGCCACCTGACATGTGACCTCTTTGGGAAGCTGACAGAACTGCATTCCTGTGCATTCCCCCTCAAAATGAGCCGTGAGTGTGTTCTAGATTAAATCAAGCCTGAATTCTCCCTAGAAGCTAAGATGACAAAATTGAGGGTATCTTACTTTGGTCACATTATGGGAAGACAATGTGAAAAAACAATAATGCTAGGAAAAGTGGAAGGCAGTAGGAAAAGAAGAACCAAAACGGCTTGACTCAATCAAAGAAGCCACCTCCTCAAGTTTGCAAGTCTGTCAATGATAGGATATTATGGAGGTCTTTCATTCATAGGGTCGCCGTAGGTCAGAGGTGACTTGATGGCACATAACACACACAATTTCCCCCCAAGGAAATTCTTCTCATTTGTATGGAATTTTCATATAAACAACCTCTCCTACTTCTCTCTCTCTCTTTCTCTCTCTCTTCATCAACTTGCAAAATACCCCGGAGGCATAAAAGGAACACTCAATACTGAGCTCTGAAGAATTTCCCCAGATGATTAGACTATCTACACACTGGTTGTTTTTTAAAGATTCCAAATATCCCCCGAGGGTTTTCACCTCCTGCCATGTTCCTCATTAGAGCTCATCTTCAACGTTGCTTTGATAGAATACCATATGGAATCCGGAACTCTCTGGTGGGTAGATGCTATTTCTTGTGACATTTATAAGCATGCCAGTTAGCCTTAATTAAAGCAACAGTCTTCATCAGTGGGATTTGTCTATGTTAATAAAGCCAATCCCGGCCGGGTTATATCATCTCTGTGCTAATATTGTGCTGTGTTTTCAGAATATTGTTAGTCTAGAATATATAGTGTAGTACCCAGAAGGATGTGTGTATGGAGCTGCATTATACTGTGGGAGAATATTACTTCGCTACTACTTGGGAAGAATATTACTTCACTCGTCCCAGTACTGTCAGATACACCCAGGGCTTTTTTTCAGCTGGAACTCAGTGGAACGGAGTTCTGGAACCTCTTGAAAATGGTCACATGGCTGGTGGTCCCGCCCCCTGATCTCCAGACAGAGGGGAGTTTAGATTGCCCTCCGCGCTGCTGGAGCAGCATGGAGGGTAATCTAAACTCCCCTCTCCCTGGAGATCAGGGGGCAGGGCCACCAGCCATGTGAACATTTTTGGCAAGGGTGATTTAAACTTTTAAAAACTCTCCCCTTCTTCCAGCTGACCCAAAGTGATGTCATTGGCCCTGGGAACATGCATGCACTTTGTGCACGCACATGTGGTACCAGGTGCACCACCTCCTGCCAAGAGTTGCCCCCTGTGCTGGCAACCCATTGAGTTCCACCACCTCTTTTCCCAGAAAAAAAGTCCTGGATACATCTTGATGCATGGTGTTCCTCTGAGAGTATGCAAAGGGAACATGTTTGCTTGCTTGGCTGTTAGCTACTTATCTTGCAGGTGTCTGGTTACTATTTCCAGGCCGGCTTGAGAATGTGGCCTTGAAGTTCCAGTCGAAGCCATATCACCCTCCATAAGGACTGGGATGCACTCATCCTCTCCCAGATCCTGGACCCTTCACGCCAAATTCCTAATGGACTTTCTCTCCCATGGGAGGGAACATCCCCCTATAATTAACCTTGCCTTGCCACCCTGCATCACTTCTTCTGATGCTCCTGTCTGAATATCTTGATACTGGTATATCTCATCGATAAAGCATCTTTAACTCATAACCTGGGGTGATGCAGTGAAGTGCTTGGGGATTTACCTGACAAGACCTGACAAATACTATGCACGGTATAGTGGTTAGCATGTCTGACCAGGATATCAAGGACCCAGGTTCAAATCCCTGCTCTCTCATGAAATTTGCTAGGTGAGCTTGGGCCAGTCAGTCTCTCAGCCTAGATCCAGGATAGGTTGCATCTGATGAAGAGAGTTGTGGTTCTCGAAAGCTTATGCTACAATAAAGTTGGTTAGTCTTAAAGGTGCTACTAGACTCTTTACTATCTCTCAGCCTAGTCTACTTCACAGGGTTGTTAAGAGGACAAAGTACAGGAGGGAGAATAGTGTACATCACATTGAGCTCTTCGGAAGAAGGGCATGGTAAAAATGTCATGAAATCTGAGAGGAAGTGGCTTCGTTTGTCCTTCTCCAGCAGTCTTGGGCACAGTTCTTTCCCACTGCCACCTGAGAGCTTCTAACTGGAGATGTTGCAGGTCAAAGCGAGTACCTTATATCTGCAAAGCAAATGCTCAGTCTTTAAGTGAGCAAACATTTTCAGTCGTCTCGCTCAAAGGATTTAGAACACAGATATATGAATTTTGGGATGCTCTCTATTTCCTCAGTTAATCAAAGACTAGGTGATAGTCAATGGGTAGGAATAAAATAGTGTTTCAGTATTGTATCTGATGAAGGGAACTTTGACTCGCGAAACCTTATACCCTGGGAATGTTGTTGGTTTTTAAGGTGCTACTGGACTTGTATCTTGATCTTTCCCTGTAGACCAACATGGCTACCAACCTGAAAGAATATTGTTTCAATATTTTACATTTGACAAATGGGTTTTTCTGCCATCAGTCCAAGTGGATTTCTGTACCTAAAATCTGGACGAATCCTACTTGTATTTTGTTTGGCACTTTTTACTGGATCAAGTGTTTTTTATTTGCAAAACATTACTTCAAAGGCTGTTTCTTTTACAATCAATTAGTGCATGTTTCAGCTAGGTGCTGTTGACTTTAATTGCACATTTATGCATATGGCTATGAAAGTGAATGAACGAAAGTTATTTTGTGTTTGTTTTCGAAGCAAAGGAGAAAGGCCACAGTCCAGTGAACCATGTGATTAAAGTATGGGGTGCCACCTTGACCAAGAATCAGGAAGGATGATTCATACCCACCACACAGGTTGCTACCATTCTACTTGTTTTGGGATGTTATTGAATGGAAAGATTGGCAGTTCATCCACTTGATCAAACCCTAAACATTCTCACTTTCAGGTGGGTAGCCATGTTGATCTGCAGAAGAAAAAGATTTAAGTCCAGGAGCATCTTAAAGGCAAACAAGATTTTCAAGGACATAAACTTTCAAGAGTCAAAGCTCCCTTCATTAGACAAAATCTTGGTGGTCTTCAAGGTGCTACTGGACTTGAATCTTGCTCTCAAAATTCTCCATGGATGTTCGTGAGTAGACATGGGCACGAACAGCATTACGAACAGAAAAAAACCACAAACCAATCTGCTATTCACAAGCAAGCTGTTCGTGAGGCCCCATCCTAACCAAACAGGTGGTTGTTAAAAGCCTTGTTTGTTGCCTTCGGCAGCCATTCGGCAAGCCAGACAGTCTGGCACCTGCTGCAATCAATCCCTTTGGCAACCCCTTTGGCAACCGGAGGGAGGGAGGGACGGAACTCTGTCTGAACTCCTTCCGGCTTTCCTTCTGGCTTTAACCCTTCAAAGTACTTCCAGAACAGAGTCCCATTTTTGCCACTGTGAAGAGAAAATGATAGCAAATGGGAGGACCCATGGATCATGCCATTCCCGGGGTGCAATCTCTCTGAAACTTGGGGGAGGGGTCTTCAGAGGACAGTGAGGACTATGTCCCCTGCAAATTTGGTGGGTATTGGACATTGGGAAGGTCAGTTTGTGGGGTGTTTAGAGGGCCCTGCCCCCTGCACATGGCAGGGAAGGGCCCTTTAAACTATCAGCTGGCGGGTGGCAGGGGGGAATCCGAACATGTTTGTGAACAGGGGCATGTTTGTTACTGTTCATTGTTCATTGTCTGTGGATGGCAACGAACAACGAACAGCTTGTTTGGGGGTTCTCCCCCCATTTGTGTCCATGTCTATTCACAACCCAGATTTGCTGCTTCTTGCCTCCAGTGCTGCTGCTTCTGAGGCTGCCAACTGATATTGGTTTTGTCCAACTTGCCCGTCTCCCCAGGTACTTGTGATCTGTGGAGAATTGAGCTGCTAGGGAGGTTCTGGACAGACTCTCTGATGATTAATGAACCAGATTGACAGAGGTGAATAGAGCCACTTGCACTCTTCCCTTGAGATGCTCTGGAAATTTCATCCAAGCAGGAACCTCCACACACAGATTCTGCAGACATTACACTGGTTGCCAGTCAGGTACCAAGTTCGATCTGAGCTTCTGGTTACCACTTCCAAAGTTCTGCATGACCTTGGACCCACGTGGCCACAGGATGCCCTCTCCCAATATGCTCTGCTCCAACAGCTTCACTCATTCTGAGCAAAGCCTTCTAAAGATACCACTCTGCAAACGAGTATGATCAGCAGCCGCCTCTTTGTGTGCAGGGCCGGTGCCAGAGTTTCTGGCGCCTGAGGCCGGGGGCAGCTTCAGGGCTGCCCCTGGACTGTGTGATGATGTCACTGAGTGTGATGTCATCACGCAGCATGCTGCTGCAAGCCAGCCTCATTGGTGCGGCAGGCAGCTGTGATGGTGGAGGCGGTGGCTGCTTGGGGAAACTGAGCGGGAGGGCTGGGAGGCTGCCTGCTCAGACTGACTTGCACTGCTGCCTCCAGCACATGCTCCCGGTGAGGCACATCAGCTGCGGGCCAGGGGCAGCAGGTGGCCAGTGTGGCACGTGAGTGGCTTCCCAGCCCTCCTGCTCAGCAGCCATCGCTACCGCCACCAGCTCTGCTGCACACGCCCCCGCCCCTGGCACCCCTCCAGTGCCTCAGTGCTTGAGGCAGTTGCCAGACCCACCTCCATGGATGTGCCAGCCCTGTTCATGTGCATTCTCTGCAGTGGCTCCTTATAGAACTCTGGCAGTTTGTCCAATGTAAAGAGTGGAGGGGCATTGCTGACACATGATGGCATAAATCACATTGGAGGATGAGCAGGAATATGAACCTGAGATGGTATGGCTGATGTTTTTGGGTCCACTGATGATGTTGCTTGGATTGATATCTTGGTAACAGAGTCCATGTTAGTGTTAAGTAGTTTATCATTGTGGTTGAGTAGTTGTTTCAGGTTAGCAGGCTCTCTGTAAGCGAGTAAAGGTCACCCCCCCCCCAGGTTCTAGGTAGAGGTGGGCACAAACTGAAATATGAACCAAATTTGTCACAAATCAGTTTGTTGTCTTACTGAACGAACCCGTTCATGAACCAGGGCAAGTTTGTGAAAGTTCATGATTCATGAAATGTGACAAATCACGAACCACACGGTTCAGAATTTTCCCGGTTTGTTTCCATCTCTAGCTTTAGGTCATTAATAATGCATTGGACTGGCTTGAGTTGTGGGCTGTAGGTGACCACCAATTGTGTTATGTTGTTATTTTCTTTGGGCTTGTCTTCTAGCAAGCTGCCCCTGCGTGTCATTCTGGCCTCCCCAATCATCTTCCTCAATATGTCAGGGGGGATACTGTAATTGCAAAAAAATGTCTGTTGCAGATCCTTCAAGTGACTACAAAGCCGATGCGACTGTAGCATAGGATTTTATAATCTTAGTCCAACTGCATTGCCCATTGGTTGCCTTATGCTATTCAATTGCACTGTTTTATATCCTCTAATCTATCTTGAGTCTCAGGGAGAAAGGTGAACTATAAATAAAGTAAATAAAACAAAATAAATTCACTGCAACATTTTGCTGCAGGCAAAATCTTGGTCACATCCAAGATGAAATGGAAAGAAAATGAGAAGGAGAAAAGATGGTGATTCAGCCACTAGGGCAAACCAAATGACTATGCAGTGCAGAATTCTTTTTCCAATACTAGACCGTAAATGTTCCTGGGAAGTTTACAAAAAATATCATAGTAAAGAGAAAGACAAAGAGAGCTGTGGTTCTCAAAAGCTTAGGCTACAATAAGTTTAGTCTTAAAGGTGCTACTGGACCCCTTGCTATTTTGCAACTACTGACTAACATGGTTAACTCCTCTGGTTCTAAAAATATCATGAATCCAACAGCCCTCCCCGATTGGTTTGTATGTATGTGTGTTATGTGCCATCAAGTCGCCTCCAACCTATGGCAACCCTATGAATGTAAGATCTCCAAAATGTCCTATCATTAACAGACTTGCTCAAATCTTGCAAACTGGAGGATGTGGCTTCTTTTATTAAGTCAAGCCATCTTGTTTTGGGTCTTCCTCTTTTCCTACAGCCTTCCACTTTTCCTAGCATTATTGACTTTTCCAGAGAATCTTGTCTTCTCATGATATGTGTCAGGGCTTGTCACTGCCACCGCTGAGCGGGGCACCGTCTGGGCCAGCCCTGACATCAGAGGGGCACCAGGGATGCTGCAGGACCCTGCTCTGTGGAAGGAGGGGCGGTATACATCACCCTGATTCCCTCTCAATCCACTCGCTGGCCTGCTCAACCTGGTCTGCTTAACCTCTGCATCCTCCATCATCTCCTCCTCCCAGAACTCTCTTCCAAGCCTCCATTCTTGCACTGCACTCACTCCACACCATCACTCCTCACTCACACCCACCACCCCAGAGCTCTTCCCAGCCAGCTTTTATAGTGTTTCCTTTCTCCACCCCGCCCTCCTTCCAGGCTTGTTCCCTCTCCTGACTTGGCCCAGCTGTGCCTTCCCTCAGGTGTTTCCCTCCTATCACTAATCCCTTCTAGGCTTCTTTGCCTTGCTGGCAGGGTGGGGTTGAGTGTGAGCCATCCTCAGCTGAGGTCTCCTTGGCCTTGCTCACAAGGAGCTGCCCCAACCAGCTTCTGGGCTGCCTGCTCATTGATGCTGGGCAGGGCTATCCATATCCTCCCCCAGAATGCCTGTGGTTGCTCCACCTGGAGGGGTTTGGCTCCCAGCAACTCCTGAGCCAGGCTGCTGTCCTCTAGCCAGGGTGTGGCTCTGGGCTGTAGTGGCTGCTTCTCCTCCTTAGCTGGTAAGGGCTCAGTTTGGGCTGCTTCTGGGTCTCTATTCCCCCTGCCTTAGCCCTTTTCCTCTGGCCTGCTTAGTCCCCTCTCTTCCTCCTGGAGGGTGGGACTGGCTGGTCTCTTCCTGCTCCCTCCAGCCCTCTGAGGCTTTGGCCTTTCGCTCCTTCCCCCTGGAGTGGGCAGATTCTGGACCTGGTTGCTGGCTGGGGTGGTAGGGCCACTGCCTCCCAGTTGCCTCCCACTGCTCCCTCCTGGCAAGTCTGGGGGCTGGGACGCAGACCCCGGACAATATGATCGAAGTACGATAGCCTCAGTTTGTCATTTTAGCTTCTAGGGAGAATTCAAGCTTGATTGGATCTAGTACCCACGTAAGTCTTTTTGGATATCCATGGTATCTGCAAAACTCTCCTCCAGCAGCACATTTCAAATGAATCATTTTTCTTCCTGTCCACTTTCTTCACTGTCCAACTTTTATTTGTATAATAGGCATTTAATGGAAAAGTCCTTTTGAAGATGGCTGTTTCATTTAATTGTTGTGCCTAAAAGCTGTTAGGAAAACTATCTACCTTATTTTTCTCTAATGAGATTAGCAACCCCATATGGTGTGTGTGTGTGATAATTATACATTGTAAAACTACAGGGGGAAGAAGTCAAAGACAATATGATACAATGGGCAGAAAATGTGGGGCATACAATTGATTTGGTCGCAAATGTGGAAAGAAAATTTAAAGATGACAAAATCTGCCTCTTTAAAAGAAAATATTTACAAAATGTTTTATAGATGGCACTTGACTCCTATTAAGATAGCTAAAATGTCTCTAAATATGCCAAACAAATGTTGGAAATGTGAAATTAAGGTGGGTACATATTGCCCTATGTGGTGGACATGTAAAAAAGTGGTGGAGTTTTGGAAGATCATTCATAGAATGATCCATCAGATTCTCAAAATTCCTATACCACTGAACCCTGAACTTTTTCTATTAAATCATATAATGGCTCAGGCGAATAAAAGCCAAAAACATTTGATTCTGAATATAATTACAACAGCTAGAATTTTATATGCGAGATTTTGGAAAATGACAGATATCCCAACACAAGAAAATCTGATTGAAAGAATACTCAATACAGCAGAAATGGATAAACTATCCAGTTTATTGAAAGATATAGTATGATATATGATGATTTTTGGGACCCTTTTTATGATTGGATATAAAAGAGCTTTGAAGGAGCTTAATTCTGGGTTAAGTTGAAGACCTTTATGGACAGTGCTAAAAATGAATGGAAAAATTGTAATAATTAGCTGACCTATGGATTACAAAAAGATAATGAGAAAATATATTTGACTGAACGGTGCAATGTATTTGAATTATGTAACTTGTATTTCTTTCCCCTACCCTTCTTATTCTGTATTCCCCCAACTATCAATAATACAATTAAAATTATACACACACACACACTGGTCCTGTTAGAATTGCCAACAACCTGGAGAAAAAAAATGTTTTGCCCCTTTAATTGATGGCTCGGGGAAATAAAGCACTGTCAAGTAACAACCGACTTACGGCGACCCCTGCTGGGGCTTTCAAGGCAAATGAGAAGCAGAGATGATTTGCCGTTGCCTTTTTCTACAGAGCCTTCCTTGATGGTCTCCCATCCAAGTATTGACCCTGCTTTGCTTCCGCGATCTGGTGAGGTCAGGCTAAACCATGCTGCCTTCCCTCCCAAGTAGCACCATAGAGGTCAGCAACATTTAAAGATCTCTCAGGCTGTATTTTAGGGACAATCAAAAAGAGTCCAGTAGCACCTTTAAGACTAACCAATTTTATTTTATTGTAGCATAAGCTTTCGAGAATCAAGTTCTCTTCATCAGATGCCTGATCCGAACTGGTCAAATACAGAAGAGGAGGGGAGGGGAAAGAAGGGGACATATAAGATGCAGCTGGCAGGGAGAGCTGTGGTTATCGAGGGCTTATACTGCATAGGAATTGGATACCTTCACTGCGGTTAACTAACACGGCAAACTGACTCCACACCAAAAGGAGATGTTTACATTTACAAGCAAAGGAATGTTTTGATTGCCTTCACACTAATTGCACCCAGTCCTCTTGATGTGATATATGTCCCCTTCTTTCCCCTCCCCTCCTCTTCTGTATTTGACCAGTTCGGATCAGGCATCTGATGAAGAGAACTTGATTCTCGAAAGCTTATGCTACAATAAAATAAAATTGGTTAATCTTAAAGATGCTACTGGACTCTTTTTGATTTTGCTACTACAGACTAACACGGCTAACTCCTCTGGATCTATGATTTAGGGACAATGGAATCATAGAATTGGAAGGGGCCTTGCAGACCATTTAGTCCAACCTCCCGCTCACTGCAGGAACAGTCTAAAGCATCCCCCAAAACTAGTCATCCAGTTGCTTCTTGAAAACTGTTAAAATGAGAAGCAGAGGTGGTTTGCCATTGCCTTCCTCTGCAGGGTCTTCCTTGGTGGTCTTCCATCAAAGTACTGACCCTGCTTAGCTTCTGATATTGGGCTAATCCATGCCACCTTCCCTCCCAATAGATGGAGCCAGTTTGGTATAGTGGCTAAGAGCGGCAGGACTCTAATCTGGAGAGCTGGGCTTGATTCCCCACTCCTCCACTTGAAGCCAGCTGGGGGACCTTGGGCTAGTCACAGTTCTCTGGAGCTCTCTCAGCTCCACCCACATCACAGAGTGTTTTGTTGTGGGGATAATAATGACATACTTTGGAAACCGCTCTGAGTGGGCATTAAGTTGTCCTGAAGGGTGGTATATAAATCAAATGTTATTATATTATTATTATTGTTATGGCTTATTTACCAGGTGATGTTGAATATACATGAAGACCCTTGAAGCTGCCATATACTGAATCAGACCATCTATCCATCAAGGTCAGTATTGTCTACTCAGGTTGGCAGCAGCTCTCTAGGATCTCAGGCAGAGGTCTTTCACATCACCCACTACGTGACCCTTTTAACTGGAGATGCCGGGGATTGAACCTGGGACCTTCTGCATGAGCCACAGCTTCTCCCCATGTTATTCACCTCCATGCCATGAAAAGCTTCACCTGCCCATTCACTCATATTAAACCTCTATTAAAGGAGCAGCACATTTTCCTCCTAGGTTGTTGGCAACTCTACTTCCAATTAGTTACAGTGGGTGACCCTGCCTGCTAACACAATGAAACAGAAAGATTTATGTGTCTCCACTCTTATGACACCTTGGCCTGGATAGCCCAGGTGAGCCCAATCTCACTAGATCTCAGAAGCTAAGCATGGTCGGCCTTGGTTAGTAATTGGATGGGAGACCTCCAAGGAAGGCCAGGGTTGCAGAACCAGGCAATGGCAAACCACCTCTGATAGTCTCTTGCCATGAAACCCTCATCAGGGGTTGCCATAAGTCAGCTAAAACTTGAGGGCATTCTCCACTACCATCACTGTCTGACTCAACATGGCAACTGTGCTTAAGATGGAAGGAGTCCTGATTCCCACCAGGTGTTGTGATTAGTGAAGGTGCTTGTAGTTTTGCCGACGTACTCACTGACACACTCAAAACTGCCCAGCTGGCGTCTGTAAATATTAGAAGGGGATACACACAAAATGTACACATGTAAGACTTCTTTGCTATCTTAATAACAATAAAGTTCGATTTATATACCGCCCTTCAGGGTGACTTAACACCCACTCAGAGCAGTTTACAAAGTATGTCATTATCCCCACAACAATCACCCTGTGAGGGCTGAGAGAGCTCTGAGAGAGCTGTGACTGACCCAAGGTCACCCAGCTGGATTCAAGTGGAGGAGTGGGGAATCAAACCCAATTCTCCAGATTAGATTCCTGCCACTCTCAACCACTACACCAAACTGGCTCTCTTACCCCCTACCCCTTTCCTGAATGTTGTCCTCTATTTCAACCCACAAACTTTATGCTTCCAAATCAGGGAAGGGGGGATAACTGGCTAACCGGGTGCTATGTTTCCTGCAACTTATTTTTTCAGATGTTTTTTTTCTTTGTTGGACATCTGGCCAAGGACGAAGAGAACTGTAGCCTGAAAAACAATCTTTTGATTTACTTTTGAGAGACCAAGAAAATTGCAGTTTCCCTTGACCTCACACGGGTTTTTGCTGGGGAAATTTGGGGTTAGTAATTTTCAGAAAATATATTATCTTTTCAACACTTGTGGAAGTGAGTCTATCTCAGCTTAAAGAACCAGTCCTTGAGGGCTTCTCTCCCCCTTGGAGAGGTAACATTTGTGTCTTGGGATAAAACCTTTGGATTGGACAGCATTTTGCAAGCAACAGGAATTGGGTCCCAATGGAGTCTGTATCTGATCTGAACATTGTAAGATTTTGGGGGTAAATGGAATTTTGAACGTTGAGCTACTCTGCGTCCACATGGGTTTGTTGGGAACATATGACTTGCAGAACATTTTGTATCCTTTAGTCTTTCAAATTTACATCTTTAAGCAACCACAGATAAATTCATTCATTCATTCATTCATTCATTCATCTTTAAGCCACATAGCCAACAACTCCTAAGAAATGTAGGAATATGTTCTTCCAAGGCTAATCTTTGTTCCTAGAGGAAATTCTAAAAAAACCCGTCTCCCTTTACCTCTTTTCACTGCACAAGTATTTCAATTATGCTGCCCGTAGACTTTCTTAAATGTATTGCTTCTTCAATGTGGTAAATAGAAACTGCATAAAGTATTTATGTTTGATTTAAATGCCAGCCCTTTAATTTACTTTTCTCATTACACTCCGAAGTAATGATCACCCTGTTTATTGGTGTTAAATATTTCATGGGCTTCAAAACATTGTATAACTTATTAAAAACAAATGGAGGCCATTATGCTACCCATGGTGTCCTAGCGCATGGGTGAGAGAGGTGCATGGATTCATTCGCTAACAGGACTCAACTTGTCGATTGGAGACAGTCGCTGTGCCTTAAAAGTATGCAGTCTGTACATAAAACGGCAAATAGCCTGTCATTAAGAGCGAAACCACACAAGAGGAATTACGCGAGGATGCTCAAGTGAAGGGAGAGGCAATGTTAGCCAGGAAACTGAGTTCTAAAAGAGAGATCGGCTCTCTACAGAGCCAGGGAGATCGCTGAGGGTTTGCTTATTTCATCTTCGCCTCCCAAAGGCTCTGTCAATTTCACCTCCCCTTCTGGGAGGCAAAGATGAAATAAACAAACCCTCTGAGGAGCAAGGGGGCTCTGGATAGAGGGGAAATTGACAAAGCCTTCCGATCTCTCTTTTAGAACTCGGCTTCCCAGCTAACATTGCGACTCCCTTCGCTTGAACATCCTCGTGTAATTCATCTCGTGTGTTTTAGTTCTAAGAGAGGGTGGTGATAGTGCAACGGTGAATCACATTGCAGGCTAGAAGGAGCCTACAGTAGAGTCCAACAATTGTTGCTGTAGATTCCTAGGCAGAGTTAACCCAGTCTAAGCTCATTGATTTCAGTAGGTTTAGACTGGAGTGAGGCTGCATAGGATTGCACTGTCCTAAGCAGAGTTCCAAGCCAGTTTGGTGTAGAGGTTAAGAGCGGCAAGACTCTAATCTGGAGAGCCGGGTTTGATTCCCCAACTCCTCCACTTGAAGCCAGCTGGGTGACCTTGGGCTAGTCATGGCTTTCTGGAGCTCTCTCAGCCCCACCCACCTCACAGGGTGTTTGTTGTTGTGGGGATAATAATGACATACTTTGTAAACTGCCATGAGTGGGTGTTAAGTCATCCTGAAGGGTGGTATATAAATCGAATGTTATTATTATTATAAGCCAAGACTTAAAAGAGTGTGACATTGCTTCAGACTGCATTGTCAGTTGCCTTGCTAGACTTCCCCATCCCCCCAAAACTCTCCTTTATGAAAAAACAAAGCATCTACTATTAGTTAGTAGATCATTTAATGGCTTCAGGAAATCCCTCTGCCTCCCATCTTACTGTTACATTTTAAATCTTGCCCTTCCTCCAAGGAGCTCCAAGCATCATATAAGGTTCCCCTGCCACACACTGCACAACAACCTTATGAGGTTGGCAAAGCTTGGAGAAGATGGCTGCCCTTCAAAAACCACAGAGCTGCAAGCCATGAGTGGGTCTCCCCAGAACAAGTCCAAGATTCCATCCCCTTATATTAAGTTCAAGCATCCAACTGAGAAGTTAGAGTTAACCAGCCTTTCTTCTCCCATTCTTCTTCCTCTCTCACCCAGCCTACCCTGAGCTGCTCAGGGTCACACACACACACACACACACACACACACACACAGAGAGAGAGAGAGAGAGAGAGAGAGAGAGAGAGAGAGAGAGAGAGAGAGAGAGAGAGAGATCCCAGTTCTGCCATCCAGTTTTCTGGATGACCTTGGGTCAAACGAACACTCAACCTAACCTACCTCACAAGGTTGTTGTGAGGATAAAACAGAGGACATGAGAATGATCTGAACCAGTCTGGGTTTCCACTGGGGAGAAAGGCAGGATATAAATAAAGGGTATAAATGAAGGTTTTTTTTCAGGTGGCTCGCCTTGTTGGTCTGTAGTAGAAGAGCAAGATTTGGGTGCGATAGCACTTTAAAGACCAACTAAATTTCCAGGTTATGAGCTTTCGAGAGTCAGAGCTCCCTTTGTCTGATTATCAAAAGGTCATACTGTGGAAATCTAATTGGTCTTTAAGGTGCTACTGGACCCAAATCCGTAGACACAGACTCTCTCTCTCTCACTCTCTCTCTCTCACTCTCTCTCTCTCTCTCTCTCACACACACGAAGAGAGAGAGAGAGAGAGAGAGAGAGAGAGAGAGAGAGAGAGAGAGAGAGAGAGAGCAAACAATCACTGAATTCTACACAGCACTGCATTCTCTGGCATTTTGGACTGGCAAGCCATGCCTTTTATGCAGGTGAATTTGCTGCTAGTGAAACAACATCACAACCAGTCCATAAATTTTGCTTCCCTGAGCACCCAGGTTGGACAAAGAATAACATACTCAAGTTTCTTTTATTTCAGTTTGACTCCATACTTCTGAACAATGATTGGCTGCTACAAAACAGGTTAAAAATGTCATTTTAAAATCTGTGTTCATTCCTTTCCTTCTAACCCTGTTTACCTTCAACACCACAAACCGCTGCTTCCCCAAGGAATACTTACAATTTGCCTGTTAACTTTAATTAGCGAGCACCTACTGGTAGATCCTCTAAAATAGCTGAAAGTGTCAACACGATAATGATTTACACCCCAGTTCAGGCAGATAAGAGTCCTACAATACCCAGATCACAGTCAGGTGCTGTTCTTCACATGCATTTCAATGCCGTTGCATTGGTCGTATGCATGAAATAGTCAAGTAAAAGCAGAGGAGGAAAACCTCATCCAAATAAATGGTCCACCTGGGCCTGTAAAAGGCAGGTCAGATAAAATGTCTCAAGTTCAGGTTTTGATAAGTCCTTTGGAGAAAGAAATCCCATAATTGCGGGAGAGACTCTGGGATTGTCACAGTTAAATGTGTGAACAACATGATTAAGAGTGCAGTTTCAGTGCGGAAGGGTCTAGGTGCACCTAGCTCAACTGATCCTTTGCAGTACTGAGTCTTAAGACACACTAGAACAGACCCACACATGTGGCACTCTATTCATGCAAAGTTTGTGTATGTGTGGGGTCTCTGTTCAATGGAAGGAGTAAGTCTGTCCATGCACAGGAATATGTATGTGGATCTACTCCCTACACTTAAATGAACAAGGAAGCCCACATGGGCAAGTTCCTGAAACACCAACTCGAAACCCTGTGCCATCATATTTACCCTGGATGTTCTCGGTGTTTCACTGGCTCACCTCCAGACATCTGAAAGTGATTTTTGCGCCAAAGTGGAACTCCACTTTCTGCACTGGAGTTAGGGGACTGGGCTGTTCATAGATCTCTCTGACAGCATCACTAATCTATCGGCAGATGCACTATTAGATCGGAACCTTTTAATGCTTGGCAGGTGCTTCTTCATCAACGACCGAAACCGTTTTTTCTCACATTTGTTGCTGCCTCTTCCAGAACTTGGAGTGCAATGAAGAGAAGTGGGAGTCTGCTGGTTGAAAAGTTTGTCCTGGGATACAGGCCGGAGGTTTGGGATTGAGGGTTTCCCCCATCTCCTTGATTGGTGGTGGTGAGCCATCAGGGGGCTGGGCGGATGCTGAGAAGGATAGGCGTTCTCCTTCTTTCGAGACAAGAGAACCCTAAACTCTGTAGAGCGATACCCAAAGAAGAGGGATTCTTTCCTTCGGATGCTGGGACTTTCTCCCAGTGTCAGGAATCCATAAGGGGTGGTGATTTTGGAAAGGTGGGGCAGAGACAAAGCAGCCCGTGTCACGGGATCATTATGTTCTCCGGCTCGTTCACAACGCTCAGAAGAAAAGATGATGTCTGTCTCACACAGACTGTTTTTCCTGCACCACATGTCTTGGCTAAGGACACCTTTTCTTATGTACCACTCAGAATTGCTTCTTGCTGATCTAGATCTTTGGATCATTTTCTCAGGCATTATGATCCCTTGAGTCTGCTCCTGGCCATCTCCTGCAGGGTCGGCGTGAACAGCAAAATGGTCCACCTCCAAGGAAGGTATGCAGAATTTGGGGATGCGATCAGGAGTCACAACAACGCTGAAAATGTCTCTGCTTTTCTGCCAGGCTTGATCTTTTGGATCGGGAGCGCTTCGTTTGGAGCCCGTCCAAGTGAGCACGGATTCGATGGCGCCTTTTATGGACAGCTGCGAGGCTGCAGACAACATTGTTGGACAATGCTGGAGCCTTTTGTCAAAAAAAGAAAAAGCACGCTGCTTTTGCCGATTGAACTCTCTCTGAAGGCACTGAGGTCGGGAGAACTCGCTCCCGCTTATAAAACAAAGTGATCCGCGTCATCCGGCACTGAGACGTCATTGGCATGGCAACCAAAGATAAGAAAGCTTTCAGACTCCTGCTTCTAGACTTAGTGTGTGATTCATAGTGCACCATTGCATTAAGGCACCTGAAAGCATTTCTCCTCTCCTTTTTTTTTTTTTTTTGCAAAGGCCACCTTTAATCTCTCTCTCTCTCTCTCTCTCTCTCTCTCTCTCTCTCTCTCTCTCTCTGGTTTCCTATAAAATGATTTAAGAAAAGAGCAAAACTCCTTACTGTTTCAAATGTTTCAAGACTATTTGGAAAATCTGCATAAACGACTAGATGTATGAAAAGCACCAAACTCAACCCTGTGATTGATGTACTATAATAATAATAACAGTGTGCTTATATGCCGCTCTTCTGGACTGACTAGTGCCCCACCGAGTGGTGAACAGTGTCATTATTATCCCCACAATATGACTGGGGAGCTGGGCTAAGAGGAGTGGTTTATCTAAGGCCACCTGCAGAGTTCATAGCAATAGTGGGATTTGAACCAGCAGAGTGCTGATTCACAGCCCAGCCACTTAGCCACTATGCTAGAGCAACTATATGTGCATAAATGTGTGACGGGGGGAGGGAAGAGCTGGAGATCACATCCTCCATGCTTGTGAAGACCTGACTACAAATGTGCAAACCAATGTGCAGGTGCTCCAAAATGCTATCTCCAGTGGGAATATGGAGGTGACCGATCATGCATACGAAGCCAGTGCATGTTGAGGTAAATGCTAGAACTCTGTGCAGACATTACCTTGAATGGAGGGAAGTTGGGTATGGCTAGGGTTGCCAGGCTGAGCTGGGCAACTGGCAGGTGAGTTAAGGACGGGGACATGGAGGGGAATGAGGCCTGCTATGCTACTATTGCATTTCACTGGAATTCATGTAGGGTAGCTCTAGGAATCACCAGAACGTCTATGATTTTACCTAGAACTGATGTCACGGTGCACATGGCATTGGTACTAGAGATGGGCACGAACTGAAAAACTAACCAAAATTAAGCACAAACCAGGCTGGTTCATGGTTCATGAACCACGGTTCATCAGATCCCATTTCTGATGAACTGCCATGAACTTTTAGGCTGGTTTGTTTGATTCGTTTTTTGGTTCATCACTGCAGACAGCCTGGTGCCAATCAATCAGTTTCCTAGGCAACAGGGGATGGACTTCCTGCAGACCTTCTGCTGACCCGGAAGTGAACTACTGCTGGCCCGGAAGTGACCTTCTGCTGACCCGGAAGTGATGATTTTCTGACCTGAATGTTACGTTTTCATGAACCAAACAAACTGGTTCATGAACCAAGGGCAGGTTTGTGAAAGTTCGTGGTTTATGGTTCATGAAATTTGATGAACCACGTGAAATTTGATGAACCACATGGTTTGGGTTTTTTCCCGTTTGTGCCCATCTCTAATTGGTACCTTCCTTGTCCCCAGCCATGACCTGGCCACCCTACCCGAACCAAACATTCTGTGGAACAACAATGACGACATGGCAAGGCCCCTTCCTTTTGCTTGTTTTTTATCAATTGGCTAGGCAAGAAAGCTAGCAAATGTACAGATGTGCCAGTACTGAACTATGAACATTCCATGACCTTCTTTTTTAAACACAGCTAGCTATCAATACAGTTTATGGTACTGAGATCCACATGTTGAATGTATGTTGTGTGAAGAAGTGTTTTTTCTTCTTGTAAAAGGTCCAGAATGCTTTCCCCATCAGCTTTGTGGAGTACCCCTCAATACTAGCATTTGGGGAGAGGGAGGGGAAATTCTCTGTATACATTCTTTCCATGCTGCACCAAACCTCTATCATTTATTTATTTTATTTTTATTTATTAGCCAAATTCTATTCCACCCTCCCCGCCAGACGGGCTCAGGGAGGATCACATCATTTAAAATACAATAAAACATGATTTTATACGATTGTACATAAAAACATTAAAAGCACTATAACAATCAAAACTAGATTTTCACAATGCTAATATGATTCCCAGGTGGCAGCAGCTCCTGCTCAGCTATTTACTTGGCCTCACCTTGGGTGTAGTAGGCAGCAGCAAGACAATTTAAAACAGGGTGGTGTACAGGTCTACTGGGAGGTTTAAACATTCACTTCCTCCTACAGGCCAGCATAGCCCAGCCTCAGCCATATGCCTGGTGGAACATCTCTGTCTTACAGGCCCAGTGGAAGGATAACAAATCCTGCCGGGATCTAGTTTCAGTGGACAGAGAGTTCCACCAGGTCAGCACCAGGACTGAAAAGACCCTGGCTGTGTTTGAGGCCAGGCGGGCCTCCTTGGAGCCAGGGACCACCAGTAGTTGTTTTTCAGCTGATCGGAGTGTCTTCTGGGGCTTATATCCTGTCCCCTTGCCTCCCCATCTTTTCTTAAACCAAAATGTCTCAAACTCCATAGCTTTTCCACACAGGGAAAATATTCCAACCCCTTCATCATTTCTATTCCCTCTTCATCTGCTCCTTATCCATCTCTACGATTTCCTTTTTGATATGGGGTGAGCTGAACGATACGTGGTATGCAACCAAAAAGGTTGAGACGGAAAAACAAAAGTGAGTATTGCTCCAACTGTAGCGCAAATCAATGAGGAAATGAGAAATGAGAAATATCAAATAATACAAAAATGTGGTTAACAACAAAAATGGTGTGGTTCAACGTATTAGTACCATAACATTGTATATTAGAAGGAACAGTAGGGGTGTGCAGAATGAAAAAACGAGCTGGAAATGCACTCAGAAATGCTGTTCTGTTCATTTAAAGCTGCTTCAGGAATGGGGAACCAAATTTCGGGAACTGAGGGCCAAGCTACAAATGACAAATGACACTTGAAAGGCAAGTGGATCAAGTGGAGCGCAAGTGGAGGGCAAGTGAACAGGGAGAAATACACTTGTCATTCAAGTGTCATTCGTCACTTGTAGTTTGGCTGTAAGTTATAACAAACACCCTCCTACCAAAAAGTTTGTGTGTGTTTCATTTCAGATCTTACCTTGCAATGGCAGCAGCAGGAAGGTAGGTCCTGGGTCAGTAGCATCTTGTGTTTCTTAATAGCATTGTCTCCTACCGATTGGGTCCTAAGGGGAGAAAGACCTTACATTATACCACCTAATTAACTCCACTGGAGGGATGCAGGAATGTGCACCGGAAACGTTTAATTAACTCCAACGCAGGAAAGGGAGAATGTGCATCTTAGGTTTTTGTGTGGACCTACCTGGGTACATGTCTGTCTCTCTCTACCCCATTAGGGCACTTGGATGGTCAGCCACTATGTGGAAAAGTGCTACTGGGTGGAATACAAGTGGTTTGTTCAATTGAACTTAATAAAAGCCTTCAATCATAGACTTTTATAGACTCGTAGAATCATAGGATTGGAAGTTACCTCCAAGGTCATCTAGTCCAACCCCCTGCACAATGCAGGAAATTCACAAATTTCTCCCCCCTACACACACACCCAGTGACCCCTGCTCCATGCCCAGCAGATGGGGAAACACTATCAGGATCCCTAGCCAAACTGGCCTGGGGAAAATTACTACCTGACTCCAAGTGGTACTTGGGGAAATCAGCATTACCCTGGGCATGTAAGAAGGGGCTTTCTCTTTCTCTGAGTCAAATGGCAAATGTGTACCAAATGAAACGTCAGCTACTTCACTGTTCCCACCTTTGCAATAAACAATCTAATTTTCTCTTTGCATTTCTCCATCCTACTGCAATGTCAAAACTTTATTTAAAAAAAATAATTGTACACTTCAAGTTTAAGTCATGCTCCCTGTGAGCCATTGGCCTGCTCTGTCCTTGAAAAAACAGTCCTTCCATAGCAAAAAGAAAACTTATGGGGGGGGGGAACATATATCTGTTTGGGGAGGGGGGAGATTCAGACAATTGTGCCTCCAGCCTATCAGCACATGGGGGATGGCAACCGGCTGCAATTAATGCAAGAACACCAACATCCTGTTTTGCAGTGGAATGCTGAGAGGCAAAAGGAAGGATTCACTTCATAATGGGAACAAAACTGCAAAGCACAAGCAAATATGGTGGCAACAGGCAACAGCAAGATGCCAAGGTAATTTATTGGCAGTAGATCCATAGGAGTTAGGCATGTTAGTCTGTAGTAGCAAAATCGAATAGAGTCCAGTAGCACCTTTAAGACTAACCAACTTTACTGTAGCATAAGCTTTCGAGAATCACAGTTCTCTTTGTCAGATGCGTGGAATGCATCTGATGAAGAGAACTGTGATTCTTGAAAGCTTATGCTACAGTAAAGTTGGTTAGTCTTAAAGGTGCTACTGGACTCTTTTCGATTTTATTGGCACTAGCATCACTTAGAAATAGAAAAATTGAATATAAAGCAGGATTTTTTTAGTGTTGTTGATTGGAGCATTCGCCTGCTTGGGCAGTGCCCTGCCACCGACCTGCTACCACTTTGCCAGTTTCCTGATATTGTGCACACCCCAACACCATCTTTGGGGTCCATTCTTGTGTATGTGCGGTGTACTTGAGGAAAAACTCTGTGGGTCGATGGATTAAAGGAAGGGGGAATAATGGTTGATTTGGTTTTGAGTTAACTCTGAAAACAGCCGCTCCACTAGAGTCTTGATTCCAAAACCCCTCCATTAAAGATCCAGAGGAGTTAGCTGTGTTAGTCTGTAGCTGCAAAATAGTAGAGTCCAGTAGCACTTCTAACCAACTTTATTGTAGCACTCATAACAAAGCCCATTGTGGGGAAAAATACAACAGGCTCTAGAAAGAGAAGAGTGGGCATAGCCCCTTCCTCCTCCATGATCCTGGCTGGGAGAAGGTGGGGCGGGCATTGCCACCTGCTCCACTACTGATTCCAGCCGGGCATTACCTCCTGCCCCACACCTCATCCTGGATGGGTAAAGGCAGGGGGTGGGCATTACCACTGGTCCACACCTAATCCTGGCTGGGCGAAGGGGGGAGGGCATTGCCTCCTCCTCTGTGCCTGATTCTGTTCGGGTGAAGGGGGTAGGCATTGCTGCCTGCTCCACACATGATCCCAGCTGGGTGAAGGGGGATGGGCATTGCCACCTGCTCTGCTCCAGATCCTAGCTGGATGAAAGTGAGGGGTGGGCATTGCCACCTGCTTCGCTCTTGATCACAGCTGGGTGAAGGCAGGGGGTGAGCATTGCCGCCTGCTCCATGCCTGATCCCGGCCTGGGTTTCCCACTGTGGCAAGCTCTTGGAGGGATGGGCTGCCTCTTCTGGGCTTCCTTCCACAGCAGCACCCACTGGACGCACACCAGGGTAGGAAGTGAGTTGTCTGGAACATAGTTAGCCTTTTATGGGAGCATATTACACCGGTGCTACGCCAGCTGCATTGGCTGCCAGTGGAGTACCGAATCAGGTTCAAGGTTTTGGTGTTAACCTACAAAGCCCTACGCGGACTGGGACCGACGTATCTGAGGGACCGTCTCTCACCATATGAGCCCCGGAGGACTCTCCGCTCTGGCGGAAAACATCTTTTAAGTGTCCCTGGCCCTAGGAAGGCCCGCCTGGCGTCGACCAGGGCCAGGGCCTTTTCAGTCCTGGCCCCGACCTGGTGGAATGCTCTGTCTTGCGAGACAAGGGCCCGGCAAGATTTGCTTGCATTTCGCCGGGCCTGTAAGACAGAGCTATTCCGCCAGGCATATGGCTAACGCCGGGCAGTGCCCGCCCCCCCCCGTGAAGGGGGGGTTAAACCATCACCCCTATGCAAACACAGAGGCATGTATGAACCACTGGGCAGCATGAATTGTTATATTTAATGTTTTTAAATGTTTTTAAATGTATTATTTAATGTTTTTAAATGTTTTTAAACATGTTTGTATTTGTTATCCGCCCTGAGCCTGCGAAAGCAGGGAGGGCGGAATATAAATATAATAAATTAAATTAAATTAAATTAAATTAAATTATATAGTCGGATAAGCTTTCGAGAACCACAGCTCTCTTTGTCAGATGAATTGAGAACCACAGTTCTCTTGCATCTGACAAATAGAGCTATGTTTCTCGAAAACTTATGCTACAATAAACTTGGTTAGTCTTAAAGATGCTACTAGACTTTTTACTATTTTTCCTCCTTTAAAAGAATCATATGTCTGAGCACAGCCAACACTCATGGTGCCTTTTCCAAGCATTCTTTGGGTTACATAAATATTGAACCATGCTTTTGTTTATGCTCAAACTTGGTGGGTCGGTGGCTTAGAGAGAAGGCTATGGTCTGTGTGGTTTTGGTACCATTTAGTGCAAAAGCAGCTGCCCCAAAGAACCTGGAAGCCTTCATTGCAAAGAACAGGGCCAAAACTCATGATGGGAAAAAATGGATTTGAGCTGAACTGGCAATTTCTCACTCCAAACCCACCAAAAACAGTAAATAGCTGATTCAAAATCTCAAGTTTTGAAACTGAAATGAAATTTTTCTCAGTGCACACTTCTAATGAACAGTTTCTAAATATACAGGTATTATTGTGCAATTTTCACTATATTTATAGAACGAAACACGTTTTGGGCTAAGGCCTTTCTCAGTGGTATAATCTCACGTGACGTACCCCATAAATATGATTTTTAAATACAAAGTGCCCGCCCATGCACTTGGAATGAATGCATTCCAATCCTTCCATGAAGACCTTTTGAATCTCTTAAGTTCATTTTCTGCTGTGGCTAGGCTCTCCGTGTTTGGATTGGATGTTCCTGACTAGACATGGGCAAGAACAGAAAAAAAAAACCATGAACATGATGTTCGTTGTTCGTTGCCATCCACGAACAACGAACAACGAACATTGACGAACATGACCTGTTCATGAACATGTTCATTGTTCGTTGTTTGTGGGGGCCAGCAGGCTCTCCTCCAGCCATCAAGATCCCTACCACACCACTTCCAGAAACCCTACCTGAGCAGGCAGCAGGAAATGTACCAATAATAAATAATAGCTTGGCCCCAGAGCCCGGCAGCAGCCCTGGAACCTAAAGGGGCAGTTCCCTATCACACCATTCCCAGAAACCTTACCTGAACAGGCAGCAGGAAAAGTACCAGTAATAAATAATAGCTTGGCCCAGAGCCTGGCAGCAGCCCTGGAACTTGGAGGGGTAGATCCCTATCCTACCACACACACAGAAAATTCAAGCTCCAATGTACTCTCTCTATCAAAATGCCAACAGCAACTGTCTCTCCACTGTCTGCAAAGTCAGAGCTGGGAGCCCCCGTCCTCCCTGGTCTTTGCTCCCTTGTTGTAACAAATTTGGAGCTCCACACTTGAAAGGAAGACCTGCCTATCAAGCTAAATTGGTCCTAGATTGGGGTTTCCAGGGCAACAGCAGGAGTTCAGACAGAGTTCAGGCCGTCCCTGCCTCCAGTTGCCAAGGGAATTGATTGCAGATGCCAGACTGTCTGGCTTGACAACAGCAACGAATGAGGCTTGCAATGACCACCTGTTCATTTAGAATGGGGCCTCACTAACAGCTTGCTCGCAAACAACATCTTTATTCCTGACCAGACAAGGAGATTTATGGCAAGTGAAAATATCACCATCTCTATGAGTGCCCAGATTGGACTCAATGGAGGCAAGATGAGAAGCTCTCGTGGCAGGAAGATGGCTTTCTTTGAAGAATCTTTCAACAAAATTGGTGCCAGGATTTTCTAGGGAAAAAGGTGATTTTGTTTTTTTTAAAATTAAAGTGAATTACAGGTTTCAGTGTAAGAACCAGTCCCTTGATTTGTTCCCAATAGCTTAGTGATAACTAGCTGAGTTTTTTCAGCACTAGAGACACCCACCAGCTACTCACAGAAAAAAGTTGCGCTGTTGCATTTTGAATCGGTTGCAACTTTCAGATATTCTACAAGGGGGAAAAGAACCCAAATAAAGCACCAACCATGACGTTATCAGGGCGTTATGGCAGAGGACAGATCTCTCCCGGAGAAGGTACAGCTGGTCATTCTATCTTTCCATCATCTTGAAGATCAGCCAAGAGTATTTTTTTTGTTTCTGCCATCTGTACACGCAGTCTGTAGAGCCCCACGTCCCTTGTAGAGTTGCCAAAGCTTCAACGATATCTATTGTAGACCATTTTTACGCAGCCCAGCTTTTACTGTTTGGGATTTGTATTATCTTGCTGATATGTGAGATATAATGAAACGTTCTTTTGTGCAACGTTGGGTTTATTTTAGATGGTGCAATATGCCTTGGATCACTGGATGGGGTAGAAAAAGGGAGAAATAAGCATAGAAGCAAGGGCACGGAGCAATTCCTTCCTTGTTGGCATTGCTGTGTTTGATTAAGCAATCACCTTTGCGGCTTGCAGTACCACCAGTCTGCTTTAGGTGACAGCAACAACTTAAAGATAGCTTCAGAATGAAAGACACGGGCTGTGGTTTTAGGCAATGGATTTGGTTGTTTAATGAGTCTGACTGATTTTCAGGTTACATGCTTCTAAAACCACACTGTACCCCAAGAGGCTTTTGCCACCTTCTTCTTCCTCGTGGTTGGTCCCAGAATGGGGTCCATGATTATATATTCATAGAATCTTAGAATCATAGGTTGGGAAGGGACCTCTAGGTACAAACATCAACTTTGAATTCTTCTCCATGTACTGATTTTGTTACTAGTGTACCTGGTGGTGTTGTTAACAGATACAAAGGCATAGTATCAATAGAGAATGGTAGACATCTTGCACTGCCCAATTAAGGCACACACCATCGACCATTGTAAGCTAAGCACTGTTCACATATTGCCTGCCTGCCTGAACGAAACACCAGCACTCTTAGCAAGCTAAGGTTTCCAACTCTGAGTTGGGAAGTTTATGGAGATTTGGAAGTAAAGCTTGGGGAAGGCAGGGTGTGTGTGTGTGTGTGTGTGTGTGAGAGAGAGAGAGAGAGAGAGAGAGATTTCCAAAGCAGCCATTTTCAGCAGGGGAACTGAGCTCTGTAGCCTCGGGAATCAGTTGTAATTCCAGAAGATCTCCAGCCACCATCTGGAGGTTGGCAACCCTATATCTTCTGTGTCCAAAAGTACCATAGTCAAATATTCCTGGAGATTTGGGAGATGCAGCTCAGAGAGAGCTGGATTTGGGGAGGGACCTCCGCAGGGTCTAATGCCAGAGAGTCCACCCTCCAAGGCAGCCATTTTCTCCAGGGAAACTGATCTCTGTAGCCTGAAGGTCAGTTGTAATCCCAGTAGATATACAGCCCCCCTGCCCCAATTTTGCAGATGTTACGATTTTTAGGTGATTTTCCTGACAGAGATGACTATGAGGAATCCTATTGGTGAAAAAGGTGGGGAGATGCCATTCCAAAATCATATAAAAATGAGCAGTGGAGATGATAGAATCAATAAGAAGGAGAGAAGTAAGGAGTTACTTCCTTGCTATCTCTCCCCATTCCTTTTCAGATTTGGCGGAGCTCTCCCCGCTCTTCTCATCAATATAGACCTCTTGGAACATCTCCAGGACTGGTAAGATAATTCATTATGCCTATTTGCATTGCTAGTATCTTTTAGTTATGCTGTCTTTAGCTTGTCAGGTTCTGTACCATGATTTTAAAGTTTCCTGCAACCTATATAAGTTGATTTGAATAAAATTACTAAATTTATGTCCTGGCTGTGTTGTATCCTTGCTCTCTTCATCTGGGGAAAGCCTATTCAGGCCAAGGTATGCTAAGATCCCGCTCTCGCATATTAATACTGGTTTAGCTGGAAGCCAACAGATTGCAGCCTACAGGAAGGAGATCAGACATCTGGAGGTTGCCAACCTCCAGATGGTGGCTGGAGATCTTCTGGAATTACAACTGGTTGCAGCCTACAGTAAGGAGATCAGACATTAATGGATGGCTTTCCCACATTGGACTTGAAACCATGAAGTGTGTGCTTCTCTGGTATTTCTTTGCTCATCCCCTCACCTCTGCATCCAAACCCCATCTGTCATTGGGGGTAGACAACTCAATATCCCCGTCTTCCTACATTCCACACTCCCAACCCAAATCGGTGCTGTACACACCAGGTAAAAGGAAGCTTGACGACCCACCAGCAGGCTGGGTGCAGGATGCAGTGGAGGCAGAATTACCTGGAGGAGGAGGAGCGTCCATCCCGCACTGGTCCAGCCGTGTAGTCAGCACCATTTTCGCCCAGCATCTGCAAGAGCAGCAAGCCACTCTCCCACCCTCCGCTTATCATGGACATAAGGAGGGGGGCACTGTCACAACTTTATGGGTTTGGCGGTTTTGAGGCATTGGGCCAGATCCCAACAGGGTGAGTGGGCCTTCGGGACTGCTCATCCCGACGGATCTGGAAGCAAGGGTCACCAGGCAGGGCCGGTGACGGAACAACAGGTGCCAGCCGGAGGCTGGCGGGTGATGCATCGGTCAGCAGCCAGGCCCCCGATGCCAACGGGGATCCGTGCCCAGATGCCAGGCCAATGCTCCATCCAGCTCTAATCAATAAAGTTGTGGCCATTCCTAACCCAAACAAGTGTCTGGTGTGATTCATTAGCCGCAATGAAGTCTGACATAGCACATAGGTGACAGCTTTCAACTCTGCACAGACTGGAAGCAGAATGCGCCTATAAAGTTACAAGAGGCCTTATATACATAAAATTCACAGGTAGTCTCTCATCGATCAGCAAGCATACATAGACTTGCTTAGATTTAGTGAGTTAGTGATCATATACCTTAAGACAAATACCTGAGCTGATTAGTGGGAACTAACCATATGGGGGAAAAACAGATGCTTAAGAGTTTGTGACAGTAAGTGACAAAGAGCCAAGACAATTAATAAGGAACATATGGAATGCCCCTGACCTGGATAGACAGGCAAGCTTGATCTCATCAGATCTCAGAAGCTAAGCAGGGTGGGCCTTGGTTAGTAATTGGGTGGGAGACCTCTAAGGGAGACCAGGGTTGCAGAGGTAGGCGATGGCAAACCACCTTTGTTAGTCTCCAACCATGAAAACCACACCAAGGGGTGCTGTAAACCAGCTATGACTTGAAGACACTTGTTACCACCCCATTTAGAAAGCACCCTAGAGAAGTCACACATAAGAGAGATGTCCTTTAGTCTTTCTTGCTATTCAAATCATCTCTTATAAATACCCATTATTTATATTATAAACCTTGGCATCAGGTCTCCTGGAGGTATCTTGGCATAAGCTGGAAGTCCTTCACAATTTGGAGCTGTGTAATGTAGCAGGGCCTCAGACTTATATGTGATTTCTTTGATGTTATCCCCTTAAATTATCGTACTGTAGAAGTATAGTGTTGAAACCTGCTAGAATTGTACCATCTGAATCCCTCGATAGCCTTTTAAATAGTTATGTGTTCAAGATAATTTATTTTTAAAAAATATCTCCACGTTTATAGTCAATAGATCTCTCGAGGGCTATTAGCCGTGATAGTGGCCTTGAGCACCTTTCAGGAAGGAGGGGAGTGAGATAAAAACGACTATTTGAAGCTGCTTTATAATATTCAGACCGTTGGTCAGTACTGAACCTGGAGAGCCACTGTCAGTGCTAGGGATTGAATCTGGGACTTCCTACATGCCAAGCACGTTAGCAGTCAGACTCACCCCCACAACATTCGAGGGCTTATGATTATGGTGTGCCGTAAGTCCTTTCTTTGATCGTGCTCCAAACACTAAAACTACTGCCCAGGCAGGCGGAAAACATGGAAGGTGCTGCCCAAGCAGGTAGACACTCACAAGCCAGATCCCGTCTAGGAGATGAAACATGCAAACGTGGAGGGATGACAGGCGAGGCCTTTCAGGTTCTGCCAAGGGCGCCACCCTTTGAGACACCGGCCTGCCTGCCTGACTTCAGCCTTTAAGGACCTTCAGGGAATATGCGGGATCCTGCTCTGTGGAAGGAGGGGGGTATACCTCACCCTCACACCCTCCCCTCACCTCCCTCTCCCCCCTCCCTCTCCCTCTCCTTCTCTCCTCCCCTCTCTCTCTACTCCACTCCACTCCTACACAACAACCCACCCTTTTATCCCTTCATCCATTCCCTGCTCCACCTGTCAGCCATGCCCGCTGCCTGCACTCTAGATCAGGCTGTCACACCTGGTTTTGCACTGTTGGAACTGTTGGGTCTGCCCTTCCTCTACTGCAGATAAGGTTGCTGGCTGTCTTGCTGCTGGCTGGCTGCCCCCACTCTCCCTGCCTGGGCTCTTAGCCTCCCACCGGAAGGGTGGGGCTAGCCAGCTTTCACCTGCCCTGTCTAAACCTCTGAGGCTTGGGTGCTTCTTTCTCTCCCTCTGGTGCCAGTGGGCTCTGGCCCTGGGTGTCTGTTGGGGTGGCTGGGAACCTTTCTCCTGGCTGCCTCCCATCCCCTCCACCCAGTAAGTCTGGGGGCTGAGCCTCAGACCCTGGACAAGGCCAGCTCACCCCTTCCCATGCCCCATGCGCTATGGATCCTGATACAATAGGGTGTTCCCAGAGTTCCTGACTTAATCAACGCAACCTGCCCTATCGATCTCACCTTAACCACTTTCCTATTCTTAGGTGAGTCAGATAGCTATAGCCATACCCCTCCACCTTGCAGGTCATCAAACATAATTTGGTAACTTTAGCCCCACTCAGAAAGACCTAATTAAACCTTTCTAGTTCATTGTTACACGCAGGAGATGGTTTCCTAGCTTATTGTCCCACTTCGGAGACAGTTCACCAGCTCTTTATCTTGTCCCGGAGACAACTTCTCAGTCCTTTGTCCCACCTCGGGAACAACCTTTCCAGTCTTTTGTTTTTGGGGTAGAAGATGCAATCTTGCCCCTGGGTAGGACACATGGTATTAAATAGACTGCCCCTCTCCCCTGAACTGTGTGCATTCTTTGGATCCAGTATCCACCCTCGACCATCTGTTTGAGCCCTTCCACCTTGAAGTGTGGGCCACCTAATGCTCCTCCTCTCTTCTGAACATCTGGATGGTAAATATCACTCGAACTTTACTCTCTTTCCTAGTTAGCCCTGGAAACATGTTGTCTGTGTGTATATCTTGTGTGCTGTTGATTCTTGTTGCTCTCAATAAAAATTCCCGTTTGGATGAAATCATAGAATCACAGAGTTGGAAAGGGCCATACAGACCATCTAGTCCAACCCCCTGCCCAGTGCAGGATCAGCCTAAAGTATCCCTGACAAATATTCATCCAGCCTCTTCTTGAAAACTGTCAGTGAAGGGGAGCTCACCACCTCCCTAGGCAGCTGATTCCACTTTTGAACTACTCTGACCGTGAAAAAGTTCCTCCTAATATCCAGCCAGTACCTTTGTGCATGTAATTTAAGCCCATTGTTTCAGGTCCTACCCTTTGCTTCCAACTGGAACAGCTCCCTGCCCTCCTCCAAATGACAGCATTTCAAATACTTAAAGAGAGCAATCATGTCCCCCCTCAATCTCCTCTTCTCCAAACTAAACATTCCCAAGGCCCTCAGCCTTTCCTCGTAGTGCTCAGTCCCCAGAACCCTGATCATCCATGTCGCTCTCCTCTGCACCCTCTCGATTTTGTCAACATCCTTTATGAAGTGAGGCCTCCAGAACTGCACACAATACTCCAGGTATGGCCTGACCAAGGCAGTCTAGAGAGGGACTATGACCTCCTGCGATTTCAATGCTATGGCCCCTTTGATACAACCCAGGATTAAATTGGCCTTTTTTGCCACCGCGTCACACTGACTGCTCATATTTAGTTTACAGTCCACTCTTTGCCCAAGATCTCTTTCACATATACTACTACCCAGAAGTATATCCCCCATCCAGTATTTGTGCTTCCCGTTTTTGTGGCCCAGATGTAATACTGTGCATTTGTCTTTGTTGAATTGCATCCTATTCACAACTGCCCACTTCTCCAGAGTATTCAGGTCTTGTTGAATTTTCTTGGGTGTTTGTTACTCCTCTCATTTTGGTATCATCAGCAATTTTAATGAGCAGCCCTTCCACTCCTTCATCCAGATCATTGATAAAAATATTGAAAAGTACTGGGCCCAAAACCAAGCCCTGCGGCACCCCACTGGACACCTCCCTCCAATCTGATGAAATGCCATTGACCACCACTCTTTGGGTGCGGTCCTCTAACCAGTTCCCTATCCACTGAACTGTCCTATAATCCAGTCCACAGTCTTCCAGTTTGCCCATTAGAATGTCATGGGGGACCTTATCAAAAGCTTTACTGAAATCCAGATAAATCACGTAAACAGAGTTCCCCTGATCCAGTAAGCTGGTCACTCGATCAAAAAAGGAAACCAGGTTGGTCTGGCAAGATCTGTGTGGTTATTGTAAGTTCTCTAGCTGGGATAATCCTCGTATACATTGGTGGAGATACCTCAGTTACCCCCTCTCACTGCCTTCTCCTTGCTGCTAATTCCCTCCAACTTGCAAGGAGACCTTCCCTTTGAGTAACGAGCAGCTACACTACTGCTGAGCAATGACCCTTACCATTTAAATGACTATATATAAATAAATGGTTCGTGGAAAATTCTTGTTAGAACCATTTAATTCTGATTGCCAAATGATGAAGAACAACAACGGAGAAGGTCTGCCATCTTCTGCCCTCTTCCGATAGAAGAGTGTTTGGTCTCTGATGGAAGCAGATGGTTGGTCTAAATAGGCTGGGTCCAATCCAGGAAAATGATACTTCTATTCAGGCTTGATGGATCACATTGCACCAATCATTTAATGTGGTGTGATGTGTATGGCAACTGAGGGCCAAGCTACACATGACGAATGACACTTGAATGGCAAGTGGATTGAGTGGAGGGCAAGTGAACAGGGAGAAATACACTTGCCGTTCAAGTGTCATTTGTCATGTGTAGCTTGGCCCTGACTTGATTTGGGGGAGACCTGGGTTTAAGCCTCTCTCTGCTCCTCCTCCACTTGGTGACCTCAGAGCAGTCACTGTCCCTCTTCATAACCTACCTCTCGAAGATGTGATGAAGAACACAATGGTGCGACAAAATATGTGCCTCCTCGTGCTAATTGGAGGAACAGTGAAATAGAAATAGGCCAATTAAGGCAGATAAATGACCCTGAAAGAGGTCTTAGCTTGGGGGTGCTACTGGATCCTGGCTTATGGTTGGAGGGTTAAGTTGGAGACTCAAGTGTCCTTTGTGGCATGTGGAGCTGCTTACCAGCCACACCTGGTTCACCATTTACATCCATTCCTTGAAAAGAATGACCAGGACACAGTGATTCATGCTCTGATCACATCGAAGTTAGACTACTGTAATGCGCTCTACTTGGGGCTGCCTTTGGAAAACAGTTCAAAGACTTCAATTGGTTCAAAATGCGGTGGTCATGCTACTGTCAGGAGTTGGGTACAGGGATCGTATCACCCCTGTGCAGAAAGATATGCCCTGGCTACCATTCTGTTTTGGGGTACAGTTCAAAGGGCTGGTTCTAAATGGCATGGGGCCAGGATAACTGAAGGGCTGTCTTCTGTACTATCTACCCAGCCTGCCTCTCAAGCATCAACTTCAGACAGCTGTGATTGGTGACTCAACATGTCTTGGACACTGGGGGGCGCTGCCTGTATCTCTGTGTGCATATTATCATTACCGTCACCGTTACCGTTTATAATGATAATGATAATGATAATGATAATGATAATGATAATGATAATGATAATGATAATGATAATGATAATGATAATGATCGATTTATGTACCACCCTTCAGGACACCTTAATGCCCACTCAGAGCGATTTACAATGTCATTATTATCCCCACAACATACACCCTGTGAGGTGGGTGGGGTTGAGAGAGCTCCAGAGAACTGTCACTAGGCCAAGGTCACCCAGCTGGCTTCAAGCAGAGGAGTGGGGAATCAAACCCGGCTCTCCAGATTAGAGTACTGCACTCTTAACCACTACACCAAACTGGCATAAGTAGATTGCTTCTCGTTTTTTAGGGTGGGAAAGCCTCCTGACTCATCCTGTCTTTCTGTCTCCTTTGAGAGATTCTCTCTCTTGCCTCATGGCCTTCCAAGGCAAAGGATGTACCTTTTCAGAACTCCTGTCATGAAGGCCTCATCCACATATCTGCCTGCAGCCTCAGTGCTGAACTAATCGGCCATGGTATAGGGAAACTAATACTTTAGACTAGGACTCTTTCTTCCCTCTACAAGATATTGCTTTGAATGGAATCCACCTCAATAAATTAAGTCCTATCTTTTTCTACATTTTAATTGCCTGAAGAGTAATTACTTCATGTTGGGGAAAATGTTTCTGACTTGGTAACTCTGCTACCAAATGAAATGTGACTATTTCTAATCTAGAGGAAAGGTAGGTGGTGACTAGAGACAGGGCATTTTCTGTGGTGGCACCTCACCTTTGAAACATCTTCCGCCTTGAGGCTCACCTCACACCTACTTCAGTTTTTAGGCACCAGACTAAAATACATCTTTTTATATAGACTTTTAATTAAGAGGGTTATCTTATTAGCTTTTTAATAAGCTGCTATGTTGTATGACTGTTTTATACTGCTTATGTCTGGGGGCTTGTTTTTAATTTTTATTGTGATTTTTATTGTGATTTTTTTAAATTGTAAGGCATCTCAAGCAGGAATCTGCAGAGGCGACTTAGAAAAATCTCAAATGAATAAATTCCAGAGTTTGAATTTTTAACAAAGAAATTAGAAGGGTAGTGGATTACTAATAAGATCCAACTCTTAAAATTCAGGGAAGACATTAAATGGAAGAATCTCATAAACATTCTTTTTCTCCTCATTTTTACCTCAGACCTGTTTTGGCCTCTTGTGAGAAGACACCAAACCTGCATAACAGTAATTGTGTGTCGCATTTCTAAAAATCATTTCCTTCAGAACATATAAATGAAAAGTATTTTTTCTGTGGCATGGAAATGTAAAATTTGAAACAACTCTGGCTAGTTCACTAAGGGATACGTAACTATTCCCCATTTTACTTCCATAGTCCATGAGCTAAAACGCTTGTTAAACAAAGATAATGAGGAATTCAAAATGAAAACTAAGGAATAATAACCCACTTTTCTCTGGAGAGCCATAGAAACGGCCCATATTGTCCTGGATTGGGAACCTATTTCTTCATAAAGTTCAAAATCGCTCTTTGTTCAAAATGAGTTGCGACTTGTGTCTTCAGGGAAAATGACAGTAAGTTCTGGAAATTTCTAAGGTAAGCTGTTGGGGGTTTTCTTTTTCTAATTTTTATTTTTTACCAGCACTGGAACTCCTGGGAGGGACCAAGTTGCTACAAACTAAATAAAAGCTTTCTTGTAAAACAAGGTTTAATAAAGCTAAGCTACCTACATAGATCTAAAGCTTTCCCGTAAAAGAAAAAAAAATCAGTTTGGAGAGTCCCTTTTGTTCAAACATCTCAACTCGATTTGTAATTTAAAGTTTAATTGCAACTTTTATGCGAATTGGGTACTAGCAGTTTCATTAAAGTATCTTGGACTTCTGTTTTCCCCAATAGCTATTTCCTTTAGAAAGTACTTCACTGTATCATTTTTATGTAGCCAGAGTTTGTCGTGTCTCACTACGGTGGCATACGGACCTGTTTTCATACATTTTTTAAGAGGAGCTTATAGGAAAAGTTAGCGCAACTACAATAATATTTGTATTGGTTCAGTAAATCAAAACAAGGTTTGTAAAATTAACGAGAATCCACTAAGTCTTTTAAATCCCCAGCAATCGCGCCAGAGCTAGGGAAACCAGACAAATAAATACGAGATAAGTGTAGAACTGTTCAAGGGAAGTGCTCCCCTTCATTAACTTAGCTCTTATTCAAAGAAAGATTTAGGGAAGTGGAAAAAAAGCCAGGACACTCCGAGAATACATGCCATCACAGACTGATAGATGTTCTTTTTGTGATGTGCTTTGGCTTTGTAACTTCCCCACAACTGTTCTCCAAAGGGGAAAGGCATCTGAATTCCTTTGGCAAACCATCTAGGATTTAGATTAAGTTTTTGCCCCTTCAGGCAAAATAAAGAGGCAGACAAGTTATTTGGGCACTAAGGCCTATTTTATTTGGAAAAGATATTAACATTCAACATTACTGCAAACACGGCAAGGGCCTAACTAGTGGTACAGTCACCTGTGGACCTCTGCTGACCTGTCTGGGTGAGCTCCATCTAATTAGCCTCCCTGATGGTCTCCTGCCAGTGTGTGTGGGGGGGAGCATATGGTCCATCAGCCCCCCCCCCATGCCTGAAGAGTTAGAGTTTCACCAACCCATACCACCCTTTTCTTACCTTGTGTATGGTGGGCAGGGAAAGGGTGGGTGCCCCATTTGGAATGCTGATATTCATGTTTGCGCTGAGATGTTATTTTATTGGTGTTATCTATTGTACCTTATTTATGATTGTAACCCACCCTGAGCCTGCTTGTGGGGAAGGCGGGCTAAAAATCTAGTCAGTCAATCAATCAATCAATCAATCTGGGCGTGAACCATCCAAATGCATGGCTGAGACCTGGCTGGCCAGGCAAAAGGGTTCCCCCCCTACAACCTCCTCTACCCCCAGCCGTCAGACTTGAAAGATGGACTTGTTCAGAGTCCCATCCAGCCGTCTGCCCTCTCAGCTGGCAGCCATCAAACATGCCGGGTGATCCTGACAGACCCTAATTCCCCCAACAATGCTCACCGGCCCGCTCATTTAACCCATATTCTATTCTGTCAGTGACAACTTATTTAAGGCACTACTGTAAACCAATTACCACAACCCCTGTAAGCACTGCAAGGTAGGTGGAAACCCACCCACCCCAGCCAGTTGAGGAAAGGAGAAAAATATTCGTACCTGGCCCTGATAATCAGTGACCAGCTAAACCTGCTCTACTACAGGGTGGGCAGGTGGGCCAAGCAGAAAGCAAAGTGCAGAGGCTGAGGGGCAGAGCAGCCTTTTAAGACATCTGGCTCCACCCCCAGGCTGAAGATCTGGATGGCTGGAAAGAGGCTTTCTGCCCATAACTCCAACGGGTGGGCAAAAGATGGTCCCTGCATAAGCGGCTGAAGCTTCAGGGCAGGAGTGGCTGTATTGTTCCATTCATCCATCTATCCAGCCATCCGATAAACAACAACAACAACATAACAACATTTGATTTATATACCGCCCTTCAGGACAACTTAATGCCCACTCAGAGCGGTTTACAAAGTATGTCATTATTATCCCCACAACAAAACACCCTGTCAGGTGGGTGGGGCTGAGAGACCTGCAAGGTCACCCAGCTGGCTTCAAGTGGAGGAATGGAAATCAAACCCAGCTCTCCAGATTAGAGTCCCGCGCTCTTAACCACTACACCAAACTGGCTCTCAGGAGAAAATGTTTGTGTTAAAAAAAATAAAATCAAGATCAAGGATAAAATAAAGATCAGGATAAAATTTTTGTGTTATATATTGAAGTTTTTGGAGAACTTTGAGAAGAGAACTCCATGTGTATAGAGGAGCTCATGTGTACAGAAGTAGGGCAGAATACCGAAAGCCAATTTAAAAATAAGGCTTAGTGCATTTCCTCTAGTGCTCAGTTTTTCCAATGAAGTACTCAATTTTACAGTAAAGGACGCTGGTGTCACGTTGGCGGCTTGAGCGGAGTTCATAAATGAAGAGCCCTTTGTCTTGGAAATACACTGGAGAGTGTAATCCAAACCAATCTGAGGATAATCACTCACCCTGCTGCCTTCCTCTTCCATACAGTGAAATATGCACTTATTTATTTATTTAGGATGCTGCAACATTTCTTTCTTGCTGAATTGGCCTCAGGGTATAACTTAGTGAAGTCTAGCTCCAGGGATTCCCTTACTCCCACCAACATGTTGGAAAAGAATATTTCCTGCCCAATTTGTCTGTGAAAGTTATTGCTTAGCCCCTTAGTTCTCAATCCCAATCTAACAAAAGATCCTACAAAGCTCAAAAGCATGCAATCTTCTGGTGTTGTATGATATCCCCCCCCCCCTCACTGCAGAGAAAATTGGGTCGTTTTCACACGTTTTTACTGTTGTGCAAAAACAAACAAAACTCATGGAATAACAATGACTTCATGGCACAATTTCCTGTCATTAATCCATTTTGTGTCGTGATGACTGATGTCAGAATCCGCTCCATGAAGATGCTGTCGTTCGGTGAGTTTTGTGCGATTTTGAGCAATGGTAAAGACGTATGAAAACAGCCCATATCTAGTTTGATATTAGAAGCAGAATCTTTGGATAAGTTCACCTAGGTGTTTCATTCAGGTGTTGGATAAGAAAGTTCACCTAGGTGTTTCAAGAAGTAGCTAACTGCCTGAATACTCCCAGAAAACTTAAATCAAACCAACATTAAGAGAAATCTTCTTAATTCCTCTTTACCCAATTTCTCTCTGAAACCCAACGATCTGTTTTTTGTTCTCTTTTTAGGCGTTTGGAGTCTGTTTGTACTCAGAGGAGCAAGACTGGGGTCCAATAGCCCCTTATAGACCAACTAGATTTCCAGAGTCAGAACTTCTAAATTTCAGAATTTCAAACGGTGGAAGCACAGAGGTAGACCTACCTTCCAGCCAGAGCACCATCCTGTGGCATGTGAGAAAACAACTGCAATGGTTGGAGTTACAAAAGGGTATATTGGTTTCTCGACAAACAGAAATGAAAAAGAAATCCCTCTTTTGAAAGAAAAAAGAGAGTAAGAGAGTATGTTTTGGAAAAAGGAATCCCCGTCTCCATAACCATGCTAAATCGAGACTCCTTTGTTCGAACCTCCAGAGCACGTTACACCTTTTTGCCATAAATATTGACCCAAGTTTGCAGGGCAATAACCGAAGCCCTCAAAATCCACCTCGCGATAATTCTATCATACACCCAGGAAGGCCCATCAGCTCATCTCCTGCCCCCATGCTAATTCAATCTCCTACAATCAGAATAATCTCAAGCATCCCTGCCAACCCATTTTCTGGGCACTTTCAGGTACCCCCTCCCTCCGTAACAGAGCAGCACTGAAGATATTTTTAGGTGGGTAGCCATATTGGTCTGCAGTAGATGAGCAAGGTTCATGTCTAGCTGCACCATAAAGCCCAACAAGATTTTTCAGGATATAAGCTTTTGAGCTTCCTTCATCAGACTGAACTGGACTGATGGCAAAATCCTAAGCAGAGTTAGTCCATCAATTGCAACTCTGCTTTGGATTTCACTGTGGACTATTCTGTCCCAGTCTAGATCCTGGAACCACACCAAGGGGATCTTGGATCTTGCACCAGTTAGAAGGCAACCAAACGTTCATCAATGGGCAGCTTTGGATTTACGTTGTTTTGGACCATCACATTAGTAATCTGCTAGTTCTGCACTAGTTTAGGCCATTAGCAGGCCTTCTTCTTGGGCATCTCGATAAATACAGGTCCAGCAGAAGGGCATCCTAGGCACTCAGTCTTCATAGCTGGTTTTCCTCAAGAACCACCTGTCCGGGGTCAGCAGCTGACAGGCAGCGGCAGGGGGCAGCTGGGAGACAGCAGTTCAACCGCTCTGTCTGGCCAGAACCTGCCTACTCCAGGGGGAAGGGGCGAAAGGCCAAAGCCTCAGAAGGCTAGAGGGAGCAGGGAGAAGCCAGCTAGTCCCACCCTCCAGGGGGGAGAGAGGGGGCTAAGCCGGCTAGAGGAAAAGGGCCAAGGCAGGGGGAATAGGGACCCAGCAACAGCCCAAACAGAGCCCTTACCTGCCAAGGAGGAGAAGCAGCCACTACAGCCCAGAGCCACACCCTGGCTAGAGGACAGCAGCCTGGCTCAGGAGGTGCTAGGAGCCAAGCCCCCCCAGGTGGAGCTGCCACAGGCATTCTGGGGGAGGAGATGGGTAGCCCCACCCAGCATCAATGAGCAGGCAGCCCAGAAGCTGGCCAGGGCAGCTCCTCGCGAGCAAGGCCAGGCATGCTCAGCAGCACAGAAGCTGGCTGGGGCAGCTCCTCGTGAGCAAGGCCAAGGAGACCTCAGCTGGGGATGGCTCGCATTCAACCCCACCCTGCCAGCAAGGCAAGGAAGCCAAGAAGGGATTAGTGGTAGGAGGGAAAGACCTGAGGAAAGGCACAGCTGGGCCAAGTCAGGAGAGGGAACAAGCCTAGAAGGAGGGCGGGGCGGGGAAAGGAAACCCTATATAAGGTGGCTAGGAAGAGCTCTGAGGTGGTGGGTGTGAGTAAGGAGTGGTGAGAGCAGAGCAGTGTGAGAGTGGAGGCTTGGAGGAGAGTTCTGGGAGGAGGAGATGATGGAGGACGCAGAGGGTAAGCAGGCCAGGTTGAGCAGGCCAGCGAGTGGACTGAGAGGGAGTCTGGATGATGTATACTGCCCCTCCTTCCACAGAGCAGGGTCCTGCAGTATCCCTGGTGCCCCTCTGACGTCAGGGCCGGCCCAGCTGGGGCCCTGTCCAGCAGCAGCAGCGACAGCCCTGACACCACCTTCCATCATCACAAACACAAAATCACTTGGCCCTTCTTTTCCAACACAGGTTCAGTATGATTTCTTCTCTCCTGCTCTGCTTCTCAAATTTAACCTTCCACATCTTTCTACCCATTCTCCATTTCTCCATTCATCTTCCATTCATGGCTGGGCTGCCCTATTGACAGCCACTCGTTCTCACTCAGCTAGCCACTCATTCTCACTCACTCCTTATTTATCTCACCACATTTTCTGGTCCCATTCAGGACAACTTCTCACCTTCCATCCAGGCTGGTTTGTTCTGGATTAGCCATGTGGGAAGAATATACTTTGTAATGATTTAGAATTGGGTGTTTAACTAACAATGACACACTAAGATTGGTTTCATATATATAAATTGCTCTGGTATTATTGCAATTACTCTCTGCCTTGGATAGGCCAATAATGTAACTTGCAGGTTAAATGCTCGTCTCTCAAACTGGTATTTACATAATTTGTTAATTTAATGAACTGATATTCATGAATACGGAATCCTCATCATGCTACAGGCCTGGGTGACTATGAGCTGGTCACATACTCTTAGCCTAACCTACCTCACATGGGTGTTGTGAGAATAAAACTGAGAAGAGGAGAATGATGCAAGACACTTTGGGTCTCCATTGGAAAGAAAGGTGGGGCATAAACGAATGACCGAACGAGTGAATGAACGACCGAACAACCAAACGACCGAATGACCGAATGACTGACTGGGCAGAGCTGCGACTTCAAGGAAAATGGAAGTAGGCCATCTTTGACAAGGGTAAGGGCACCTAAAATTTCAATTCTAAATGATCAAACCTTGTTACTGAAGGGTGTGTATGATTAACTAGGAACCACATTTTTTATTTGTCCAAATATTGTATAGAATATTGTGCATGTGCTCCTTTGCCACTGCTTTCATTTCCTTCAATCTTTCCCCCTATATTATAAGCATGCACTTTGGTAAAACATTACAAAAAGGCATGCATGATTTCATCAAGATTGTTTTGGTGTAGTGTTTTACCAAGGCATCAGTTAACGTGCATAGTGTGTATATCAGGGCTTCTTTACATATCCTCATGTTTCTTTGTTGAGCAATAATGACGTTCGATGAGAATTTTGTGTCTCCCAGACTCATACATGCCTGTTTCTCCTCATAATGGGGAATATGAGTAAAAGCAGCTGCAACTTTCCCCTCTGTGCCTTGTTTTTTCCTCCTAGCTAAAGTTCTGCACACACCTGCTATTGGCTACCAACACTGCCAATAGCCTTTTGTGATTTATTTGAAAGAACAGACGTTGCTACAACGGTATTCTTGGCTCTAGCACCACAAGCGAAAGAGGATTTACAAAAAAAATTATGACTAAAATGAAATGAACAATGTCATTGTATATCCTTCCTGAGTCATGCAGAAGAGTTTCCAGTTTTCATGAGTGCATTTCCACTTCAAAGGTTGTGGGTCATTTGTATTTATTTCGGTTAATGTATTCCTTCCCCTCTTTGATTCAGTTCAGTTGACATATGGCTAAATAATTAAACTGTGCCATATTGCCAGAATAACATAATAGGCTCTTTTGCATTGTGAAATTCCTTACATACATACTCAATTCCTGTGTACCATTTCTACCCCCTGCAATGGCCAATCCCCCACCCACCCACCTGCATCTTTGTTTCCCATGTTTCTATTTCCACTGTGTACTTTTCTCTGGGTATGAATCATTCTACAGCCTTTCTGCCTCTTTGTATATCCAGCCTACTCTTATTGAAATAAATTCAGTCCATAGTAGCAAAATGAACATTGGAATTCATATATAAAAATATGGATCTTCTGAAATTCTGCTTTGATTTTTTGAAATGTTTATTGACTGCAAGACAGTCATGCTCTTGAGTCACTTCAAATTATATTGGTACCTATTATTCTACCTACAGTCGCACAGGTCTGTACGTGGCCCATATTAGTGACTGCAAATTGCAGAAGGCACCCACAAATGCTTGCAAGAAATGTTTGCTTTTTTAAATTGAGCCCTTAAAATGGTTCTAAATTGCACTGGATTTTTTTTTTGACATTACGTGCCTCAGTCAATAGGTGTGTGCATTGCTCATATTAATGAAGAGATGGATTTGGTGAACATGGAGAGAGAAACTGGAATGAAAAGTACAATAGTCATAAATAGACATGGGCACGAATGAAAACCCTGAACACCCTGTTCGTCGTTCAGTGCCATCCACGAACAAAGAACAACGAACATGGATGAACATGAACTGTTCCCAGACATATTCGTTGTTCATTGTCCGTGGGGGCCAGAACCCCCCCACCCCAAACCTCCCCACCTAGCCCCCCTTCCCCTCAAACCCACTTACCTGGCCCTTTAAAGATTCCTCCCTGCCGCCTGCCAGCTGATAGTTTAAAGGTCCCTTTCCTGCCACGTGCAAGGGGCAGGGCCCTTTAAACACCCCACAAACTGACCTTCCCAATGTCCAATACCCACCAAATTTGCAGGGGATATAGTCCTCACTGTCCTCTGAAGATTTCCCAAGTTTCAGAGAGATTGCACCCCAGGAAAGGCATGATCCATGAGTCTCCCTGTTGGCTGTCATTTTCTCTCCACAGTGGCAACAATGGGACTCTCTGCTGGAAGTACTTTGAAGGGTTAAAGCCAGAAGGAAATCCAGAAGGAGTTCGGACAGAGTTCAGTCCCTTCTTGTCTCCGGTTGCAAAGGGGATTGATTGCAGCAGGTGCTAGACTGTCTGGCTTGCCAAATGGCTGCTGAAGGCAACGAACGAGGCTTTTAACAATCACCTGTTCATTTAGGATGGGGCCTCATGAACAGCTTGTTCGAGAACAGCAGATTAGGCTGTTCATTGGTTTTTTCTGTTCGTAATTCTGTTCCTGCCCATGTCTAGTCATAAATAGAACATTAAATGCATTGAAATGTCCTGAATATGTGTTTAAAGGGAAATAATGTTCACCCAGAGCCCCATGGCGCAGAGTATTAAGCTGCAGTACTGAAGTTTAAGCTGTGCTCTTGATCTGAGTTTGATCCTGGCGGAAGCCGGGTTCAGGTAGCCAGTTCAAGGTTGACTCAGGGCCAAGCTACAAGTGACGAATGACACTTGAACGGCAAGTGGATTGAGTGGAGCACAAGTGAACAGGGAGAAATACACTTGCCGTTCAAGTGTCATTCGTCACTTGTAGCTTCGCCCTCAGCCTTCCATCCTTCTGAGGTCAGTAAAATGAGTACCCAGTTTCTAGGAGTAAAGTGTAGATGACTGGGGAAGGCAATGGCAAGCCACCCCATAAAAAGTCTGCCAAGAAAACATCATGATGTAATGTCCCCCCAAGGGTCAGTAATGACTCGGTGCTTGCACAGGGGACTACCTTTACCTTTTTAATGTTCACCCATTTTTTTTAAAGTTTATCACTGATAATTATAGCTGACTTGAATGAATTGGTTAGTTGATAATTGTAGCTGACTTGAATGATTTGTTTAGTGGTTGCCAATAAGGATTACCAACCTCCAGATGGAGCCTGGAGTTCTCTTGGATCTGATATTCAGACTACAGAGTTCAGTTCCCTTGGAGGAAATGGTATCTCTAGATGGTAGACTCTATGTTATCACATCTGTGCTGAGCTCCCTCTCTTCCTCAAACTTGGCCCTTCCTAGACACCTCCCACAAATTTCCAGAAATTTCCCAAGATGGTGTTGGCAACCCTATTGCCAACTGACCAGGAAAATGAGCCAACGTAGTCAACTCCTTTGCCATTAATACAGCCTGATTCATAGAAGACAAGTTCAACAATAAGATCAAGCTGAAGAAGTGCAGAGGGCCCTCCAAAAATTGGCTACTGTACTCTTCACTCATTTTGTGAAAGCTGAGGATGGAACCGAGTGTCTGTTTGCAAAGACACACAATTCCCCGCAGCCTTCACCTTTGCAAGACCCTACAAACAGTCACTTCCAGTTACAGCAATTAGTGATGCATTGGAGGAACCTTCTAGAAAATCACAATAAACCCTTCTCAGGGGATGGAAAGCACAGGAACAAAAATCAGTACAAACTCCATCAAAATGGATGGGAGCTACTCAAGCATGACTCTTGCAGTTCTGGTTCGTTTCAATGGAAGCAGCACGGGATAAATTCCTGGAAGGACGTGCCCTGAGTGGTGACAGTGTCCATCTGCCTTCATAAGCGAGGTCAACCTCTCTGACAGCCTCTTCTACATCAGAAGTCAACCTATGTATATCAAAAGGTGGGGGCAATCCCTTCCTAACTCCTTTTTTATTTTGTGGGTATTTTTACCTGGCTTTTTCTCCACTGAACGTGGACTCAAAGCTGCTTACGATAGGAAAAAGCAGCAGTGCGTAAATACGACAAATCTACCTGCCAACAATAAACTAATCCATAGATGAAAGAGAGGAAACATAGTAGATGGTAAAAAACTTTGCTTTTAATGGCAACAGTTGCTCTGCAGGCATTTCTTTCCTTCCAGATGCTTCTTTCCGGCCCTTTAAGCCTCTAGGGCTGGAGCGAAGGAATAGAGCTGGTGGTTGAAGCTTTATTCCTGACAGCACCAGTCTCTCTCCAGGCAATAGACTACTAATCCCTAACATGACATTCATAGTGGTCATAGCATATAGAATCATAGAATCCATGTGGCACGAAAAAGGTGAAATCAGTTGAACATGTACTGTTTTACTGCCATTTTTTATCAGGAAGTTTGGTTAAATATAATTTCCCCTCTGTTTAAGAATTATCCCGGACATTCTAATTTTGATATTTAAAAGAAGCTTTTAATGGGTGTTAACCAACAGGTTAGTATTAGCTGCATTGAATTTCTTTCAGCAGCTTGTAGAATTTGTTGCGAAATTCTGTGTAAGGATTTTAAATTTTAACTATTGGTCATTGGTTGGACCAATTTTGGACCTTATCATTATTATATAGCTTGCTTCTGATTTGTACTGGTCTAAGGAACCTAGATTTAGGAGCCAGGAAACTGAGGGCCAAGCTACAAGTGACAAATGACACTTGAATGGCAAGTGTATTTCTCCCTGTTCACTTGCCTTCCACTCAATCCACTTGCCGTTCAAGTGTCATTCGTCACTTGTAGCTTGGCCCTGAGGCTCAAATTCCATGAAATTCACTAAAAGCCAGGGTGTTGTAGCAATAGGACGAAGATCTGAGAGAACACAGGTTTGAATCCTCCTTCTAGCACCGTATTAATAAGAGCGCCTATGATGTTTCCTCATCCTTAAACTACAGAAATGGCACCAGAGGCATTTTTAAAACTCAAGAATAACTAAGGAGTTTATTTTCATTAATGGGGAAAGTTTAGGTGAGGTCCGTAGTTGAAGCTTTTTGAGGTAAAATTCAACATGTATACATCTAGATCGCTGAGGTAATATTCAGGACATGCATAGTAGAGATGGGCATGAACCAAAATTCATGATGAACCAGGCCAGTTCATGGTTCGCGAACCAGCGGTTTGTCAGATCCCATTTCTGAAGAACCACCATGAACTTTAGGCTGGTTCATTTGGTTCGTTTTTTGGTTCGTCACTGCAGACAGCCTGGTACCAATCAATCAGTTTCCTAGGCAACAGGGATGGACTTCCTGCAGATCTTCTGATGACCCAGAAGTGACCTTCTGCTGGCCTGGAAGTGACCTTCTGTTGACCCGGAAGTGATGATATTCTGTACTGGATGTTACCTTTTCACGAACCAAATGAACCGGTTCGTAAACCAGGGGCAGGTTTGTGAGAGTTCTTGGTTCATGAGATTTGACGAACCACAAACCACATGGTTCTTTTGTTTCTGCTTCGTGCCCATCTCTAATGCATAGACTTCAGTTTTTAGGCTCTTCACTGTTATTTACAGAGGCGTGGTCTGGGGGAGCCCAGTGACGCCTGGTGTGAGCTTTCGGGGATCACAGTTCTCTTTGTCAGATGCAGCAGGCAGGGAGAGCTGTGGTCATCGAAGGCTTATACTACATAGGAATTGGATACTTTCACTGCTACAATTGAATACGGCAAACTGACTGCACACCAAAAGGAGATGTTTACATTTCCAAGCAAAGGAATGTTTTGACTGCCTCCACGCTAATTGCATTCTGTCTCCTTGTGATATATGTCCCCTTCTTTCTCCCCTCTCATCCCTCCTCTTCTGTATTTGACCAGTTCGGATCATGCACCTGATGAAGAGAACTTGATTCTCGAAAGCTTATGCTACAATAAAATTGGTTAGTCTTAAAGGTGCTACTGGACTCTTTTTGACACTGTTATTTAAGGCTTCTGTTATTAAACTTTGTTTCCCTGGTTTCTTCCTCCAAGCACTTGAGTATACTTTCTTTTTAGTATTCTCCTTCACTTTGGGGGTTAGGAAGACTGGTACCCTCTTTTTAGTACCTCCGCAAACTCCAGTGCTTTCCTACAGTCCTCAACTGAATCTGGAAGTCTTCTCAGGCAGTTATCCACCACAGGCACTTTACTCCTTTGGTAATTATCCACCACACACGACCATCTCCTCTCTCTAGAGCTGTCTCCTTGTTTCAACTGGGAAAAGGCAATCTCTCTTTTAGAAGATCTATGCATTTCTTTTTAGCCTGTTTGAGAGTCTGCACTTAATACTCAAACCTCCTGCCAACTTTCCCACTTCTCCTGCTGGTGTTGAAAACTGCTTTCCCTAAGGACTCCATCTCTCAATGCTCTTAACAGAATCTATCTCTGCCAGGTCTGCGGGAAAAAAAACCCTATCTCAGCTCAAGCTACCCAATGCGATGGCTCACTTGCCACTCACAGCTCTGTAACTCTGCGAGGAGATAACAACAGTCCTGCAAATGCCTGTGAACCCAGTCTTTCAAGGACAGCCAGTTTGGTGTAGTGGTTAAGAGTGTGGGACTCCAATCTGAAGAGTCGGGTTTGATTCCCCACTCTTCCACCCAGCCAGCTGGGTGACCTTGGGTCAGTCAGAGCTTCTCGGAGCTCTCTCAGCCCCACCCACCTCACAGGGTGATTATTATGGGGATAATAATGACATACTTTGTAAACCGCTCTGAGTGGGCATTAAATTGTCCTGAAGGGCGGTATATAAGTTGAATGTTGTTATTGTTGTTGTTGTTGTTATTATTATTCTCTAAAACATGCATTCTGTCATAGCCCTATATGTTCACTGAGCATGCAGGGAGAGAGAGCAGCCCCCTGGCCATTTGGAAAGCAGGGTCACTGATCACGGAGAGGGGGCATATACACAGCCACTTCCTTAATGCTGTCACATCCTGTGACATTGTGGCAGGGCCACCATGCTCCTATCGGTTCTCCCTCCCTGTGCATACAGTGAACACTTGCGTTTGTTGTTTGTATCGAGCTTCTGCCCTGGAAACTTGCTAGGTGAACTTACCTTGGACCTACCTCACAGGGTTGTTGTGATAGTAAAATGAAGGAGAGAAGAATGATGTAATCTGCTTCGAGTCCACACTGAAGAGACAGTCAGGTTATACATAAAGAAATAAAGTAAATATGTCACCCCATATCGATGCTTGGATGGGTTGTATATCGTCTTATTTTGTTACAGCAAAGATTACTGTGGATACTACACAACCATACTCTGAGAAACCCCAGAAAAAATTTGTGGCAATATGGGGCCCACTGGTGCAATTTTTGGCTGAACAGGATTTTATTCTGAACAATCCAATTTACAAAATTATGATCTTTTTTAAAGGGTTTTTTTTTCTGTAGAGGTTGGTTGCTTTGATGGTCTGTTGCTTTGAAAGGCAGACTTTGAGAGCCAGTTTGGTGTAGTGGTTAAGAGTGTGGGACTCTAATCTGGAGAGCTGGGTTTGATTCCCCACTCTTCCACTTGAAGCCAGCTGGGTGACCTTGGGCTAGTCACGGCTCTCTGGAGCTCTCTCAGCCCCACCCACCTCACAGGGTGTTTGTTGTGGGGATAATAATGGCATACTTTGTAAACCACTCTGAGTGGGCATTAAGTTGTCCTGAATGGCGGTATATAAATCAAATGATGTTGTTGTTGTTGTTGTATTTGGATTGGCTTGTGGTTTGTCTATCTTGTATGAAATCTATAGGTGTTGATTTTGTTGTATTTGGTAATAATATTATTTTTTTAAAAAAAGAAAAGAAATAAAGTAAGTAATAAATAATAGGTCTTTGGGTTAGTCACTCTTCCTTAACCGAATCTACCTGACAGGGATGTTGTAAGGATAAAATGGAGTAAAGGGAAAGATGAGCTCATTGGAAGGCAGGTGTGAGAAAAGTGTAGTTGTTTAATAAGACAGCTGAAGGAGTACAAGCACACACATTTGCAAAACATTTCTTACGCCACTTGGAACTAATTTGAGTGCTTGATAAAAATTAAACATTTATTTTTTGTATGTGTGTAACGTTTGAGGAAGCTGCTTGCCTTTTGCAATCCAATTGTCGTTGAAGAAAAGGAGCGATCACACAACAGTAATCCTAATTGTGAACTCAAAATGCTATTTGCTGCAGGCTATAGCATAGAAGTCCCATTCCCCAGTGACAGTATATTTAGGTCAGATTAAAATAGAGAGGCAGAATGGCTCTATTACACAGCTCGTACTGTTAAAGAGCGTCTCCAGGCTTTTGCTTTATGAACTCAACATTTTCTGCAATAAAGAATTCTTTACAGAATAAACCAATCATATCTGTATTTATTGTAGGTATTTTGCCAACTTTCGAAGGCTCAGAAAATGCATACAGGCTTTTAAATGACATAATTGAGGAATAACTTAATATGTCGGGGGTGGGAGGGCAGAAAGGGTCCTCTTATAAAATTGAAATACATGCACCAATGTCTGTTCCCATGGGATACCAAGCACTTGAAATAAAGACTGCTTTTTAAATCAGCAAGGAGTTGCTTTACTTTAAAAAAAAAATCATGGAAATTAGATGGAAATTGTATTAATGCTCTGAAGTTTTATAGCTCTTTTACTTTAATGTTCGTTATATACTACGAAGCAAAACAATCACTTAAAAGTTGCGGCAGCATTATTTTTTGTAAAATTAGCAAATGATAAAATGTTACCGATGCTGTTTTAATTTGAAGGGGATTTAGAGTTAAAGGGAGCAAAATGATACGTTGAGCAAGCGGGGGCCGTAAAACCAAGATCTAAAACCATGTGATGTGATTCAATTCAGACTTCCTGAACGTGTTTTAAATGGAAAAGGAAGTTAACAGGGGGCGTGCATGTACCTGAAATCTCCACGCAAAGACGTCACTTCTGCCGTGCCCCAGAAGGGATGGCATTGTGCCAGGGCTGATTCTTTGAACAAATAGCCAAACATAGCTATGTTTTGGGATGATTGTCAAAGAATAGGCCCTGACACATGACACCATTGCTCCCTGCCAGAAGTGCTGTCAGGACACGGTGAGGACAGACATAAGTTCCGTATTTCCCCCATGTGCCTCCTCCTGTCAATCAGCAGGTGCTCGCTGGGCAGTGATTCCGATTGGCAGGAGATGGATCACTATAAGTGGGCATCTGGCAAGGCTACTTTTAAAGTTGTCCTGCACAGCCTCTAATCCACCAAGCCAAATCTATTTCATGAACCAACAACCAGAAAACCAGTTGCTAGTCAGAGGAGGGGTGTTAGTGAGGGAAGGGCTATTATTGTCTTCAGGTTCTGTTATTTAATGTCATTATTCAAGTTATCTGAATTAATGAGTAAATATAGTAAACAGTCTCCTGATTAATAATTATCAGTAAATAGCAAAAGGTTATATAAGGGGTGTTTTAAATTAGGGGTGTGCACTTCGGGTTTCTGATTTGAGTAGATTTGGTATTTCCAAATTGGCCCCAGCATTGTTGAGTTGATTCGGAAATACCGACGCAAAGCTGCCCGAAGCACTTTTCTTGCGAATGGCAAGAAAGTGCTGTTTTGAGCTTCCTGCCTGTTTTTACCCAATGGGAGGAGGGAAGAGGGGGTTGTAGTGATTTTGGGTAAACCTGAACCTTTTTTGAGTGCACACTCATACGTTAAATTATACTGTGCCCTTCTAAAGAGACTTACACCCTTCTAAACCCATCAGCTTCAATAGATTTAGATGTAATAGATTTAGATTTAATAGATGTAATAGATGTAACTTTACATAGGGTTGCACTAATGGTCACTCTGTGTGTGTGTGTGTGTGTGTGTTTCTTATGTGCCATCAAGTCACCTCTGACCTATGGTGACCCTATGATGAAAGACCTCCGAAACTTCCTATCATTAACAGACTTGCTCATATCTTTCAAACTGGAGGGTGTGGCTTCTTTTATTGAGTCAAGTTATCTCACTTTAGGTCTTCCTCTTTTCCTACTGCCTTCCACTTTTCCTAGCATCATTGACTTTTCCAAAGAGTCTTGTCTTCTCATGATGACCACTACTGTAGACTTATTTCAAAGGGAATTACCCAAATGCATGGACAGGTTTATCAGTGGCTGTCTGCCATGACAATTAAATGGAATCTCCATGTCCAGAGGCAATGTATCTCAGTCACTAGGGGGCCCTGGACTCTGTATCCTGTTTCTGGGCTTTCTGGGGACATCTGGTTGGTGAACATGTCTGGAAACAAGATGATGAACTGTGTGGACCATTGGTCTGATCCGATAGTGCCCTTGGTAATGTTTCAGACTTCTGGGGTTTGCTGCTAGGATGGCATTATCAGCTGGGAGGGGTTATGAAACTTGTACACTACTGCATTGCGTGGATGGTATGCTACTGGGTTATGAAAAAGTAGGCTTGCCAGCCTCCAGGTGGGGTTGCTACAGACTTCTCAGTTTGCCCACTGCACCAACCAACCAACCAACCAACCAACCAACAATCTTTTCCTCCTGCTAGCTTTCCATTGCTCTTTCCATTCTTTCCATGGGAGTAAACAGGGGGATGACATTACAGTCATAGTGAGGTCACTTCCAGTCTCTGTGCCCCTGATGGTCCAGGAATTTCTCCAGTCTTTATTGAGCTTACCATATGGATTGAGTTAATTCCTAGAGCATTGCATGATGTGGTGACGACATTTCTGTGTCTTTGGTGATGTCATCACAGTGCCCAGTGCTCCCCTTACCATACCCTGACCCCAACAGGACCCGGGATTGCCAGGTGCAGGACTGGCAACCCAATGGATCTGGCAGGTGAGTACACAGTACTTGATTGCCATATCCATCCATGGGCTGAGCATCATATCTCCCTGCCTAGCCACTAGAAGCACAACCGGCTTCTAAATTGCTGGCTGGAGCAGCAGTGCTAGTGCAGAGGGGGAGGACTTTCCCTTGCCAACTGCTGCCACCCAGCATGCCCCCACTTCTCCTGCTGTCCAGCAGGAGCCTGTACCCTTCCTTCTCTTACTGAGATGCTTGGACTCTCGGTAGGGTTGGCAGCAGAGTGCTGGCAACCAGTAGGAGGCTCTGGAGGCCTAGGCAGGCTTTTAAGGGTCCTTCTAGTAGCCAGGGATTTTCCACCAGCAGCAGGCCCTTCCCGCTACCACTCAGTGGGTTTGTGGAGGGGGGAGGTGAAATGAAGGAACAACGGGAGCAACTTCACACACTGATATCACTTCCTGTGCATCCGGAAGTGACATCAGCAGGAACTTTCTAGCATTCGTGCTAAAGAGCATCCCCGGCAACATGCTGACATCACATCCAGGTCACTGGGAATGATGTCAGCATGTTGCCAGCAACGTCGTACCATCACCAGAGAGCCTCCACCCCACTTGGTAAGTCTCCTGCCGTATGCTGGGAGCAATGTCATGCAATGCAATGTGATGGCACGACATCACTTCCAGGTACAAACCAGAAGTGATGTCATGACATCACACATCATTAGGTAACTGCTTCCTGCCCCTGCCCCTTGTTCCTGCTACAGGAAAATACTAAGCCTAATTCTGGAAGACATTCAAAAAACAGAGCTGAGTCCATTGTGGCCAGCTTCCCATAATTCCTTTGGGGTGGGGGACATGAAGGGTGCCTGACCTTGCTCTTTGGATCACTCCTTGGATGTAGCACAATACAGTAGAGTAATTGTGTTGTGTTGTACTGTGCCGCAAACATGGAACGGTCAGCCAACAGAGTCTGAGGAATACGCTCCCTTCTTGTGATCAAGTAGACATGGGGGAACTGACCTGGTGCGCATTTGAGCATCCCTAGCGACTTTTTATACCAGCGTGACACGTTAAGGTCCCGCTTCTCATTCTTCATCTCTGCCCTCTTAAAGGTCTGTAAAGGAAGGTTATAATTCAACGAGATTTCCCTGACACACGAACCAATCAGTGTTACTTTTATTGTTGCGTTTTATGAGGTGGGCAAGACTAACAGTTAAACGGCTGAGGGAACATTATGCCTCATATTCAATTAGGCAGCATGTCTGGATGGGGGGATATCACAGTTCACTCTCTTAATGTGGCGTTTACGCACTGAAAGAGCTCGTGAACAATGCCTGCTAAAAAGACTGAAGGGAGTTTTGCTTTTTATCATCAGAGTAGAAAAAGCACTCTTGGTCAGGATCCAACCTTTCAGAAGTGGATTAGATTGTCCTTTGTCCAGTTTTGTGCATATGATGCTGTAGTTGAGTCTCAGTGAAACAATGAAAAAAAATGGGTTGGGCTTTAGTCCAGGAAGAGCTTGTGCCTGCGGAATAAGATACCTGGGCGACATTCTATGTTCTTCTTTGGAAAGTGTATATCATGTGGCTTAGACAAAGAAAGAAAAGCTCTCCCACAAAGCATGTTATTATCTTTGGACCCTGTGTGACAAATTCATTGATTCACACTCAGTCTAGAGCTCCGCATTGAATTCAGTTTCATGGGGATAGGCGTGTTGGTCTGTGGTAGAAGAGCAAGATTTGGGTCCAGTAGCACCTTAGAGACCAACGTGATTTCTAGGGTATGGAGGGCCGGCGTGTCCATTGAGGCGGTGGGGGCAGCTGCCACAAGCGCTGAACTTAGAAGGAGGCGCCTTTCCAGCTCACCCCTCTGCCCCCTCGCCGCTGCTGCTCACCTCAGCTCGGGTCCCAGCGAGCTGGGCACCCTGGCGGCATGGCAGCGAGTAAGTATCTTGCCTCAGGCACCAGAAATGCTGTTGCCAGCCCTGGGTATGATCTTTCCATAGACAAAGCCCTAACTCTTAAAAACTCATATCCTGGAAATCGAGTTGGTCTGTAAGGTGCTACTGGACCCAAACATTGAACTTAGCTTCTCATAGGTTGGGCCTTTTTTCCCTAATAGTTTGAGACTAGATCTGCAGCTGTTGCCGACCTCATCATATCTGTGTCTTCTCGTCCTCTTGTATCTAGTTGTTGAATTAAGCAACTGAGTACATTTTAGGTTCCAGTCAGTCAAAATAACTGCTGCATCGTGCAGCAAGGCAGCCTGGGCCCGAGCTAAAATTCCTTCCTTTGCTTCCCGTTTCCAATTCTCCCAGATTAAATCTCAAATAGTCTATGTTGGTCATACCTACAACTATATCTAAGAACACCGCACTAATATGTTACATGATGATGCTGTACGTCACTCCACTTAGGGTTGCCAGCCTGCAGATGATGGCTGGAGATCTTCTGGAATTACAACTGATTTCCAAGCCATAGAGATCAGTTCCCCTGGTGCAAATGGCTGCTATGAATGGTGGATTCTATGGCATTATACCCTGTTCAGGTCCCTCCCATCCCCAAACCCCACCCTTCACAGGCTCCGCCCATAAATGTCCCAGGGATTTCCCAACTTGGATGTCTGTCTCTGGTAGTTAGGTCCCTTCAAGTTCTCCACAATTAACACACAAGTGTTCCAGTTGAAGCAGCTTTATTAGAGATCCATACAGTCCCAGGTGTTCACACAAAGGTAGCAATTGGCAGAAGTGATTATTCAAAAAAGGGCACTGCTAATTATAGGGAACCTTCCCGCTTTTTGGGTCCGTTGACATTCTGGTGCGAAACCCCAAAGAGTTACATGGCAACTGATTCGTTTAGGCTAGACAGAGTACAGAATGAAATCATCATAGTCTCTGAGAAAAGATACATTGCTCGCTGCCCGCAGCTTGCTTCCAAGGACACTTGCTGTATAAGTGAAAGTGAATACTTTCGCTAGATAACAGACAGCCTCATTGGCTCAGTGTATTGTAAGTTAGCAGTTTACACACTCATAGGGCCAAGCTACAAGTGACAAATGACACTTGAATGGCAAGTGGATCGAGTGGAGAGCAAGTGGAGGGCAAGTGAACAGGGAGGAATACACTTGCCGTTCAGGTGTCATTCGTCACTTGTAGTTTGGCCCTCAGATGATTTATACAGAATACAACCTTAGCAAACAGTTATGATCGTGCAAAATGCTTAACACAATATTGGCAGGTATGCTGGCATACATGACACTTGGGTTGGCATCCCTACCTCCTCCTCATGGGCTGACATGGAGGCAAGGAAATTGCCCCCCTATGTTACATTACATCAGACTTTTTGTATTACTTGGCAACTTGAGAAGGTGCAATCCTACCAGGAGATAATACAAAACCTATTTGAATGCATGTGGAGATATGTGCAGATAGGGATACCAAGTTCCCACTGGTGTTGGGGGAGGGTCTCACAATCCCAGCTCCCACTGCCTGTCAGCACTCCAGTGGCTAGTAGGAGGGGAAAAAACTATTGCCATTCAGCAACATTATGCTGCTCTAGGAATCTACGTCTTACCATAGAGTTTCCGATGATTCCTAGAGCAGCGTGATGTCACTTCCAAAGAAAATGTCACCATGTAACCTGCAACTGCCTCCCCCTATGTCCCTGCCCCTCTGGACTCCTGCATGTTGCCAGCTAATGTAGACCCCACCCCCTCCCCAGGCACTGAGCTCATCATTGGAGGTCCTCATCCATTTTCCTCCATGAGACATTGGGGCCCCTTCAGTATTGAAATCTCTCCTTCGGAATGCCCTGCCAAAGGAAGTCCATTTGGCACCATTCTTGCCTGTATTCCATCAGTGGCTGAAAACAGCCAGCTTTCAGAGGCCCTTTACTTTAGAACTTTGTGATCTGCCTGCAACTGAATTATGGAGTTTCTGTTTTATGATGCTGAGTTTTATGATGCTGACTTTTGGTTTAATCTCCTGGAGTCTGTCAGTTTTAAATTGGTGTTCTTCAATTGACTGACTATTCAGAGATATATTATTTATTAAGGATTTATATTATTTTTTGCCCTGACCTGGATAGCCCAGGTGAGCCTGATCTCATCGTATCTCAGAAGCTATGGAAGGTCGGCCTTGGTTAGTTGGATGGGAGACCTCCACCGAAGACCAGGGTTGCAAAGGCAGGCAATGGCAAACCACCTCTGTTAGTCTCTTGCCATGAAATCCCCACCAGGATTTGCCATAAGTCAACTATGACTTGAGGGCAGGATTTAATTTTCATATTATTTTTAAGTCTTGTTGTGGCTCGTCTTAGGGATTGCCACCCTCCCTTTCATGACTGAGCACCATACTTCAGTATTCTTGTTGGTCTTTACAGTGCTACTTGACCCAAATCTGGCTCTTCTACTACAGACCAAAATCTTCTCACAGCAGGTTCTGAAACAATGATAACAGAGATCCATTCAGTGCATAACCACCTAGTTCTGATCAACTTTAAGAAGATCACCTCTGCCAGGGAAAGAAAGCTTTTAACAACAGTTGGTTGATGACTAGAGGTGGGCACGAACCGAAAAATGAAGCAAAGTTCATCACGAACTGCACTGTTTTCTAGTTCATGAACCAGCAGTTCAGCAGAGGGCATTTCTGACGAACATCGACAAACCGCGATGAATTTTAGGCCAGTTCATTGAATTCATTTTTCAGTTTGTCACTGCAGACAGCCTGGTGCCAATCAATCACTTTCCTAGCCTACAGGGGGTGGATGGACTTTCTTCAGACCATCTGCAGCCCCAGAAGTGATGTATTCATGAACCAAGTGAACTGGTCCACAAACCGGGCAATTCCATGCCAGTTCATGGTTTGTGGTTTGTGAAACACGACAAACTACAAATCGAAAGGAACTGCCATTTTCCCGATTCGTGCCCATCTCTATTGATGACACCTCCTTGTTCCTATACAAGCTTTCCGGTCTCATTGGCATGAGCTATTAGGAGATATTCTGCTACTTTTGATTAGGCAAGCCCCAACTTTGCAAGAAATGTGTCTGATAATGATATGCAAAATCCCCTTGAAGACTTTCATATGTCCTCACCTTGGCATTGTTCTTTGGATAAAATTTCCATCAGCTCTAGTTCCAACTTTATGATTCTTTGTTTCTATGGCGAATGGGAAGGGTACTGGGAGTTAGTGTCTCCTGTGAATGTGGGTTAATGCCTGAAAGAACCTGCTTTAGGGGGTTAGATTACATGATTTCCAACTGTATGATTCTCCGACAGGGTGTGTGGCTGCTTCATTGTTAGTCAAACATCCTCCTTATTAACTTCGCACAAACAGGATTTGGGTGGCGGAGGAGAAGTTCACTCTATTTTACATTTCAATGGCTTAGCATCTGCCAGAGATCATCAATTTGCTTGGAAATGCATGCATTATTTGACAGAAGCCACCATAAAGGTCTATCCAGTGGCTTTTCTGAGATTAGATTTTGTGATTGCATTGACACAAGAGACTTTTGCTGTGCTGAAAGGGGGAAAAAACAGGACTGTTGTTGTAAGGCAGGGTTTGATAATTATTTGCTATTAAAGTTGTTCTCCGGGGTGGTCCTCAACGGAGTGCAGGGGGGGGGGGAACCTCAACTACTGGGGGAGTTTGCATGCCCAGTTAAGATTTTTATTGCCTTGCGTAAACGGGGCAATTTTGCTGGGTCATGCCTTGTTATTTTTAATGGCTCTGTATCAGCAAAGGCAGCAATTCCTTGAGCGATTGCATTGGAAGAGGCGTAAACGACCAAAGAGTTCTTTGTCTGATACTAGGGGGGAAATGAAGAGGGATTTCAGACCCATCGATGTACTATCTGCAGACGTTAAGGAGTTCAAAAGTTGTGCGAGCTATGCGATAACTGTTGTAAAATTCAGAGCAATGTGTTACTACATAAAGACATGCAGGATCTGTATTATTGTATGAGTTTATCATCTGGGCAAGGTTGAGAGGAAGGCTCCAGAGTCAGACCCAGTAATCCCTGCTAGGTTCTGAAGACAGCTGTCTTGAGCCTCCAGTTAGAAGCAAAAGGGGCTAATCCAGAGAGGTTGTGAGTGTAGACAAAACTGTAAGCATCCCTCCTCCAGGGTGATTCTACCCTGGCTCAGAGCCATGGACAATCACATATTGAGTTCATGATTTTTTCCCCCTGCTCAACATTAACTCGAAGTTTGAGGGAGGGATACCAGATCCCTTTCTCCTTGCCATGCAGTTTTTGTTCAGAAGTCATGGCAGTCCCCAGGGGTTCCTATTCTAGTTCACTGGGAGACATTCGTTCAGGGTCACCCAACCTTTTTTGAACCCGTGGGCACCTTTGGGAGGTGGGAGCAGATCAGCTGTGAAGGGGAGAGGGGGAAAGAGAATAAGCCACTAGAAACAAAATCTAATTGTATAAGAAAGAAGAATAATCATATGAAATGGACACAGCCCAATTTGTTCATATTGATCCTGAAGTCTTGCAGTTGCTACCATTAACAACAACATTTCATCTGTATACCACCTTTCAAGACAACTTAATGCCCATTCAGAGTGAGCTACAAAGTGTGTTGTTATTATCCCCACAACAATCCCACTGTGAGGTGGGTGGGACTGAGAGAGCTCTGAGAGAGCTGTGACTTGACCCAAGGTCACCCAGCTGGCTTCAAGTGGAGGAGTGGGGAATCAAACCCTGCTCTCCAGATTAGAGTCCCGTTGCTCTTAACCACTACACCAAACTGGGTCTCCAGTTTGAGCAAGTTGTGAATCCAAGTGGCAAGTGCTTGAACGTGTGTAATATTCGCTACTATGTTTAAAATGCTGTTTAAGACATACTAAACTTCCTTACACCACATCAGGTTATTGGTCCATGTCGCTCAGTTCCCAGGCTGATAGCCGCTTTGGAAGGCCTCAGGGAGAGAAAGGTCTTTTCCAAGACCGCTTGACCTTTGAGCTGAGAACAGCAAGCATTGATCCTAGAACTTTCCATACACTGTCAGGACTGTGACCCACAGCACTTCCATCTTGCATTCACACTACTGTATTCTCAACAAGAGTTCTGTGTACAGCCAAAGCTTCTTTCAACCTTTGGATTATCTATGGACACTTGTACCTTCTGAATATATATGCTCTCAATAAATAACCTTTGACTCAAGAGACCTTGGATTTCTTGCTGCAAGGGGTGGGTGATGAAATCAGAGTATACTGCTCTCCATAGACTGACTTACACAAACATGTCCAGCCTCTCGGCTCCAGCTCCTCTCCTGTATGCCTATCCCTAAGAAATTTCTGAGTCTGGCGAAACAATTCCACTAGATTTTTATGCCATCATATAAAATGCAATTCTACAACTTGGTTAGTGCATTTTCAATTTTATTAGGTTTGAAAAAGCAGAGCACGTGACATCACTGAAGGCTAATGCATTTTGAAATCTTGCCCCTGCAGAATACATTTTAAGGGCAATTACTGGTCATTTGATTTCATAGCCATTGATTGTGCTAGCATTTCCTGTATAGTATAACCATTAAAATATTGACTATTGCTTTCTTGAGCTTCTTTTTTAAAAAAAAAATACAGATGTGTAGATTAAAACCATCTCTACCTTTTTTTCTGTGACAGAATGGGCATTGGAAGTGGCGGGCTTGGCAGAAATGTAGCAAAATAATATTAGGGATAATTCTGGAGATGTGGCATCAATCAGGATAGACAATATAAAGCACAACACTATGTCCTTCACAGAGATTTTGTATGAACAGCATCTACAAAACTATGAGATTTATTTAATCTTTATAAAGAAGTTGCTAGTTGTGATGGGACTGCAATTTACAGCAGGTTCTGAAGTGCAGCAAAATCAGCGAGTGGGGGCGGGGAGGGTTAACAATTCCTTAGAATGGAGAACTTGCTTGACTGATTGCTCCCTGTTCTCTGATTGGTCAGTTAGAACTAGTCTGATGGCAAGCAGTTGGTTTCTGAAAGGATTTTGGAGTCAGGGAATCTGACAAGAAAAGTCAGATAGGTTCATCTTTAGAGTAGAAATAGAGTACTCCTGTCCCTTAACGGTATTATTGTTATTGTTATTGTTATTGTTATTGTTATTGTTATTGTTATTGTTATTGTTATTGTTATTGTTATTGTTATTGTTATTGTTATTGTTATTGTTATTGTTATTGTTATTGTTGTTGTTGTTGTTGTTGTTGTTGTTGTTGTTGTTGTTGTTGTTGTTGTTGTTGTTGTTGTTGTTAATAAAATAATTAATTAATATAATTAAAATAATAAAATAATAATTAATACTAATTAATAATAATATTAATATTATTAATAATAATATTAATAGTATTAATAATAGTAATAATAATTGGTGGTCTCCTAATTAGTTGGGGGAATTAGCTTTAACGGAAACAAGCAGGAGTGTGTAACTGTGATTTTTCACCTAAGTTTTATGGGGATTATTCCCTTACAGAACTTTCAAATAAGCCAGGCAGATGTTCAGCTGGAAAGGTTTTTTATGAAAGAGAAATAAAAGGGCAAATGTACAGAAAATCTCCCACAGCACATATGCAAGGCTAACTAAAGGATGAAAGGGGGAGAAAGCAGTTTCAGGGAAGGCGATTGTTACCCGTATTGAAGACAGGGGTCCTTGTAAGTAGCAGCACAACAACCAGCATTTCATGAAGAGAAGAGACTCAAATGAATTTGGGGGTGCGTGGATGGATCCAGAACTCACATACACTCACCGAAGGTCAGAAAGTCCAATTAAAGGACAAAATGCTCCCTGGGGCAAGCTGACATCTTTGCCCTAAAAACAGTAATAACTTGGTTAGCCGGAGGTTGGATAACAAGTTGGGAGAGGTTTGACGGGTCCTATCTGAGGTGGACTATAGATGAAAAAGTGCTTGATGACCCTGTAAGTACCGGGTGGGAAAAGCTACCTGGTTTGCTGAGAGCATTAAGTGGTGCTTAATGCCAGGCCCTGACTTTATTCCACCTGAACTATTGTTAGAGAATGCAGACTGGTGGGCCCCAGTTCTGGCCACTCTCTTCACATACGTTGATTCATCTGGAGACTTCCCCGAGTCATAGAGAAGTCCCGTGATTGTCCCCTTCTTTAAAGCTGGGAGGAGAAACGACCCAAGGAATTACAGACCAATCAGCCTAGGGAGTATACTAGGAAAGTTATATGCAAGTCACCTCCTTGAGAGGCATAGAGACTGGTTGGATGGTGAAAAGCCTACTCAGGGTAAATGGGTGCAGGGAAGTGAGATCAGACATTGACGAGATAAGTCCCGAGCTTCTTGGGAGACCTCATTGTCCTAAATTATGTGTCTCTCTCCAGGGCATGAAGGGGCACCAGTCAATCAGCCACTCTGAGGGCCAAGCTACAAGTGACGAATGACACTTGAACGGCAAGTGTATTTCTCCCTGTTCACTTGCCCTCCACTCAATCCACTTGCCTTTCAAGTGTCATTCGTCACTTGTGGCTGGGCCCCAACTCACACTCTGGTAGTTTTCCAGGTTCCCACGTGGATGGCATCTGCTGTAGGCCAGGAGTGCCTTGGGCTTATGATAGATGAGGCAGGGGGCATTTATCATATTCCATCCATCCTCTTAGCAGTGAGGAGGGGTCTGACTGCTAACAGCAGCTCAGGGCCAAGCTACACATGACGAATGACACTTGAATGGCAAGTGTATTTCTCCCTGTCCACTTGCCCTCCACTCAATCCACTTGCTGTTCAAGTGTCATTCGTCATGTGCAGCTTGGCCCTCAGAGAGATGCATTGGTAAGGGCGGCATCTATATGCTGCCCTGTTGGGTACTGTCTGCTGATGTAGACATGCACCTACTGGGGAGTTTCTGCATTGCTCAACATGTAAATTAGGTATGCTTTATTTCAGAGATTTCATCTCTGTGCTCAGTTTTATGCTTGTTTTTCAAATTTTCTGCTACCGTATCCTGTTGTATCTCTTTCACTGAATGTCCAAACTGTTGTTCATTATTGTACTTTGCTCAGTCGGTGTCCTAGCTGTTGATCATATTGCACTGCGTAATCTGCCTTGAATCCTGACCAGGTGCACGGTCTTTTCAGTCCTCTGTCCGCAGAAACCAGGGTGCAGCAAGATTTATTATCTTTCCACCGGACCCGCAAGACGGAGACGTTCTGCCTGGCATATGGTTGAGGTCAGAGAGAACGTAGCCCTCTCGATTGTCTGCCGATCCACCTATTATGCATGCCATCACCCATCCCATGGGATGTACTAGACTGGGTTTGGCTTAAGGGCTGTTGTGACAATTGCTGCCTTTTGCACTGACTTTTATGTACTGATTTTCATGTTTTAATATATTTAAATGTGTTATGTATCAATGTATTTTATTGTGATTTTATTGATTGATGTAACCCACTCTGAGCCCGCTTGGCGGGGAGAGTGGGCTATAAATATAATATAGTATAATATAATAAATAAACAAATCTCAGTGAGAAAGGCAGACTATAAATAACAACAACAATAATTGATAATTGATAATTGATAATTGATAATTGATAATTGATAATTGATAATTGATAATTGATAATTGATAATTGATAATTGATAATTGATAATTGATAATAATATATCATTTGTCCTCTGTGCAGCAATAGTTGAGTTTTTAAAGCTCTTATAGAGATGAAGTCAGACTCCCCTGGTCACTTTGAGGTGGAGTGTAGTGGCCTACATAAACAGGGACTCGGTAGCAAGCTAGTATGCTAACCTCATGAGGAAGTGTGACTAGCAGGCAGGATTTGAGGAGTAGGCCCATATAGACCTGACTTGGGTGCAGAAAGAAACGGGAGGATTGGCCTGCTAGTGGCCTTTAGCAGTGTTGTCAGCTTCCCGGTGAGGTCTGAAGATCTCCGGGAATGACAACTGATCTCTAAGCTACCGAGATCAGTTCCCCTGGAGAAAATGGCTGCTTTGGTGGGTGGAGTCTAAGGGATCATGCCCCACTGAGGCCGCTCCCCTCCCCAGGCCCCACCCTCCCTGGGCTCCACCCCCAAATCTCCAAGAGTTTCACAACCCAGAGCTGGCAATTTTAGCTATTAGCCAGAATAGACAAACACAATCTCCATGCTTGGGAACAAATTTACAGCGTCAACTTTACAAATGAATACAGAGTGAGCAGAAATCCCTCTGGGAGTTTTTCCTGTGCAGGCCTTTGGGCTGACGCATCCCACTCTCTTGCAGACAGATAAGTGGAGGAGGAAGATGGAAATATCCGCAAAGGGCATTACAAGTATTCAAGAAGCAGCTTCTTGTCTGGATACTGGAGGATATATACAATCTTTTCCACAAGTGACTTTCTTTCAGGGCAAAGAAGCTAAGTCCAAGTAGATGATTCTGTGATAGCAAAATGCTGCCATTTCCTCAAGCAACGCCTCCAGAAAGGGCCTTTTTATGTAAAGAAACCACCCAGTGAAGCTAATTGAGTTGGCCTAAGTCCACTGGTGGTGTAAACTGGCTTAGTTTCCCGCTGAATAAACAGCCCTTGGGTTGCCTAGTGGAGTAACCGAGTGTCACAGTTTAAGAAATGGAGCAATCCTGCTCGGCTGCAGATATGGAATAATACACATACATAAAACATAAAAACACACACATAAATGCCAGCTGCTTTTTAATTATTTAATCCCTCCCTGAACTCAGAGTGTGATAACATTTCCACGGCACTTGGGCGAGTTGTGCGCACGATGCTCCTTAATGAATATTCGCTATTTGTTTGCTAAGCATAAATGTAAAATGGAACAAAATAAAGATCCTTGTCAAGGACCATTTAAATGGTAATTCACAGAAAACAAGCCTTATAGAAAAGTGACCAGCCATGTCCCCTCTAAATGGTTGATTTCTATTTGCCTTGAACCGGCTGTCTGCCTGATTTAATGTTCTATACATTCATTTGGAAGGGTTGTACCAAAAGAAACATATAATGGGGAGAGAGAGGGAGAGAGGACAAGATTACACATTTGTTTGAAAGAGATTGAAGAGGTAGAAAGAGCGATAGACTGAAGAGACTGGAATTGGGCCGGGGCAGACTGATGCTTTGCCAGCGTAGGTGAGGGGTGATGCATACAGGTGTGGGATTTTGTGCTATTCTCTACATTAATAAAAATATTAGTCAGTTTGTCCATCTTTTTGTCTGTGGCAGATGTAACAGTACCAGTACCAGTACCAGTACCAGTACCAGTACCAGTACCAGTACCAGTACCAGTACCAGTACCAGTAACAGTAACAGTAACGACAACGACAATGACAATAACAACAGCAGCAGCAGCAGCAGCAGCAGCAGCAACAACAACAACAACAAATTGAAAGGTCTGGATAATTGATATTGCAATACCAGGGGACGCCAGAGTTGAAGAAAAAGAACAAGAAAAAATGATTAAAGATAGGGATCTGGCAATAGAAACCACCCAACCATGGATGAAGAATACAACAATAGTCCCCATTGTCATCGGGGCACTGGGAACTATTTCAAAAAACTGCAGCTTTCTGATATAACACCTACAGAATTGCAAAAGACAGCGTTACTTGGAACAGCGTACATATTACACCAATATCAGGCTGATATTTAGGTCTTTGGTGGAAACTGGTATCAGCTCAGCAAGGCCAATCAATGATAACATGTGATCTTTATTTATTATTGATTGTGTTGTGTGAAATTTGAATAATAATTATTATAATAACTATGGCTGTTGTGGGTTTTCCGGGCTGTATTGCCGTGGTCTTGGCATTGTAGTTCCTGACGTTTCGCCAGCAGCTGTGGCTGGCATCTTCAGAGGTGTAGCAACAAAAGACATCTCTGTCTTTTGGTGCTACACCTCTGAAGATGCCAGCCACAGCTGCTGGCGAAACGACAGGAACTACAATGCCAAGACCACGGCAATACAGCCCGGAAAACCCACAACAGCCAGCGTTCTCCGGCCGTGAAAGCCTTCGACAATACATTATAATAACTGTTCTTATATAATCAAAAGGAGTCCAGTAGCACCTTTAAGACTAACCAATTTTATTGTAGCATAAGCTTTCGAGAATCAAGTTCTCTTCATCAGATGCATGGAACAGAAACTGGTCTGATGAAGAGAACTTGATTCTCGAAAGCTCATGCTACAATAAAATTGGTTAGTCTTAAAGGTGCTACTGGACTCTTTTTGATTTTGCTACTACAGACTAACACGGCTAACTCCTCTGGATCTATGTTCTTATATAACACTCTTCTAGACAGATTAGTGCTCCACTCAGAGTGGTGAACAAGCTCGGTGTTATTATCCACCCGGTACAGCTGGGGCTGGGAGGAGTAGCTTACCCAAGGCAGTAGTGGAAGTCGAAATAGCAGAGTGCTGATTCACAGCCCAACCAATTAACCCTTTTACTACAGCGGCTCCCTAAATAATAACTGTGCTTATATACCACTCTTGAAGACAGATTACTGTCCCACTCAGAGTGCTAAACAAAGTCAGGGTTATCTTTATCCCCACAATACAGCTGGGGGAGCTGGGGCTGAGAGGAGTGTCTTACCCAAGGCCACCTTCTAAGTTCATGGCAGTAGTGGGATTCGAACCAGCAGAAAGCTGATTTGCAACCCAAACAATTAAGCACTGTGAAAGTGAAGCTAGAAGTTCTAAGCTGGCCACCAGTTTCGGGATAATGATTGGACTTGCAGCACCCAAAATGAAAGCAATTGGAACATCCTGGCCTACATTATCTTGGAAATGCTCTGGCCCCGTGCTATTTGCAGTGGAAACGATTGTTCTTTCCTTAATGCAGGCATAACTAATCAGAAAATGAGGCTAGGAGTTCCACAGTCAGCTACTGGCTTCAGGATGATGGTAGGACTTAAAGTGCCAACAATGAATGGAATTGGACCATCCTGGCACAGGTTAGCTCTCGAACATCCCTCTGCTATTTGCAATGGAAGCAAAGGTTCACTAGTCACAACAAGTCAGGAAGGTTCAGGCAGGACAAATATCCTCTCTGTTACAAAGGGAAGGTAGAAGATCGAGATGGGTAGTCGTGTTTGTCTGTAGTGGCAGAAAAGAGCAAAAGACCAGTAGCACCTAGAAGACTAACAACATTCATTGTGGGAGGTTTTGAGCTTTTGTGAGCCACAGCTTACTTTTTCAGATACGGCTAGAATGTGAGTCCATCTGTCCTTGTATCTTGGAAAGTGGAGTGATTTCAAATGACAATAGAAAGTGAATGACAATCCCAATTTGGATTGGGAGATTCCTGAAGCTTTGGGGATGGAGCTTTGGGAGGGCAGGATTTGGAGAGGGCAGAGATGCCAGTGGAGTATAATAACATGGAGCTTATCCTCCAAAGTGGCCTTTTTCTCCCAGGGGACTGAACTGTGTAGTCTGGAGATCAGATGTAATTCTGGGAAATCTCTATAGAAGTTTGCAGCTGTAGTCTACTTGGAAGTCAGACACATCATTTAGTAGGCTTACTCCCAAGGAAGTGTCCTTAGGGGTAAAGCTTGAGCAGATTCTGCACACGTTGGATAATGCACTTTCAATGCACTTTAGCAATCGTTTGGAAGTGGATTTTTTATTTCACACACGAAACATTCAGTTCCAAATGATCTCTAAAGAGGATTGGAAGTACATTATCCAGCGTGTGCGGAATCAGCCTTAGTTTCCCCTAATTCTGGTCCTATTTAATGTAAATGTTCTGAGCCCGAAGGACCAAACTGTAAAGGAATGGCCCGACTTTGTTACAATCTGAAGCTGAGTGTGGTGACATCGCCCCACCAGGACAGAATTTTTCATCCTTAACCCCCAAGTGCCTTCTTTTGTAGATCACCTCCAAGAGATCCATCCACTTGTCTGAGTCAGGATTAGTAATGCTGAGCCTGCAGATACACGGCTGAGTCATCTCCCTGTCTGCGATGTTCCACAATGTTTTGCTACATCATCATCATCCTTCATAATGTAGTGCCATGACTAATGTCCCAGCGAGTGGTTGGAAAGAACATGATGGAGCCAACTTTGGAAGCCAAGCAGGTTTGGGTCTGGTTGGAGGCCTCCTGAGGGTTCCATGTAAGTGGCCTTGAGTTCCATGATGGCTGTCTGTCTTAGGGCTGCCAACTCTGGTTTGGGAAATTCCTGGAGATTTGGAACAGTCTTGGGGACGGAGGTGTTTAGGGAGAGGAGAGAAGTCAATGGGGATGCAATGTCACTCTAGGACTTCCATCTCTCCAAGGCTCTATAGTATTTCATAGAGTCAGCCTTCCAAAGCTGCCATTTCCTCCAGGGGAACTGATCTCTGTTGTCTGGAAATCAGACATGATCCCAGGACAACTCTAGTTCCCACCTGGAAGTTGATAATTCTAGTCTGTGTTTCTCTTTTAATCCCATGTTTCCTTCAAGGTGTTCAGGGAAGGTATATCTGCCTTTTCCTTACAACAGCCCTGAGAGGTATGTTCGGTTGAGAGAGAATGACTGGCCCAAGATCATTCAGGGAGGTGGTGGGGGGTATGGATTTGCACTAAAATCTCTCTAGTCCTATTCTAATACTCTATCCACTGTGCAGCACTACATGGAAAAAAGGTAGAGCATAAATGTGCATGTTGATCTTTAATGCAAAAGCAAAGGAAGGGAGGGAGGGGAGAAGGGAGGAAGGAACAAAGGAAGGCACAGTATGAACTAAGAAATGTAATTCACACAACATCATGCTTCTTGGGGAATCATGAAGGAAGGAAGGAAGGAAGGAAGGTTGGTTCCTGCCCCACAGAGTTTATAAACAGAAGTCTGATTTGGGAGGATGATGGAGGTGTGAGTCAACACAAGAACACCTGCATGGTTCCATTACATGAGATTAGTCTTATTTATTCATTATATTTATTTCCTGCTTCTCCAACAAGGTACTTGAAATGGCTTCTAATATCAAAACAGTGAATATAGTATAGTAAAAACCTGAAACAGAAACAGAATGTTCAGCCAGCTGCCGTCCCAAATAGAACCATTTTTATATGTAGGGGGGTGCTGTCAAGACACAAGCAAGTTGATTCGGTTTCGTTTTCGCAGCCATGTCGGACGCTCCTCTCGGCAGGTCCGAGAGGAAGCGGCCGAGCCGCCTGGCCGGGCGGCTGATCTGCAAAGGTTAGCCCCCAGACTCTCAGGCAGGGAGTCTGAGTCCGGGACGCGGCGGGAAGAGCCCTCTGACAGATCGAGGCAGGGGGTAAATCGCCCGTTTGTCCCTATGGAGGCCGGCAGACGAGCGCAGCACCCAGTGTGCTGCCGGGCTATGGAAAACGGCAAGGAGCAGGATTAGGCGAAAGCCTGCAAGTAAGCAAATCCCTTCTGTTACTACAAGCGTATGTGAGGAGTGGTGGGGTCTGAAGGTTAGAAGACTCGGATTTTTCCTCCCTCGCAGAGTCTCGGAAGATTGGCGGTTCCCCCCCCCCCTAAAATGGCAGCGAAAAAGCATTGTCCTGCTCTTGGCAAGTCAGTTACGGCTGCCTTGCAGAGGGGCGAGACGCTCGAGGAACTGGTCAAAAGATCGGTCGTGGAAGCCATAAAACCCTTTGTTGACAAGCTGAATGAAACAGATCAAAGGGTGGGCTTAGTTGAGAGCGATGTGAAAGCCATTAAAGAAGCAGCGGGGGGGGCAGAGAAGTCTGCCCAGGAAAGTGCGTCACTTATGAAAGCAACGAACAGGGAACTAAAGCTGGTGGAAAACCAGCTGATCGGACTGCAAGTGGAGCGAACACAGACCATTTTGCGTCTCCAGAATGTTAAAGAGGAGGAAAATGAGGATTTGTGGGATCTCGCCTCGGAACTTTTAGCGACACCCGCGAGGGCAACTAAAGAAGAAGTGAAAAGCGCCATTTTGGGAGTCCGTCGGGCATCTTCAAAATATGCAATGAAGCGGCAGCTGCCTCGCGAGATTGTTATCGAGTTTTCATCTAGGAGGGTCCGGGACAGTATCCTATATAATTCATACAATGCGGAATTGGACTTTCTGGGAAATAAAGTCGAGATATTGAAGGACGTTCCATTTTTAGTGTGGAAGAAAAGATTTAAGTACAAGATGTTGGCAGCTCTCTTGAGGGAACGGGATATAAAGTACAAATGGCTACTCCCGGAAGGAATCGGGTTTAGTTATAAAGATAAAGCTTACAAGATTAATTCGGAAGATCAGCTAAGGGATTTTGTGGATAAAAATTCAGAATTTGGACCAGATACCAAGCAAAGAGAAGAGGATCCGAAGCCTGAAGGGAGGGGGGAGGCAATGAGCGCTCCGGCGGTAGCTGCGCAGAGGGAATTGCGCCCGAGGCCCAGGGGAGGGAAAAAGATTTAATTTGAACTGTAATTTGTAATTCGTATGATCAACCACTCCGTCACTATTTTATTAAGCTATTTTTTACTATGGCAGTATGAAGGGAAAGCTTTGAAATGTAGTGTTTAGTGTTTGTAGGTCACCTTTCCCTTTTTTCCACCCCTCCTTCCCTTTCTCTTTTTTCTCCCTTCTTTCCCATCCCTTGTGCTATTGTAGTCTTTTGTAGTTACTGTCTTGTAGGTTATGTATGTATGCAGTAGTTTTGTATGTTAGATATTGAAAAATAAAAAAATATTATAAAAAAAAAAAGACACAAGCAAGTTATGGGGATCCTGGCAAGGGGCTATCAAGGACAATGAGGAGCAGAAGTGGTTTGCCATTGCCTTTTTCTGCGTAGTGGTCCCCTATCCAACACTAACCAGGGCCAATTCTGCATAGCTTCCAAACTCTAGCAAGATGAGGATAGTCTAAGCTATTATGCTGCTCTGGAAATGATTTGCAGATGATTACTGCATTGGTTAATGTGATTAGATAGTGCTTCTCAAGGAGATGGCATAGCTAGCGGACTAGTTGAAGCCTCCCGAAGGCTCTGCCAGTTTCACTCCCACTTATAGGAGGTGCAGAGGAAATTCTGAGGAACAATTTTCCCTGGCTCTGTAGAAAGGGGAAATTAACAAAGCCTTCTGATCTCTTTTACAACTCATCTTCCTGGCTAACATTGTAACTCCCTTCACGTGCATGTCCTCGAGTAACTTGTCTCTTGTAGCTTGGCTCTGTGTTACTCCTCTGTTTCGTACCCCACTTGAAGGTTGTTCTATTCCAGGCCTCTTTGTGACATAGGGTTATCAATTCCCCTTATCCTCCCAGTGGGAGGGGGGACCTGGTGCATACCTTTTGGATTTTCTCATCCATGAGCTTTGCACGTGCATGCTCCTATCGAGGCACTATGATGTCACTTCCAGAAGTAATATTATCATGCCTGGAGGTGGGCATGGTCCCATACTCCACAGGGCCTGGGAAGGGTTTTTTTCCCCCTCCCAAGCCCAAGCAGGGGATCTCCAGCCCCTACCAGGTGACCTGGCAGACCTATTGTGGCATTCCTAGAACTGTTGCTGAGCTAGGCCATTTTCTGTGTGCAAAGACATCTTCAGTAATTTCCTTAGTCAAATCCAGCAACATGTCTCCTTTATTTCTGGCTATATCTATATCTAGGCCCAGCCTAGAGAGGACCTTAGACAAAGATTCCTCTTGGTCGTTTCTTAGTACCGAGACTCAACCCAAACACCATATGAAAGCATGTATAACAGCCTTATAGAGTCATATGTATTCATGGCCATTATTACGTCCACAATTTAATTATTTCTTGAGCTCAGAACTATTTAATTTTGTCCATGCTGAATCTATCCCCCATCTAATTCCTTGGGTGGCTCAGAATTCCAGTATGAGAGGAGAAGGAGACAAAGTTATCTTTAGACACTTCTCTACCTCTGGTGGCTTTCAGTCTGTCCATGGAATTTTTCCTCTGTAGGAACTGCCAACAGAAAATACAACAGCAATAATGTGCACATGTGCAAAGCTTTTTAATAACAACAACAGCAACAACAATTTATATATATATATATATTAATATATATATATATATATTATATATATATATATATTAATAATAATAACAACAAAACAACATAGTTGTACAATAACGATGTAACAATACACAACTATTCCATTCACAAAGAACAAGGATCTTCAACATTTCATGTTATTCACAATAACGAATGATAAACCCAGTTTAACATCATTTGAATAATTAACATCCTCATTAGGTTATTTAGATTCCACAATATATATCCATAAGATACTAAACATGGTGTTGAACCTGAGAGTAAGATAAGAGTAAGCTAGTGCTGACGTCACTAAATCAATTGTCAAAGATAGATTGATATAAGTGGTTAGGTGCCTGCAATTCATGTTCTGCTAACAGTAACAACAATAACATTTGATTTATATACCGCCCTTCAGGATGACTTAACATCCACTCAGAGTGGTTTACAAAGTGTGTTATTATTATCCTTATGACAATCACCCTGTGAAGTGAGTGTGGCTGAGAGAGCTCTGAGGGAGCTGTGACTGACCCAAGGTCACCCAGCTGGCTTCAAGTGGAGGAGTGGGGAATCAAACCTGGCTCTCCAGATTAGAGTCCTGCTGCTCTTAACCACTACAACTTCCTGACTGTGATATTGGCAGCCATTATACCAACTCCTTCTTTCATCTCACAGTTGTTTGAAGGATTAATACCTGCAGAGCTAGCTGAGAAGCAGCTCTTGTACACTCCTTGTAGCTGAATCTCAAGTCATCTGGCAACTGACTGGCTGCACTATATACAAGCTTAACCTCCCCTATAGAGCAGCCAGTAGACTTCATGCTCTGGCCTCAGACTTCCTGGGCTGATGGTCTTCTTGAGATCCATGACTTACCCTGGCGAGTTTCACCTTGCAGGGACTGGAACTGGTTCTAAAACCCAAAAGCTATGGTTTGTAAATTGTTGAACCAGCAAGGATCTCTGCTTAGCTCAGGGCTTAAGTATCCTGAAAGCAGGAGGCCCTGCCTGTTTCTGGGTTTCATATAGAGTTGCCAGCCTCCAGGTGGTAGCTGGAGATGTCCTGGAATTACAAGGGATTTCCAAGCCATAGAGATCAGTTTCCCCAGAGGAAATGGCTGTTTTGGAGGGTGGGCTCTATGGCATTCTACCTTTCTGAGATCTCTCCCCTCCCCAAGGCCCATCCTCTACGGGCACCACCCCATAAATCTCCAGGAATTTCCCAACCTGAGCCTGGCAACCCTACATATAACCTAACCGAATCCTGCAAAGCACTGAGTGCTCTTAGGCCATCATCTGGCTCAGCTGCTGGAATACAGGCTGACAGCCTGGTACTTCTCCATCGCTGCTTTGCCTCCTCATGGGGATGGGTCCATTGTCTCTGTCTCTCTCGCTGGTTGTGGGCAGAACTTGGAGGACTGGTAGACCAGGACTAGACATGGGCACAGACAGAAAAACAGACAAACATGGTGTTCGTTGTTTGTTGCCATCCACGAAAAACGGACAACGAACACTGACGAACATGATCCTGTTCACGAACATGTTTATTGTTCGTTATTCATGGGGGCCAGCAGTCTCTCCTCTAGCCATCAAGATCCCTACCACACCACTCCCAGAAACCGTACCCAAGCAGGCAGCAGGAAAGGTACCAATAATAAATAATAGCTTGGCCCAAAGCCTGGCAGCAGCCCTGGAACTTGAAGGAGTAGATCCCTATCCCACCACACACAAAGAAAATTCTAGCTCCAATGCACTCTTTCTATCAAAATGCCAACATCAACTGTCTTTCCCTCTCCACTGTCTGGAAACTAAGCCAGAGCTGAGAGCCCCCCTCTCCCCTGCTCTTTGCTCCCTTGTTGTAACAAATTTGGAGCTCCACACTTGAATGGAAGACCTGCCTATCAAGCTGAATTGGGCTTAGACTGGGGTTTCCAGGGCAACAGCAGGAGTTTAGACAGAGTTCAGACAATCCCTGCCTGCGTTGCCATGGGGATTGATTGCAGGTGCCAGACTGTCTGGCTTGACACACAGCAAGGAACAGCAACAAATGAGGCTTGCAAATACCACCTGTTTGTTTAGAATGGGACCTCACAAACAGCCAAACAGGCTGTTTGTGGGCTTTTTTGCATTCATAATACTGTCCGTGCCCATCTCTAGCCAGGACCCAGCCCTACCATGCAGGGGGACTGACTGTCCTGGATTCTAGCCAGGAGCTGAGCCTAAAGGGATAAGTCCTTCAACTGATGCTTCAGGATCTAGGAGCCTTGGGTCTGGAAGAGGCTGTGGGTCTGGAGGAGATCCAGTGGGGTTGGATGTCATCTGAACCTCCTAGTCATCCCTCAGAAGGGGTTCTGACTCCTCCTGGTCATCATTGGAGGAATCTGTTCCTGGGTCCAATTCAGGTGGGTTTGTGACACCTTAACCACTACATCTAGCTGGCTCTCAACTAAACACAATGCAAAGGTTGCTCTCTGCTGAGCTAGGGAAAAGTTGTAGAGTATCATTCCCGATAACAAATACAGTAATTATCTCACTAATGAATTGAGCATCAGCACACAGAATTTCTTCAAAGTTTATCTTGCCAAACAGATTCGAGACGGAGAAAATTCAGTAGCCACCATGAGCATGATAACATCACTTCTGGGGAAAATATGGAAGAAACAGCAGTTGCTCTAGAAAATACCAGAAAGCCTACGGTGCCACACAGTTTCCAGTGATTTCTAGAGCGACTGGGTTTTCCTCGAAAGTGTCATGATCACATTCTCAATGCTGGTGAGTTTTTTTAATCCCCTCTCCCCGGTTGCTGCTTGGAGCAGCTCGAGGTGGGGGAATCCTCACCCCAACTGGGGGCATGGCAGCCCTTGAGCTTACAGACCACCTAACCCCCCTTCTCAAGACAGGACATTTAAAGTAAACCATTCCCAGTAGATGATTGTCCAGCCTCTGCCAAGAGGGACAGCCCCTTCCATAACAGGTGGTTCCAATGTGTAACCACTCCCCTTTAAGGAGGTTTTTCCTAATGCATCATCAAGAACCACCCTCTTGTCACTTAAGCTCACTAGATCTCATTTTGTCCTCTGGAGCTGGAAAGAAACATGTCTTTGCCCTCTTCTATGAGGCAGCTATTTGAAGGAGATCTCACACCCGCAGTCGGAAACTGGCAACCCTACACAGGTCTGCGGGTTTCACAAAACAAACAAAAGATGCTTTCGAAGAGAGTAGCTTGCTTCTTTAAAATTCCCTGACCTTGAGTTGTGAATACCAAAGCATCTTTTAATTTTATTCAGCAGTCAGTGCATGTGAAACATGTCAACCTCTCTGGCGAAGGAAGGATGCTATGTGTTTAGAGAAGGCAACAGACCAACCGTACATCTGTTCAATTTCAGCGGAGTCCTGCAGGGACCATCTTAAAGGATACAAATATACCAACAGGCACATTTCTGAGAATCAAGAGAAGGGCTTGCATCGGATCAGCTGTTTGTTCAAAGGGAAACTCTGGGTACAAGCCGGGTGAGGCAATTACCCCTGCCGGCAGACGCTGTTTGTCTGCATCCTTGTACTAATTGCTATCAATAATGAAATACAGGTCTGTGATTCATACGAGGCAGCGATTCTTAAATTAAACATTTTTGAATCATTATCGCAGCTTTTATATGTTTGGCTAAACGCCGCGCTCCGGTTGATAATGATGAAATGCACTAACAGCAAATTACATATTGATTCCATAAATATCCGTGGATGCTCGAGAAGCACGAGAAGTTTCCTGCTAACTCAAAGAAAGGTTTCAGCCAGGAGAGGAATTTTCTCCTCCCGGCTCTTCCCGTCTCCTCTCCCCATCCTGTCCGTCTGCTGTCACATTTTACGAAGCGCCGGCATCTCTGAGTTGATGAACAAGACAGGAGAGTCTTCCAAGCCATCTGGATTATGTCAGACATCAAGACAGCGATAGTGAGCTTGTAAAATGTCTCTTTTAGACTTAGTCCAGATGGCAGCTGCCTGAATCTTTGTCTGGGCTCTTGAGCACACAGAGATGAGTACTTAGAGTGGACGAGAGACAGGCAGATACCAGCGGGAGACCCCTCCGACACTGCAGAGAGTTAGATTAGAGAGCCTACCAGCTACACACTCTTGTATTGCTTTGAGATCACTTTGTTGGTATGATTGATCCAGCGAAGAATCTTGGAACTTGGAATCTTGGCTCAGCAAGAGGCTGAGAAATCTCTGTGAGCCCTCCCATCTCTGAAAACTAACATTCCCAGGACTCCGTGGAAAAGAGGAGAAAACAAAAATAATGACAGTGTGCTTATATACCACTCTTCTAGACAGATGTGTGCCCCACTCAGAGCGGTGAACAAAGTCAGTGTTATTATTATCCCCACAATACATCTGGGGAGTAAGAAGGGGCTTACCCCAAAACACCTGCTGAGCTCATGGCAGTTGTGGGAGTCGAAACAGCAGAGTGCCGATGCACATCCCAACCACTTAACCACTAAATCTGTAGGGGAGACATTTTTTACAACTGTCCTGAAGAGATCCCTGCCATCATATGGACCAGAGAGAGACCAGGACAAGCTAAAAGTATTTGGATATCTGGACTCCCTTCAATTAAGCCAGTTTGATGTAGCACAGGACTCTGATCTGGAGAACCGGGTTTGATTCCCTACTCCTCCACTTGAAGCCAACTGGGTGACCTTGGGTCACTCACAGCTCTCTGGAGCTCTCTCAGCCCCACCCACCTCGCAGGTAGGATAGAATGGGTGTAGCTCACCCTAGGCCACCTTAATGGCTGAGTGGGAAATGGGCTTTGAATCTGGGATTCTCACAACCACCATCTCTTCCTTCACTCAGATTTTTAAAATCACATTTGTATTCTACCCATTCTCCAAAGACCCTCATTGTGGCTTGTATGACATGGCGATGGAAAGTGCCATCAAGTCATAGCTGACTTATGGCAACCCCTGCTGGGGTTTTCAAAGCAAGAGACCATCAGAGATGGTTTGCCATCGCCTGCCTCTGCAATCCAGGTTTTTGTTAGAGGTCTCTCATCCAATCACTAACCAAAGCTGACCCTGCTTAACTTCCAAGACTTAATGAGTTCGGGTTTGCCCGGGCTATCCAGGTCAGGGCTTGCATTAGATGGTCCCAGCTTATTGTCACAACAACCCCCATGAGGTCAATAAGGCAAAGAAATCATGATTTGCTCAAAAATGCCCAATAAGATTTATTTTTAGTGAACATTCAAAGCTTTCTCTTCCCTAAGTTTATATCTTGTTCCAATATAACCACTAAACCACTCTCTCTTTATTCTGTCAGCCATGCAGGGGCAAGCTGGGCCAATGAAATGCCCAGGAAACAATGCCAACGAAAAGCTAGTGCCAAAGGAAGCAGGTCTAACATCAGATCTCACCTTAGAAACTTCAGCATCCCAGAAGGTTCCTTGAAAAATGCCAACAGCTACAACTGTTGGCCTTTTGCAAAGATTTAAAAGACCCCCTGTGTTATTCTTAGCCATTTAATGGAAAGCCCAGGTTGATTGTACGATAATGAGGAACATTTGGAGATTCACCGGTTCCCAAATATAGCTGGAAAGGTTAGATCAATGATAATTGCCTTATGAGAGTCCCCCTGTGCAAATAGTTTTAGGGGATGTATCTAGGGTTGTCAAATGATCAGGAAAAAATTAGCCCAGGTTGCACTTGTGCCTTTAACAACAGGCTCCTCTGCAAAAATCAGCAATAGAGATCGGAATGAAATGGGGGGGGGGGAATGAACCCTGAGTTTCATGGTTCATTATGTTCCACGAACCACGGAACACAAATTTTCACAAAGCTGTCCTGTTTCATGATACGATTAATTAGATTTGTGATTTGTCAGATTCCGGAGCCTTACAACGACCTCCTTCATACCCAGAGATGCCAAAATCGCAAGGAGACTTCAGCAGGCTCTCCTCCAGCCAGTCTCCAAGTTTGGTGATGATTGCAATATGTTGACCGGGAGGCAGTCAATGGACCAGACCGCCTCCCTTCTGTCCTCCTGGGTGCCATGGGTGCCATGGGCTTGGGGGGTGGGGGTGGCCGCAGCACCCCCCTTATGCCCTAATGGACACCCACCAATATTGCCATATGGGTTCTGTCAGTGGCCGCCCCCTCCTCGTGGGCCTGGGAGGCCCATCTCCTCCCTACTCGTTGCTCTCATAGAACAGAATGAGAGCTCTCAGGTTGGCAGGGAGAGCTGCCTATCAAAGTTATGCGGGCTAAGATTGGGGTTTCCATGGCAACATAATCTGCAGGCATTCCAGGTCTATGTTGCCTAGGGAATCAATGGATTGGTGCCAGCCTGTCTGGCATCATGAAGCATTCATAAATTGAATCATTTAGCCCCCAAAGTCGTGAATTTTGTGAAAAACGCAGCCCCACAAAACACATTTTTGTGATACACGAATCAGCCTGATTCGTCACGAAATTTAATTTGTGTTTTGATTCGTGCCCATGTATAATCAGCAAGCATTGAAAGGAACAATGAATGAACACGGACAACTTTTTACCAAATGGTAACTTGCCACAGCATGCGTATATTAACTATTCTTAATTATACAGTCGTATTCCTGACCTTGATGGTCCTGGCTAGCCCAGTCTTGTCAGATCGTGGGTCGGCCCTGATTGTCTTAGATGGGAGATCACCAAGGAAGTCTAAGTTTGCTAAGCAGAGGCAGTGTCATGGGCTGGGCTCGCCCAAGCTGATAGTCCAAGCACTAACACGAAGCCAAAGGAGCGTTCAAGATTCAAAAGCCAGGTCCAATCTGTAGTCAGAGCTCAAGGTAAACACCAGGAGCGTGTCCAGAATCCAAAAGCCAAGTCAAGTCCAGTCCGTAGGTCAAAGCACGAGAGTGTCAAGTCAAGGTGCAGGCAAGAACAAGATGCAAGATTCAAGGGAGTGATTGCAGGTAATCAACATGTTGCTTCCATGCCAGGCAGTTTCTCCAGACTGGCTTCTATAGCCAGGCGTGGTTTTCAGCCAGCTGCTGGGGCTCCATCCTGACGCTACTCATCATCGCTCTCCAGCAGCTGGTGTTAGCTCAGGAGACGAGCACTGTGCCATCTCTCCTGCAGTTCCAATCTTTGGCATTGTCTGCGGCGTTCTTTGGGCATGAGTGAACCGGGGGGGGGGGAGGCCCTTGGCTGGGCTGCACCTGGAGCCTTGGACGTCCCTGGCTGAGCTTCCCCTGTGGTATTGGGGCCAGAGGGTGCTGGTGCCTCTGCCTCTGCTGCTGGCTGTGAGCTCTGATCCTCCAACAGCTGTTGTTCCTGATCACTGACTTCTGCTGAGTCAGGGCTAGGGCTGGTTACACAGAACTCCTCTTCTACTGAGGAGTTCTGGCTGGCTCTACGAGGCTCCTCTCCTCCGGAGGAGACCTCACCCTCACTGAGTCCAGAGTGGGCCATGACAGGCAGGCAATGGCAAATCACCTCTGTTCGTCCCTTGCCTACAAAACCCCATCAAGGTTTGCCAGAAGTTGGTTGCAACTTGATAACACCTTATACACACACAATTATCCCATTGGAAAGACAGTTGACGATCACCTTCTTCAGACAGTGAGGACATTTTTTTTCTCTCTTTCTTCCTTAGAATTTTGATCAGGTGAAAATTCTACTCATTACCTGGCAGGATAAGTCTGCTCTCCAACCTAAGGGGAGGGGGCATAACCCTCCCCATTAAGAATGGTTCACGGGGTTTCTTTGGGGCAAGGATGGACAGATGCCATAGACTGACCAGCCAGTTTTCAGGAAACAAGCAATGATCACTTAAACCAGGTCCACCTCCTGGTTGCTGGGAGATTTTAGGTTTGGTGCCTGGGGAAGGCAGAATTTGGGAAGGATGTGATGTCACTCTGGAGTAATGCTCTAGGCTGCATCCCATAGTCTCTATGGTAGAGAGGAAATTGCTTGTGTATAGAGGCAATTTTATCACCTGCCCCTCCATTCTTTGGGGGTGGAAAATGAGAGGCTTAAGGAATGGAAATCCAGTTGGAAGAGGAGAACCCCTCACTGGGTCCTTGTAGCTTGAGACCTGGCCAGCTCCATAATTCTACCTCTCCAGTGGTAAAAACAGCTACCCCCTTTATTGTGATGATCAAGTGGAGCTAGATCTGGAGCTGAGCCAGATTGGTGTAATAGTTAAGAGCGGCAGGACTCTAATCCGGACAGCCAGGTTTGATTCCCCACTCCTCTGCTTGAAGCCAGGTGGGTGACCTTGGGTCAATCACAGCTCTCTCAGAACTCTCTCAGCCCCATCCACTTCACAGGGTGATTGTCTTGAGGATAATAATAGCACACTTTGTAAACTGCTCTGAGCGGGTTTAAAGTTGTCCTGAAGGGCCATATATAAATTGAATGCTGTTGTTGTTGTTATGCTGTATGCAAGGAAGGAAGGAAGGAACTCTCTTATGAAAGTCACAAGTCTGCCATGATGCAAAAGCCAACAAGGAGAGAAGCCAGCAAGTTAAAAATGAGCTGTAGATTCCTCCATCTGCTTGTCAGCATTCTTTCCTCCCCTGCATTGCTCATTATTCTCCTAACCTATACTAGACATTGAGCAATATCATCAACTCTCAGCCCCCACGCTTTCCTCTAAGCTGTGTTTGTACACTAGGTTCCATGGAACTGTGCCCACTTCCAGACACTTGAGTGCATCCCAATTGCAGTGTGGAAATTTCCTCTGTATGGGTTGAGCATACATCGACATTGCTGCTCTGGGAAATGTCATCTGCATTTCTTAAAAGGGAGAAAGGGCAAAAATAAAAAGCGACAGAGACAGAGAAGTACAGGGGTCCTAAATCCAAACACCCCGCTGCCACTGAGGCTTACAGAAATGAGGCCTGAGAACTGTTGCCCAAGCAGTTGCAGATGGCAAGGAACAGTTTCCCCCTCATTCCATGGACTGATGTACTAAGATAGGTATCACTTCTGAATGCAGGCAGGGGCTAGCATAGGGATATTTATTCTCCAGCTTCAACAAGAAACCACTCTCTTTCCCATTTTGTTGCCAGCTGGCCTTCTGAGAACCAACGGAAGAAAAATATTTTTGAATGACATAACATAATTTCCAGTGAATATGCAAAAGTGAGTTCCTGTCACAGGTATAATATTGATATGAAACTCTAGGATTTTGACAAAATTCTATGGTTTTGCCACAAAGTTTAGCCCAAATCCTAGAGCATCACATCATCATCATGAAAATTCAAAAACAGGATAGGCTGGAAGAGAGATTCTACAATATTGCATTCTGCAGATACTCTCGTATTCTCAAACCTTCCTATCCTACTGCTAGAGCACTCTGTGAAATATAACATTAAAAAAAAAGGGCTGAAGTTACAAAAAGATGCAAAGAAGTTTATCAAGACTCCTTGTTAGAAAATTATGAATGTTTTTACTATAGGGATTTGGACATTCCTGGAGCATTATGACATCACTTCCTGTCCTGAAACTGGCAGCAGTGTTTGGCATCAATTGATGCTATCTCCCTCCACCTTGCAGCTCTATTAAATGAGGATGGGAGAAAGAGAACCTCAATGGGGTTTGCCTGACAGAGCCGTATAGGTGGCTCCCCTAAATGGAATAGATCAAAATATACCAGTGGAACAATGGGGTTTGATTCCAGTGGCAACTTACGAGACCAACAAGATTTTCAGCATATGAGCTCTCAAGAGTCGATGGCAAAACTTACTTCACTGATTAGAGAGAAGACATTATCTACATTCTTGGTTGAACGGAAACTGTTTATAGACTTTTTTCATAAAACAGATAACAATGATTTGATGATATGTAGATTTATGGATTAAGAAACATGAACAGTAGGGAAAAAAGGCTCTTATTTTGAACATAGAATAAGCGAAACTTTGAAAACAATATATATTTGTCATGGAGAAAATTGGAACCCAGCTTGTAACTTACAGTACAATCCTAAACAGGGTTACTCTAACCTAAGCCCATTTATTTCAATAGGCTTCAACTAAAGTAACTCTTTTTTCTATTTTTCTTTTTTTATCTTCTTCTTCTTATTTGCTTTTCCTGTTTTTTCTTTCATGTTTATATGCACTGTTAGTTAGGTTTCTAGATTTTTGTGTTTTTTCTTATCTTTTAAGTTTACTCTTTATTGTTTAATAAATAAATCTATCACACACACACAAAAAGAATCAGAGTTCTCTTCTGCAGGTAAGAGCTCATACCTTGAAAGTCTTGTTGGTCTCTGCTGTTTTACTGCAGACCAGGACCACCACCCACCTAAACCCACCTAAACCTAGTCAAACAATAGTATGCTAGATAGTGTGGGGTTTTCAGCATGTATTCACTGGAGCCCTTCCTCCCAGCTGACACAGGACGGGAGAAGATCTACTGGATGGTGGATAGAGAACAGTTGACTACTGGCTAACTTTTGAGTTACTAAATATGCCTGAATTGAACTGGGATAAAGCAGGAGGCAGGAGATGAACAAGGAAGCCAAAAGGGAAGTACATGAGTTTGTTTGTTTGTTTGTTTGTTTGTTTCACTTCCTTATTAATTCCAAACAAAGGACTGTTTCATTATTCGGTTGTTTCATATGGTTTTATGTCATTATTGTTTCTTTCACGCTTGTTGTTTCATTTTTGTAATTCTATTTCATTATTATTTCCCATTGGTTTCAATGGAAGAGCCCCACCTCCTTCTCTCGGGTCTCCATCTCCATGGTTTTCAGTCCAAACTGGACAAAACTCATGAGGTTTGTCGTATTCTATGAGAACACCCACAATGCTGCTTTTTAGGCCGATAAAATAAAGCCCTCACTTTTTCGAGGCAATGAAAGACACCCATGTTTAACATTAAACTCTATGGGAGAATTGATAGGAAGATTCCCAACAGTAACATGGTAGCCACTTAGCTGGAAGAAAAGAACATGAGGAAGATGAAGATTGACAAGGCAAGGACATAGAGTGGCATTACCTGGACAGGCAGGCAGGCAGCAGGAGGAGGACCCTGTGGTAGATTTCTTTGGATGGAAGATAAGGTTTAGAGGGCATCAGGCAAGCAGGGGAGTGCAGACTGCAAGGGGAAGTTTGCCACAGCAGGGCAGGCATTGGGAAGTGAGAAGAAGTCACTAAGGGACTTACCGATCACTTCAGGCCCTTCCGCCCAACATTGTGACATCATCAGTGACATGATAATGTCATTTCCTGTCCACCTGGAAGTGACATCACATTGCCACTTGAAGCTCTGGTATTTGGACCAGTGATGACATCACTACTGGAAGTGATATCATTATGTTACTGGTGAGACACGTACATACGGTAGAAAAGAGCAAGACTCCAGTAGTATCTATAAGACTGAAAAAAAATAGCGGTAGGGTATGAGCTTTTGTGAGCCACAGCCGAAGTATCTGAAGAAGTGAGCTGTGGGTCATGAAAGCTCCTACCCTGCCACAAATTTTGTTCGTCTTATAGGTGCTACTGGACTCTTGCTCTTTTCTACTGCTACAGACTAACACAACCACCCATCCTGAGCTACGTACATATGGGCAAGTCTCCCCTGCAGCCCACTTTCTCCACCCCCCACCAGGTAGTTGTCAGTGTAGGGCTACCAGGTCCCCCGATGGAGGTGGGGTATCCCCTGCTCCCAACCTCTGCCCCCCCTCACTGCCACTCACCTGGCTGGCAGTGGGAAAGGCAGGGAAACAGGGCTTTAAGAATTGGCCTGGTGGGAAGTGTAGGAGCGCTCCCAGGGCCTGCACAATGATGTCACTCCTGGAAGTGATGGCATTCTGCTGTGCCAGGATTGTGCACATGCAAGAAGAGTTAAAAAGTGAATGCCAGTTATCCCCTGCACTAGGAGGGAAAGGGGACCTGGCAACCCTATGCCTTGGGTGATCTGGCAGCTCAGACAGTAAGCCAAAGTCCCACCTCATGTCCTTCAGGTCTGGAATGCCTCACACATGTATGCAATCCTAGTGGCTACAGCTTGCAGCCAATCAAGAAAGCCCAGAACCCCTCTACCACCCTCCCACTAAGGAAAATGGGCTCTCTCTATACTCCCATTAGGAAACTGCTGGCTGGCTTGCAAATGTGAAACCAATAGATACAGAGGCTGCAATAAGGAAACAAACCAGAACAAACATGAAAAAAAAATCATGTTATTTAGGAATGGTATTCGTTTTCTTTCTATAATGACAAAGCTCTCTATTTTCGTCATTAGTATAATTAATAATGAAGAAACATCTGTTTAGCGGGAAGCCAGAGAAAGAACTTGTGCATAGCCTCCTCACCTGGAAGAAGGCCACAGAAGCCGATCTGAAATCTGTTGTGATCCAGGCTTGTCGAGAAACATTTATAGCTAAACCAGATGGGAAGAAGCCATGGGGTTTTACTAGGTGTGAAGACAGTAAGACTTTAAGTGGGTGGTGCTTAACCAGTTCTACACATCTCAGAGGGCTTTGCAAAATGAGTAGAGAGATCTGGCTGGGAGAGCAAGTTATTTGATCTCTCTAAGAGCGGAACTACAAGTGACAAAAGGCACAGGTTGGACACTTGTCAGCTTCCCTCAAGTTTTGATGGGAAATGTAGGCGTCCTGGTCTTGCAGCTTGGCTCTCCGACTGCTGTCCAATGGACTTTTCAACTGTCACTTGTCCAACATTCCGCCAAGCTGCCTACATTTCCCATCAAAACTTGAAGGAAGCTGACAAGTGTCCAACCTGTGCCTTTTGTCACTTGTAGTTCCGCTCTAAGTTATGTAAATAGTTAATAAAATTTCATCTTATGTTGTACTGCATTCTGGATCCAGAAAGTTATTCATAAAGAATGTTGCACTAGAGGTAGGGATAATTTTGGATTTTTCACACCTGCTGATTGGACTCCCAAAGCCCTCTTTGAGTATTGTTTCTCAGTTGCGCAAATTGAAGACGACAGTCTTTGTTGCCATGCTTCTTCCTGTTTCCTTGCATCAAGCGTTTCCCATACAATATCCGATTTTTTTAATATTATTTGCATATCATAGAGTTACCAGGTTCTGGTGGGCAGTCTGCCAATATTCCACCTTGATGCCCACCATGAGAGAAATTGGGTATGGGGAAGGGGGGGAAGTCCTAGAACACTGGTACAATTTCTGGATGAAACTAGAAATAGCAACGGGTGCTCTTGCATTTTGCAAGAGCTCTATGGCAAAACTAAAGAGTTTTTGCAAAAAAACCTGAGTGTCCCCAGCAACATCACTTCCAGGCACGTGAGAGTGACTTGAGTGAAGCAGGTAAGTCTTCTGCGGGTTGCTGGGAAGAAGTGGAAAACCCTATCAGCATTACATATTGTGTGTATAAGTATGAATGGCACATATTTTACATATATATTGCATCTAGAAACCACAAAATATGTGTACACTATAGGATGGAATTGACAAAGCCAATCATATATGTGTTGTGTTGTCGTTATAGTGTTGAACTAAGATATTATAGAATCATAGAATCATATAGTTGGAAGGGGCCTTATTGACGACCCAGTCCAATATCCTTCCCAATACAGGAACAGCCTAAAGCATCTCTAACAAGTATTCATCCAGCCGATCTCTGAAGACTGCCAATGTGGGGGAACCCACCTCATCCCTAGGCAACCGATTCCACTGTGGAATCACTCTGAATGTGAAGAATGTCCTAATGTCCAGCTGGTACCTTCCCTCCTGTAGTTTAAACCCATTATTTCAATGGGTTTAAACAACAGGAGTCCTATCATCTGTTGCCAACAGGAACAGCTCCCTTCTCTCCTCTAAGTGACAGTCTTTTCCATATTTAAAGAGAGCAATCATGTCTCCCCTCCACCTCTTCTTCTCCAAACTGAATATTCCCAAGTCCTTCCATCTTTCCTTGTAGGGTTTGGTCTCCAGGCCCTTGATTGTCCTGGTTGCTGTCCTCCGCATCCATTCTAATTTGTCCACACATTCTTTTTGAAATGAGGCCTCCAAAATTACACACAATACTCCAGATAGGGCCTGACCAATGTAGTCTATAGTGGAACAATGACATCCTGTGATTTGGATCGACCATGTCTCAGAATGTCTAATCAATACGGAATCATAGATTTGGAATGGGCCGTACAGACCATCTAGTCCAACCCCCTGCCCAAAGCAGGAACAGCCTAAAGCATCCTCAACAAGAATTTTTCCAGCTGATCCCTGAAGACTGCCAATGAGGGGGAACCCACTATGTCTCTAGGCAGCTGATTCCACTGCTGAATTACTCTTAACGTGAAGAAGTTTTTCCTAACGTCCAGCTGGTACCTTCCTTCCTGTAGTTTAAACCCATTATTGCGAATTGTATCCTCTTTTGCCAATAGGAACAGCTCCCTTCCCTCCTCTAACTAACAGCCTTTAAAATACTTAAACAATCATGGGAGACCCCGGTTTGAATACTTACTCTGCCATGGATGTTTGCTAACCTTAGAACAGCCACAAACAGGCCTGTTTTCACACTCTTTAACACTGCGCAAAACTCATGGAATGAGGGAATCTTCATGGTGTGATTTCTGACGTCACCCCGTCATGATTCCATTTCCGTGGTGTGATAACGTCAGAAATCGTAGCATGAGCATGCCCTCGTTCCATGTTAAAGATGTCTGAAAACGGCCACGCTAAGCTTAACCTACGTTGTGGAGTTGTTGTGATGATAAAATAGAGGAGAAAAGGATAATGTAGGCTGCTTTGGGTCCCTCCTTGATGAGCAAAAGTTAACTGTCTACCTTGCACCACCAGTGACATTCACATGCTTTGCAGCACAGGGGAGACCCTCTGTACATGGACAATAAAACTGTACCTGCTGTATGATGTGGAAGACCATTACGCTGTCCCTTTCTCAGGTTTCAGAAGAGGACAATCGAACAGTCAGATGTGTAGAACGTATTCTCAGGGACTTCCTCTTCCTTGTGCCTCATTGTCCTCTTTTTGTCACTCTCTCACTCACATTTCTCCATCGTGCCATCCATTGGCATATTTTGACTAGATAGCTAGATAGAGACCTGTCTCTTCGCTTTCCGATCCTATATGAAGTTCCTACAATAAATGAGCTCATATTTCTTTTCTAAAGCTCAACCAAGGCTCTGGGTCTATGAGCCAAGCTACAAGAGACAAATTACACAAGGAGGAGCGCATGAATGGAGTCGCAGTGTTAGCAGGGAAGCTGAGTTTTAAAAGAGATCGGAAGGCTTTGTCAATTTCCCCTCTCTACAGAGCCAGGGAAATCCTTGCTCAGAGGGTTTGTTAATTTCCTCTTTGCCTCCCACAGGCTTTGTCAGTTTCACCTCCCCTTCTAAGAGGTGAACTTTGCATAGGACTAGTAACCTGTTGATTCTCCACCACCACCCCATGCCCTCTTAACCAAATTCAAGCAATCAAGCAATCTAGGAATCACTGGAAACTATGGTTTTAATGCAGAATTTCCTGTGATTCCTAGAGTTACCCTTTGTCAGTTCTAGTAAGAACTTCCAGGAAGTACTCAAAGCTGCATTTAAAAAAAAATCTCCTGCCATCACTTTGATCCATGCCAGCTCTAATGATCAACTTCTGGTCACATAACTGAGGTCTGTTTTAGTGGACAATATTCTCTTTTTACGTTCTCAAGCTTGTTTTTATTGCTTCTTGTTTTTATGATTATTTATTATTTTAGTTCTAAGCCTTCTGACGGAAAACTCTGGAGAAGTGGCATACAAATCTCGTAAATAATAATAATAACATCATTTGATTTATGTACCTCCCTTTAGGGCAACTTAACACCCACTCAGAGCAGTTTATAAAGTATGTTATTATTATCCCCACAACAATCATCCTGTGAGTGGGTGGAGCTGAGAGAGCTCTGAGAGAGCTGTGACTGACCAAGGTCACCCAGCTGGCTTCAAGCAGAGGAGTGTGGAATCAAACCCAGTTCTCCAGAGTAGTAGAGATGGGCATGAACCAAAATATGAACCAGAATTTGTGATGAACCAGGCCGGTTCGTGGTTCACGAATAGACATGAGCACCCCCCCCAAAAAAATAATGAACCCGTGGTTCGTGGTTCAGTGCCAACAATGAACCCGAACCAGCGAACCACAATAAACTTTTCCCATTTATGAACCAGTTCGAGGTTCGTATTTTGTGGGCATCAGAATGGCCCCCATTGGACTTGGAGAGCCCATATTCCTGGGGAGTGTTTAACAAGCTCTCCTCCAGCCATTACCTAATTTTGGTCAAGATTGCAATAGGGATCTTGGAGTTATACCCTCTGCAATCCGAGGCCCCCAGGAAACTCCCACTCGATACAATTAGAGCCACCAGTTGATGTTGGCCCAGTGTATAAAATCCAAGCTCAATTAAACTCTCTCTGTCTCTCTCTCCAAAGGTTAGCAAGTAGCAAGCAACAGCTCTGTCACACTCCACTGCTCGCTGAAAGTGAAACTCAGCCTGGGAGCCCACTACTTTTTATAAGCTGAGGTCCCATTGAGCAATGCAGGAGGTCTGTGGTTGGCTGTCAGAGCTGCCTATCAGGGTTTGCAGAGAAGAAATTGGAGTGCCCATGGCTACAGAACACCTCCTCCCCCTCCCTTCCCCAGGTGTCTTCTCCCAGGTTGTAACCACTTTGCAGCTCCATGGTTGGAAGGAAGACCTGCCGATCAAGATAAGCTGGGCTTCCATTTGGGTTTCCAGGGCAACAGAAGGAGTGCAGACAGAGTTCAGGCATTCCCCCGGCTCCATTTCCAAGGGAATTGATTGATGGTGCCTGACTGTCTGGCTTCACGAACCACGGAAGAACACACCAAACCGCTCCTCTATCGAACGCTGGTTTGTTGGCCGTGGACGCTCACGAAGCGCTGGATCATGAACAGACGTTCATGGGATTTTTTGGTTCGTAATGTGGTTCGTGCCCATGTCTATTCGCGAACCAGCAGTTCGTCAGATCCCATTTCTGATGAACCGCCACGAATTTTAGGCTGGTTCGTTTGGTTCATTTTTTGGTTCCTCACTGCAGACCGCCTGGTGCCAATCTATCAGTTTCCTAGGCAACAGGGGATGGACTTCCTGCTGACCTTCTGCTGATCCAGAAGTGACCTTTTGCTGGCTAAGAATTGACCTTCTGCTGACCTGGAAGTGATTATTTTCTTACCTGGATGTGACATTTTCACGAACCAAATGAACTGGTTCATGAACTGGGGGCAGGTTCATGAAAGTTTGTGGTTTGTGAAATTTGTGGTTTGTGAAATTTGATGAACCTCAAACCACGTGGTTCATTGTTTTTTTCCCCAGTTCGTGCCCATCTCTAGAGTAGAGTCCTACTGCTTTTAGCCACTACACCAAACTGGCTCCAAATAAATAAATAAATACGTTTGGGAGGTAAAATCTACACATTGATGGACTTAAAAGAGAATACTGGTTAAAGGAGGGAATTTTGAACATGTCTAGAGTTGCCAGCCTCTGGTTGAGAGCTGGTAAGCTGTTGCAGTATGGTGGTTAAATGGTTGGGCTGTGAATCAGCACTTTGCTGGTTCGAATCACACATCTGCCAAGAGCTGAGCTGGTGGCCTTGGGTAAGCCACTCCTTTCAGTCCCAGCTCCCCAGCTGTATTATGGGATGCTAATAACACTTTGTTCACTGCTCTAAGTGGGCACTAATCTATCTAGAAGAACAGTGTATAAACACACTGTTACTGTTATTATCCCTATGGAATTACCACTGCTCTCCAGAGATCTGTTGTCCTGGAGAAAACATCCTCCAAATCCTCAGGAATTTCCTAACCTGGAGTTGAGAACCTTAGCAGTCAGGCAGGGACTTTACTCAGCTTTTCCACCGGAGCTCTTTAAAAAACATACTGGAGCTACTAAGAATTGAATCTTGTCTCTTCTGCATGCAAAGCATATGTGCAACCACTGAGCTGTAGCCGTTTCATTGTACACACTTGGAGCAATTTCCTAGGGGATCGAGTCTGGAGTCCAGGCAGGACCCCTAGTTGTGCTGTTAACTCTAGTATACACATACCTTGTCTCATCAGAAGCAGTGAAGTGTAAGTATTACCAAAATAAAGCTGTCAAAGAAGAGATGCATTGTTCAGAAAAGATAACCTTTACTGAGCAGAGAGCAGCGGGGAAAGGAGGGGGAAGAAATCCACAGGAGTTCTAGCATTAGCTGGCTTTGGAGTGCAATTCCCCGATATTGCATTATCTTAATGTGTCTATAAGCCATGCAGGGCCAAGAATGCATCATTCCGCCAACACATACTGACGGCAGCCACTTCCGAATCCATTGTGGGAAACACCTTACTCATTGCAAGGCTGAGTTGTCTTTTCCTCCTCTCTGCCTGTTATCCAGGACTTATGTTGCTTAAATCTGGGAGGGGAGGCAAAGGGCATGCTTGAACATGGGGCTAATTCCAGCATAACTTGCGAGCATTTCATTGCAACGGCTGTACATGCATAGTGGGTGATGCTCAGTGCGTAAGATATGGGAGTTTGCTTTCTCCATATGAAAATCAGTTCTGCTCGTTAATATCCTACAACTGAATCAGGATTCAGGAGGCATGTTTATGTGTTAAATGTCTCTATCCTACTGTCTAGCACACCCTGATTTGTTAGATTTTTTTCATTTCTTTGAGAAGCTTGGAGCTGTGACAGCCACACAACAATATTGTGAGCAAGCTTGGCAGACAGACAGGGATTTGATAGAGCTTGATAAAAGTGTGGAAGGGACATGGCACATCAAATGTTGTTTAGTACACAAGTAAGTATAAGGAGGTGGAGCCTGGGAGGGCAGGGTTTGGGGGAAAGGAGGGACCTTAATGCTGTAGAATGCACCCTACGAAGCAGCCATTTTTTCCAAGGGAACTGAGCTCTGTCTTTGGAAGATCAGCTGTAATTCCGGGAGATCTCCCGAACCTTACAGTGGGCATGCGACAAAAAGCACAACTGCAAATGTGAATGTCATGCAGGTATTGGTCAAATAACAGGGGATACATAGCAGATCCCCTACATGTTATTTAGCTTTCCAAAACAGCCACTGGGAGCATTACGGACTGAGGCCTTGGCACAGGGAAAGGAGACTCGAATTCTTTCCCATCTGACCTAAATTGGTTCCACCTCCTGCCCACTGGGTTACTTTCAGTCAGGGTTGCAGAGGCAGGAAATGGCAAACTACCTCTTAGTCTCTTGCCATGAAAACTCCGCCGGGGTCGCCATAAGTCAGCTATGACTTGAGGGCACTCTCCGCCACCAGGAGCAAAAGGGGAAACCAAACATGCTTTGTGGCAGAGACTATGCAGCATGCTTGGAACTTGTTTAATGAATCCAAGCCCAGGATAACTGATCACCAGCTCTCCAATGTCATGTGTGTAGCTTCAGTCTGAATGGCAAAAATGGATTTGTCTTGGCATCACGCACAAGATATTAAGGGTTTCTTAAAATTTTGCAATGTTTTCTCACTGAAGCAGATATGTGGAGGATCCATCAAAAGGATCTTTTTTTTTTTTTGGCCCAGATGCAATATGGGATATATGTGCTTTAGAGACACCCACATGTGACTAGGAAAGAGTCCAGTAGCATCTTTAAGACTAACCAACTTTATTGTAGCATAAGCTTTGGAGAGCCACAGCTCTCTTCGTCAGATCCGATGAAGAGAGCTGTGGCTCTCCAAAACTTATGCTGCAATAAAGTTGGTTAGTCTTAAAGGTGCATCTGACGAAGAGAGCTGTGGCTCTCGAAAGCTTATGCTACAACAAAGTTGGTTAATCTTAAAGGTGCTCCTGGACTCTTTCCTATTTTGCTACTACAGACTAACACGGCTAACTCCTCTGGATCTATGACCATATGTGACTGGCATTTCTGACATCAATAACATCTGCAAGGTTCATTGAACTGGCATTTCTGACATCAATAACATCTGCAAGGTTCATTGAACTGCACAATTTGGGAAACCGGTGGCAAATGTGGTGGTGAGCAATCAAGTTACTAGTTAGACCCACACTGACCTCAAACCAGGTCTTCCCATTTCTCGTAAGAGCTCTTATCTTGGCCAGAGAGGCTGCTGCTAATGCAGAGAGGCATAAACAGATGCGGAAATGCTGACTCATGTTTGAAATCACATTTGGCCGAGTGTGCGCTCTCTCTCTCTCTCTCTCCAGCTAATTCGCTCCACCTTGCCTAATCCTTTCAGAACAAGGGAAGTTCTGCGGGGCAATAAGCAGATTAGAGTCATTCTACACATTTATGCAGAAGGAGAGGGTAGCGTTCTGGAGTGGATCACTTCAGATTTCAGGTGTCATATGCTGGTGTGTGTGTGTGTTGTATTTTTGAATGCTCCTGAGAAGGAAATGCTTAGCAAACATGCTCACAGTTTGTTCCTGAAAACAGAAACCGTATTTGGGCAACGTAACTAATTTGAGCCTGTGGGGTAGTAGTTAAGAGCTTCAGACATTGCACCAGGGAGATGTGGTTCAAACCTTCCTCTAGCCTAGGCCTGGTCATGCTTTTTTTCCCCCTCAGCCTAACAAACACACCGGGTTATTGAAAAGAGAAAATGGGGGAGGGGAACTGTGTATATTGCGCCGAGCTCATGAGAGGATGAGAGGGCTAAAAATGCAATTGATAACGAGAGTGTAGAAACTCCCGATTAGAGTTGCCAATTTTATACTGGTCCTTTCAGCTGCAGGCTTACTATTTTACTTCTGGGCACAGGGGCTCTCCCACACCAGCTCCCAGTGTCCCCTGCCACTCAGCTGGGTAACAGGAAGAAATATCCAGCAAAATAGGGGGTTGGTTGTTGTGGGTTTTCCGGGCTGTATTGCCGTGGTCTTGGCATTGTAGTTCCTGACATTTCGCCAGCAGCTGTGGCTGGCATCTTCAGAGGTGTAGAGGTGGTGCTGCACCTCTGAAGATGCCAGCCACAGCTGCTGGCGAAACGTCAGCAACTACAATGCCAAGACCATGGCAATACAGCCCGGAAAACCCACAACAACCATCATTCTCCAGCCGTGAAAGCCTTCGACAATACATCAAAATAGGGGGAATTCCCAATGTGATGACATCACTTCCTGTGCAATCTGGAAGTGATGCTGTGATGAGCCCATTTCTTTCTCTCAGTTAGATTTTGCCTTTAAGCCTTTTCTTCTTGCCCCCTCTGGGTCGATTGCTGCCACCAGGAATTATATTCCAAAATAACTTAAATTTCCCCTACATGGGACTATGTGGCCCTGAGGAAAAGAATGGGATATGGGAATAACAGATACTCTGGGATAAACAAAACAAAACCCCTTTTATTTTTACAAGAAGCATATCGGTTTCATATTATTTCTTAAGCTTGATGGTTTCAAACAGTGTTATCTGTTCTTAAAGTTTCTTTTCATAGGCACAGTCACTCAGATCTTCAAAAACTTTTTCTCTCAGGCTGCACACACAGTTTGCCTGCTTCAGATATCAATTTCTCACTCAAGTACACAGACTTTCTCTCAGGTACACACACAGGTTGTCTGCTTTAGTTAGAATGAATGGGTTTCTCTCAGACACACAGAGTTCAGATTTCCACACAAGTTGTATTTCTGTTTGGGCCAAGCTGCAAGTGACGAATACATGTGAGTGTGTTCACTTGCCGTTCAAGTGTCATTTGTCACTTGTATCTTGGCCACTAGAAATGCTTAGACTTGCTCAGGCTGCACACAGCTTGCCTCTCTTGCCCTGACTGAATGTTCTTTCACAAACATACACAGTTCAGGCTTCCATACAGATTATATTTCTCTCAGAAACGTTTAAACATGCTCAGGCTGCACACAGCTTGCCTGCTTTTCCCAGACTCAATATTTCTCTCAGAAACACACAGTTCAGGCTTCACACAGACTGCCTAACTGAACTAGAACAAGGATTCTTTCTAGGCTTCCACACAGCTTGCCTGCTTTCCCCATCTTTTTTCTCCACTCAGTAACTGAAACATTAGTTCACTCCACCCACACTCTCAGTCATTAGCCAATCATCTCACTCACTCATCCCCCAGATGCCATCATGCTGGGTGACTCTCTAGCATTTGCCCCAAACTCTATGGTTATACTTTAGAGTTTGGGGTGAATACTGGAGCATTCCCCCAGCATAACGGCATCACTTCTGGGTTATTCTGGAAGTGATTGTGTTTGGGGTGCCAATCACACGTCTTGGCAAGTCCGTGCATCCCATCTTCCACCAGTTGCCAAGTCACACCCAGCAACACTATTTTAACTGTGACTTTAATATCACTTTGATCCGCTTCAGTTTTCAGTTAATGTTATTTAGCTCCATGACATGAAATGCTTTAACTGCAATTTCTTCAGATTAAACCTCTATTAAAGGAACAAGCCAGGGTTTCTCTCCCCTCCCCCCAGTTCACAACCTTACTCCCAGAGTCGGGGACACATGAAATGCGTCTGTGGTGGCTATGTAAGAGGTGAAAGAGGCATTATGCTGTAAACTCACATTTTATGTTGTATTTGCCGTGTTCCCTTTTGCTTGAGAATTGGGGATTGGATGCTCACTCAGGTTCCTGCTCTTAGGTTCAAAACAAAGTCCATGTATTAGCAAGAAGATACAGGGATGGGAGCAACTGGTTTCATGACTAGGGAGCTTATCTAGTCGGCAGTCTTATATGCTGATAGTCAAGTGGACCTGATCTGTGGATACTTAAATCCGGAGATTGGGGCGATGAGTGGACAAGACAGATCTTCCTACACACCTGAAAAATGCCCCAGGTTTGCAGAAAAATCTGAAATCTAAAAAATAAATAAATAAATAACAGTGATGGTTTAAAAAAAAAAGATAAAAGGCATGCCTGTAGCTTTAATCAGATGGCAGTTGCTAGGCAACTATAACAATTCATCCAGTATTCCAGGCTTGGTTTCTGTCAGTAAAAGACAGGGTGATGGAGCAGGGTCCTTTCCAGAGCTGTTTTGGTCTTTGAGGGAGAGCTCATTGGGTCCAGGCCCAGAAACGACCATCGGACGACTTAATACCACATGACTTGTATGACTCACCCAGGCCTGGCTGCTTGCTATTGTTCAAAGGCAGCCCCCCCCCCCCGCTCAAGCCAGTGTAGTGTACCAATTAGAATTTCAGAGAGTAAAATCCAGGAGACCCAGGTTCGAATCACCATAGGGTTGCTAGCCTCCAGGTATTGGCTGGAGATCTCCCAGAACTATAACTGATCTCTGGGCCATAGATATCAGTTCCCTTGGAGAATATAACTGCATTGGAGAGTGGACATTACGGCAATATACCCTGCTGAGGTCCCTCCCCTCTCCAAACCTTGCTCTCTCCAGGTTCCACCTCCCAAATCCCCAGGAATTTCCCAATCTGGAGCCGGTAAATCTCAATCACCACTCTGTGGTGGAAGCTCACTGGGAGACTTTGATCCAGTCACACACTCTCAGCCTAACCTACCTCCTAGGGTTGTTGTGGAGATAATATGGAGGCAAGGAGAGTGATGTCAGTTGCTATGGGTCCCCATTCCAGAGAAATACAGTATATAAATGTATTAAATTAAGAAATATAGGTGATGGGGGCAAGCAAAATGTAAGCTGTTTAGTGGGTTTGAAGGAGAGAAGGATGTAGGGAAAGGTGGTCATATGGAGGCTGCCAGGAGGAAGGAATGAGGAAATAGTGTGGGGGAGCATGATACAGAAAACGAAGTACCTCACACAAGTCTTTGGAGTCTTTGGGCCATAGAGGAGAGGCTGCTGGAATTGGGAGGGGGAAAGGTGAAGACTGGGGGAAGGAGGGAAGGAAGGAGGAGAAACTATTGGCGACAAAGATAGGAAAGAGGGCATGGTGGAGGGGAGGGAAAATGAAATGCCGTCTTTCCCATGCAGAAATGGGAGTGTCGAATCTTTACTACATGTTTTCTTTGATTGTAAAATATATGACCATATTAGGAAAACGTATTGATAGTCTGCCGGGGAAAGAGAGAAGGAATTATATTACAATTATGTTAGCAGATAGGAATAGGGAAATGATGCTTAAAGTGGCGAAATATGGCTGGATAGGAGGAAATCTTGGATAAATATGCAAAACCCTAGATAAGTGTCAATATAACTTGATAATATAATTTGAATTTTAGATATTTATATTATGTAAATTATAGTAAGCTCCAATTTTAATGATCGTCTGGATATTTTAAGTATATATTGCTGTTGAATAACTATGCTTTTAGAATTGATTAATTATGTTTTTAAGATTGGTTTATTAAGCAAATTTTTAAATGTGTCAACCTGCTGAAATATGTAATTTTTAAAATATTTATTTTATTTGGCGTGAGCCTCGCTGATGTGTAATCATATGTAATGCTGAATTGGTTGTGAGAATGTGATGGCCTCTGGCTAACAAACTTTGTTGCTGTTGTTGATGCCATCTTCAAGTCTTTTAGGGTCCCTCACTAACCAATAAACAGAACTAATGAGCAGGAACTCCACCCCATGAAACTAAGAGCCAAGCTACAAGTGACTTTTTTCACGTGTAGAACACTTGATCGTTTTCACAAGTTTTCCTGGGAACTGAAGTCCCAGTGTCCTTCCCCTCTCTGTTAGAATCGCTGCCTGAAGAGCCAGAGAAAGCCGGCGGCAGCAGCAGCTTTTGCAAATTGTTCCTCCAGTCACAAGCCTGCTCTCAACGATCTTTGGGGGCGGGCAGCTGCAACTTTCTCCCTGGGCATCCTGCTTGGCTTCACCGACACATCGGCTTTCTCCAGAGCAGCTCCCCGGGAGGACACTTGGACTTCAGTTCCCAGGAAAACTTGCAAAAACTATCAAGTGTTCTACACGTGAAAAAGTCACTTGTAGCTTGGTTCACAGATTACTGGGAGATTGCCTGCCATAAGTGGGCACCTGGGTGATATTGGGATGTTGCTGCACTCAACTGAGATGTGCCTCCTGTGTCTACACCAAACTGGAGCCAGTTTGGTGTAGTGGTTAAGAGTGCAGGACTCTAATCTGGAGAGCCGGGTTTGATTCCCTATTCCTCCGCTTGAAGCCAGCTGGGTGACCTTGGGCTAGTCACAGCTCTTCCAGAGCTCTCTCAGCCCCACCCACCTCACAGGGTGATTGTTGTGGGGATAATAATAACATACTTCGTAAACCGCTCTGAGTAGGCGTTAAGTTGTCCTGAAGGGCGGTATATAAATCGAATGTTGTTGTTGTTGTTGTTATTTTCAGGATGCAAGAGCTGGAATCTAACACCTATAGTAATGGAACTAATATGTATGTCTGCCAGTACCTATTTACTGATCTATGGAACTTACAGGAAATCGTGAAGAACTAACGCCATTGAAAATAGGGAACATTTGCTAAATTCTACGCACTCTTTATCTCTGATCTTTTGGGCTGCCATAATTCTATTCTCTGTTTCATGGCAGATCTAATTCTATGCTTCTATTCATATGTCAGACTTACGGTCTTTAAAGTATGGGAGACCTTTCAGGGTCCATCAGAGAGGCTTTGGCCTGTTGAAAATTTCGAAAGATAGGAAGAAAATGGATGTGTGATTACCGAGGAGGAAGGGGAGGGAACCATCCCTTTTGTTGAAGCATTTTAGAGGTGATAAAAGCTATCTGGATCATTATTTACAAGTGGGAAGGAAAGGAGGATTTAGCCCACAAAAAAAAAAATGCTTTCCAAAGCTGTAAGCTCATTTGAGGCTTAGTTGAAGTGTATGGACTGTCTCCTAGCAACCAAATTCATTGCTCTTTCAGCTGCGGGAGGATGCTGTGCTCCCGCCTGGAGTCTTCGTAATCTGCTGCTTAGAAACCCGGGAGCCCTTAGTGCAAAGCTCATGAAAATTCGGGATCTCATCCTGAGATAGACCTTTCCTGCTACTTCTTTTTTCAAGACCTTGAACAGGCCGGGCCCATGTTTGCAGAACAAGAGACCTTTTTTTATAGGGAAGGAGACTCTGGCCCAAACGATATCATTCTTTAGTTCTCTGGCTCACTTACCTTTTGTAATGGGGGTTAGTTACTGCTCCAAGAAAGGAGTGAAGTTTTTATTATTGTTATTGTGAAGTTATTATTATTGTTGTTGTTGTTACTATTACTGTTGTTATTATGATTCAAATTATCCGAAACACAATCAACAATAAGCAGAGGTCACGTTATTATTGATTGGCCTTGCTAAGCCGATACAAGTTTCCGCCGGAGACCTAAGTATCAACCAGATATCGGCGTAATATGTACGCTGTTCCAAGTAGCGCCGTCTTTTGCAGTTCTGTAGGTGTTCTGTCAGAAAGCTGCAGTTTTTCCATATGAATTGCAAAGTTTTTTGAGATTGTTCCAAGTGCCCTGATGACAATGGGGACTACTGTTGCATTCTCCTTCCATAGTCAGGTGGTTTCTATTGCCAGATCTCTATATTTAATCATTTTTTTTCTTGTTCTTTTTCTTCGACTCTGGCATCCCCATGAATTGCAGTGTTGATTATCCAGACGTTTTGATTTTCCATGACTGTTATGTCTGGTGTATTGTCATCGTCATCGTCATCGTCATTGTCATCGTCATCGTCATCATCATCGTCATCGTCATCATAATCGTTTAATAATTACAATAGCACATTATCCAACAATGTGTGTATACTACCCAAATCTTGTTTCTCGCCTATGTATTTATTAATGTAACATATTTGTATTCCACCCTTCCTCCAAAAAGTTCAGGATGGCATACACAGTTGTCCCCTCCTCTGTTTTGTCTTTACAACAACCTTGTGAGGTAGGCTAGGCTGTCCAAATTCACTGGCCTAAGGTCAGCCAGGTGAGAGTGGACTTGAATTGGGATATCCCTTGTCCAGTTCTCTAATCACTGAAGCACAGTGGCATATCTACAATATAAGGACAAAAGTATAGGCTTCTCTTATTGCTACATTGTATGGGTGATTTTACCCAGTGAGAAAGAGTGAAACAAGAGAGAAGGAAGAGGGGCTGGGCTGGGCAGGCTATCCAGCAAGGCTGAGTAACTTCTTCACTCCCACATGGGCAGAAAAGGGAATTCTAGGCCCATTCCCCAAAAGCTTAGAAAGTGCACTTGAACGATGTATTGTTATTTTCCCTGTTCCTACCTGTTTCTTTTCAGATGTTATTGTTAGTTGTGGGAAAGAGCCCAGAAAGAGACAGAGAGAATCTAAATAAATGCAATTTCCACTTCACATTTTCAGTGCCTAAACCCTAAGCATTAAAACAGATGCTCTTACACTACACTCTAGCAAGTCAGCTCAAATTCAGACACTAGATTCATGTCTCTGTGTCCAAGGCCATGCTTCTGCGCATCATTCATGAACCACTGGTGGATCTAAGATGCTCACTAGATGGAGCTTGCATGACATATCTGTCTAGGGCTTTCCACTGCATCACAGTCCATCTAGCTTTGTACTTACACAGCATGACAGTCAGGGGGGTTGTGAGTAAGAGCAAAGACTGTGCCATAGACTAGGCTTCCTCTGAGGATAGGGAAGGCACTGATTATTGATTTAGACTACGGCTGTCACTTTTCGTAATCAATCAATGAGATCAACCCATTAAACCAGGATGCTGTTTTCCTCCTTCCGAACTCCTCTTTTATTCAATTTAGGGACATTTTGTTTAGAGTCAATGCGGTTCTTTAGTCAGGGACTATATATTCCATGGAGGCTGCACCATTCAGCAGACAAACATCTACTGGTGGTCCCTGACCCTAAGGAGGTTTGCCTTGCCTCAACCAGGGTCAGGGCTTTTTTCGGCCCTGGCACCAACCTGGTGGAACTCTCTGTCTGTGGAAACCCGAGCGCAGTTGGATTTATTATCTTTCTGTTGGGCCTGCATGACGGAGATGTTCCACCAGGCATATGGTGGTTGGGGCGGACAGGCCACCAAACCAGCCTCCTGCTGTTCAGAAGAACTCACCCATCTAATTCTACACATGCCCAAATCTTATTTAAAGTGCGTCCCTCCATGTGCTATCTGATTACAAGTTCAATGTAAGCAGGCCACATGCTGAGGAGGGGGGAGCAGTATAGAGTCATCGAATCACAGGGTTGGAAGGGACCCCTAAGATCATCTAGTTCAACCCCCTGCAAAATGCAGGAAATTCCCAAATACCCCCCCTCCCACACACAGTGACCCTTACTCCATGCCCAGAAGATAGCAAAATTCCATCAGGATCCCTAGTCAAACTGGCCTAGGGAAAATTGCTACCTGACCCCAAGGAGGCGATTGTCCTTACCCTGGGTATGAAAGAAGGGGCCTCAAGAACTAAGCACTGATGTAACCCTTCCTGCCCTTGCTCTCATGACTTGCCCATGTTCACAGAATCAGCATTGCTGTCAGATGGCCATCTCCAAAGAAGGCGAAGGAGCTCTCTCTGGCATGTTAACTTTGCTTGTCTCATGATAAGTCACTTTGGCAACATGCAATACTACATGTGGAAGTCCTCTTTTGTATGTGTCTTGTTGAAATCAAGAGTAAGAATTCTTTATTAACTAATTTATAGACAGAAGGCTTTGTTTAGAAGCACTAAGAGGAATTCTCTTCATTCTTTTCTCTCTGATTTCGACCTGGAATAAAGCAATCTGATCCCACTCACCCTTTTTAGTAATATGGATTCTGTTTTGATCAGAAGAAAAAATCGAAGCGAGGAAGGGAGATTCTGCAAAATTTCAGAATTTCACTCTGCAGATGCTCAGAGGCAGGCAATGTCTTCTCAAACTTTCCTGTCCTCCTGATACAGCACTATGCTGAGGGGTGTAGCATAAACCAACTGCAAGGGCTGAAGTTAGAGAAGAAAGGCAGTCTAGGAATAAAGCAAGCCAGCAAAAAATTTAAACGAATAAATGGATGCATCATCACAATTAATTTCCTGCGGTGTTTTTACCGAACTGCACGCACATTTATTTGCATTAAGAAAAAAAAAGCAAAAAAAGGATCTTGGGGCAAAAGTTTCACAGAAGGTGGTGGCATGCTCAAGTTTTAAACAATCATATAAGGCTCTGCTTGCAAAGCCTGTGATAGGGCAGCCCTGCACTGTTGGGGCTTCACTAACCAAGTACAGGCCAATGGTTGCCCTTGAGAAGGTTAGTGGATTTATCAAATCTAGCTCTGGATGTGACCAGCTTACTGGTTTTGCTGCCTCACCAGAAAGGCAGAAATGGGAAGGTATGGAGGAAAGCCCCTGTCAGGCTGCAGGGCTTGGAGGGAAGGATGCATTCAGCTCCATTGCACACAAGAGGCAAGGGCTGTGGGGCATGTCTAAGGAATAGGGCTTTAACCCTTTCAGAGCAACTGCGGTCGATTGATAGTCCCCAATTCCCATTTCTCTGCAACAAAGAGGACTTGATGCATTGGCCAAAATAATTCTATGGACCAGTGAGGGGGAGGATTGTATTTCAGAGGTTTCGATACCATAGAAATTACACGCTGCAATGGGGAATATCCTTTTAAAAGAGAATACAGTGCTGCTTATCAGCGATGTGGAGTGGAAGAAGGAGCTTGGGAGTGGGGAGGGGTTCAAGCTTTCTTCACCTTCTGTCTCTTCCAAACAAGATTGATTTCATTTTTGTAAAAAAAAAAAAAAAAAAGATGGGCTGCTCACACAGAGACTTGACAGAGAAGTGTGCACGAAGAGGGTCGGATCCAGCAAACTGACCGCAGAAAGGGCTGATGGTCTGAGATCTTCCCTGTCTTCACCTTCACTAACAGAAAAGAGTTTTTTTCACCCTCTTCATTCCCTACTACCATTGCCCAGACCTCACTGCTCTTAGCCCACAGAGTATCTCAGCCCCAGGAACAAACACAGGGGTTGGAAAGGGTTCCAGGGGAGACGGAAAGATGAGGAAGATCCCGTGATCCTCGCAACTTGCACATCACCAAATCCAATCCAGCATATGTGCACAATTTGGGAGGGGCCATGGATCAGCGAAAGACCCTCTTCTTTGCATGCAGAAGGTTCCAGGTTCAATCCCCGGCATCTCCGGTTAAAAGGAACAGGCAGCAGGTGATGTGAAAGACCTCTGCCTGAGACCCTGGAGAGCAGCTGCCAGCCTGAGTAGACAATACTGACCTTGATGGACCGATGGTCTGATGCAAGTGAGGAATTAACATTCACATGAACACAGAGAACACAGATAAGATACCTTATACTGATTCAAACCACTGGTATATCAAGGTCTGTCCTGTCTATTTGGACTGGCAGCACCTCTCCAGGGGCTCAGCTTGAGTCCTTTCATGTCATTTCTTACCTGGAAATGTTATTGACTGAACCTGAGACCTTCTGCACAATAACGATAACACTAATGATAATGATAACGATAACGATAACGATAACGATAACGACTGACGACTGATGACTGACGACTGACGACAACAACAGCAGCAACATCGACATCGACACCGACACCGATACCGATAATAATACCGATAATGATAACGATAATGATATCGATAACAATAGATTTATATACCTCACTTCAAGATGACTTAACACTCACTCAGAGTGGTTTACAAAGCATGTCATTATTATCTCCACAACAGAAAAAACCCTTTGAGGTGGGTGGGGCTGAGAAACCTCTGAGAGAGCTGTGACTGACTCAAGGTCACCCAGCTGGCTTCAAGTGAAAGAGTGAGGAATCAGCGCTCTTAACCACTACACCAAAGTGGATTTCTACCACGGAGCCTTGACCGTCCCCGAATTCAAAAGCCTTATTGGTATTAGTGATCCCCCTTTCCTCCACTCCCCTTTCTCATATATGGAAAACAGGAGAAAAGTTAGAACGTAGTTCAGACCCGTTTCCATAACACAAGATGAATTCTGCATAGCTCTTTGCATATTAATAGTACTATATAAATGATTAATATGGTGATTACAATTATAGACTTCACGGAAAGAGTGAATAAAGAGAATGCATTCACTTTTCCAAAAGGCAAAAAAAAAAAGTACTCTGTGATTTCAAAATCATTCCACAAAACTGAATTGCAGCAACAGTTCAAGATGTGAAAATGGAAGCCGTCGAACGCCCGAGCCAGCTTATGGAAGCTATTAGCAGCCGTCGTTTGGGCAATAGAAGAGATGGGTCCTTTTAAAGGAGCCGATGACTGTGCAGAGGATAATTTTGTTAATAGCAATGAGTCAGTCCAGTCTGGTGAAGAGAGAGAGTGTGGTGGAGCGGTTAGAGGGCAGATTTGGAACTGGGAGACATGAGTTTAAATGCCAACACTCAGGCCTAACTCTACATTACGATGCTCATGTGCCTACCCTGGGGGTGTGTGTCTTGTCTAGAAGAAGTTAACTGGGACACCTCCAATGAAACTTCTACTCACAGGTGCAGGGGCCGTGATTCAGATGAAGACTGTGATGTGCAGGGATAGGGGACTTATGGCTGCCGCCTGCAGTCTTTTCCCAACCTGAAACACCCCATGAAATAAACTCTTTGCCTCACAAAGGAAATTAATGTATCACCCAGGAAAATGAAATCTTGCCCTCAAGTCATAGTTGACTTACGGTGACCCCTGGTGGGGTTTTCATGGCAAGAGACCAACAGGGGTGGTTTGCCATTGCCTGCCTCTGCAACCCTGGTCTTCTCTGGAGGTCTCCCATCCAATTACTAACCGAGGCTGACCCGGCTTAGCTTCCAAGATTTGACAATATCAGGCTCTCCTGGACTATCCAGGTCAGGGAATGTATCACTCATAAGTACACATTAAATTTTTACGGTGGTGCAAATTAATAAATAAATCATATGTTGGCCTCATGTTTGGGCTTTTAGCAGAGTTCATCATTTAGCAGAGGAAGCATGATGATAGCAGGTTGTGAGTTGGTTCTGCTGGCTGGTGTGTGTGCAGGAATGAAAATAACGAAGCATACATTTGCTTATACTTAGAAAGGAAATAAGAGTTCTTTATTGTAGGAAATCCATACTCTGACATGAAAGGAGGAAAGACAGATCCTAACTACCTATCTAGTCTAAGGATGGGCATGGATGGTAGGACCAAGTCCTGCATGCATGCTGCCAAGGTGGAGGGAGGAGAAGGATAGAGATGCTGCCTGAAACAAAGCCAGGGAGAGGGAGGAAGTCAGGAGGAGCAAATCCTGAGAATAGCAATCTACATATCAAAGGATAGTCAGAGCAGTAAACAGTAAACAGAGTGCCCTGACCTCTCTCTCTTTCTAACTCTTTGGTTTGTCCCCCTCTGAAACCTGAGGAAAGGGACAGCACTGAGTTCTCCTCTTCTAACACAAATAGCACCACTTTGTTGCTGCTGCAGGCTGGAAAAGTGTGCAGGGGAGACATTTATGCCCCACTTCCCTGTGCGTTGCAATCCCAGCATGAATCAGTCACCGCACAAACCTGAGAATGAACTTTTAACTGGGAACTTTCATCAGGGTAGACTAGGACACTCAATAGCCTGTAAAAAAACAATATCCCATCTTGTTGATAGAAGCTTAATGGGAAGTTGTTGACCTGCATGCCAGGAAATGTTTCAAATGCCTCTTAAAGGGATAGGGCATTTTTCTCCAGTTCGTTGATAACCCTCGACAAGACTTATAAGTGGAGTCAAGTGCAGATAGCCCCTATGAAGCTTGCTGGATTATCTAGGGCCTGTCAGACTCTCTCCAACGAAACTACCTCTCAGGGTTGTTGTGAGACTAAAATGAAGACGAGAAGACCACGTGGGACATCCCAAGTTCCTTCCTGACAGCACCGGGCAGGTCAAAGTCAGGCTTGCCAGCTCTGGGTTGGAAATTCATGGAGATTTTGGGGGGTTGAGCCTGGGGAGGGCAGGGTTTGGGGAGGGGAGGGACCTCAGCCGTAGAGTTCGCTTCCAAGACAGCCATTTTCTCCAGGGGAACTGATTTCTGTCACCTGGAGATCAGTTGTAATTCCAGGAGATTTCCAGCCACCACCTGGAGGTTGGCAGCCCTAGACTCAGACTGGAGCTAGAATTCTTGATTTTAGACTTTTCCATCCAGTTCATTCATCTTTATCGCAACAGGCTGCTCCTGCCTATTGTTTCAGCTGATAGCAACACCACCAACACCACCCGCCACGCACACATTTTAGTTCATCCCTTCCAATTCTCATGCGAGGGATCCTTTGATAGCTGTGCAACAGCATGGTTGGCTGTGGAATTCCTTCAGTCAGTCTCTCCTGTTTCCCAAGAAACCACAAGAGGAGAAGACCATAGACAGTCACTAATTGACAGCTCCCTCCTGCTCCATAACTCTAATAGGCACCAGCAACTTCGGTCCCTGATCTCAGCTGCAATCTACTGAAAATGCATCAATGGGTCAAGGAGAGCATCTATATTATTCCTCTTGCCATGTGACTGTAACATAAAGCTGATATACTTTGAATAGACAGTTCAATATGGCTCAATGCAATAGCAGAACACATTGTGCGTTGACATGCTGGTTTTGTTGTGTTAACATTTGGCTACAGTTGTAGCTTAATAATCATTCTCTTGCCTGGATTTGTTTAACCTTTTTTTGTTTTGCTTTTTTTTTTCTTCCTTTTTCTTAACCATCCTTTTGATCGTGGAGAGCTAACTGTGTTTTGCCTGGCTCAGAGCCCAAAACTAAATGTAATTATGTCCCATGAGCTCACCAATATGGAGGAGTCTGACTTTCAGATGTCAATGGGGAGGAGGGGAGTCAGACAGATGGAATGAAGAAAAAAAGACGGCATTAGCAACACAAAACGAGAATGAGAGAGAGAAAGTGGGACCAGTTCAGGCCCTGCCTTCCTATCTCGTTCTTTGTGTATTCAGGGCTTCAGTGTAGGGGCAAAGCAAATGGGCTGTGAAGTGGTAAATCCTTGTCTCTGCCACAGATTCGTTAGTTAGACTTTAGGGAAGCCACTTGTATCTCCGCATGAACCCTCGCCCCATCCCCCGTATGGGGATGTGAATAGTGTTGGCCTACCGTATAGGGTTGTTGCAATGATTAAAAGAAGACGGGAGGCACCTTGAACTCCATAATAAAATCATCATCATTTCCCCAGGCATTCATACAAAAGTGTTCCCCTTTCCATCTGCACGGGCAATCCTAGGGGTAGCCAGACAGTTAAAACACAACTGCTCCAAGCCTGTTGTGCGAGCATCATTTGTCTGACTTCAGCAGGGCCTGTGGGCTCAACCAGATGTGACGTGTACAACTACAAGTTATCTATAAATGTCTTGTTTGCCTGGCTACTTATTTTCCCCCTGTGTTAGCCCTGTAAATGCAGCTTCCACAATGGCAGTGCCTATTGGCTAAGAACTCTTGAGCAGCTGTCAACACTTCTGATTGGCTAAAAAACCTACACAATCCTTCTTCAGGGCGGGGGGGGGGGCTTCAGCCGATCAATAGGTAAAGTATCATGGATGGTGCTTGGTAACCATTCCTGTTTTGGAGAAAGAGGTGAGCAAGGGCAAGTGGAAGCAGGTGATCCAAGCAAGGCAACGGGGTCAAGGGCGAAAAGGCAACTAGAGATCTGAAGAAACCTTTACAGGACTCAGTGGGAAATCACTGAACTCCTTTAAGTAAGATGCTTTCCTGATGGCTTGGGAATTTCCCTGCAATGCTTCCATAGGCAATATTTTTATTGATTGATTTAATGTAGGGTCTCTCCACTAAAAATCCCTTCCTAAGAACTTCAGGTTCTCGAGCTAAGGTCCCCTTCCTAACAATCCCTTCCTAAGAACTTCAGGTTCTCGAGCTAAGGTCCCGTTCCTAAAAATCCCTTCCTAAGAACTTCAGGTTCTCGAGCTAAGGTCCCGTTCCTAAGAATCCCTTCTGAAGAACTTCCGGGTCTCAGGCTAATGCCCCTTTCTGAAGAACTCCTTTCTAAGAATTTGAAGGTCTCAACTCCTGTCAAAACTTTGCTCAGTCAGACACACGCAGCTTCTGTGCCAGTTTGCACACGACACCCCCATGGAACTGACGTTGCTTAATGATTTCACAAAAAAAGTTATCAAAAGGGCAAGTTTTGATGTAGAGCATTGAAACGTGCACTTTTTTCACCCAGCCAACACACTATCTTCTCCCTTGGATAAACTTTCCCAAACCCTGTGGAGAATTACACATGGCCGCTCATATAGAAGCTTGAATGAATGAATCTAGATTCAGGCACCCTGTTATAAACAGCAACTAGAATTCTCTTTACTCACCAAGTGCATGAGTTAAGGCTCACCCACATTGCAGTTCCATATATCCAAGTTTTTGCCTGAAGATTTCCTTGTCGCCAATGTGAATGGAGGAAGTCATTGGTCATGTGGAGCACAATGTGTAGATTGAACATCCTGGGGTCAGGGTGATGTTTCTTGTACAGTAACAGTCATTAGGGAATAGCAGGAGACTGGATAACAAACTACTGACCTCTATTGTCTTTCCCTGATAATGCTACAATTGAAGAAGGAGGATGGCTGAAAGAGAGCTATGTTTTGCTATCCACTTTTAGGCATGTTGCTATCCTGTCCTAGGTCAGGGAAACAAGGGGGAGGAGAAGACATGACTTGGCATCTTCTGTGCGAGCATTACACATTGTGTTTTGCTGGCAGGCAGACATTGTATCTGGGATACTGGGGAAATGGGGTTAACTGAGCTTTCCTTTTGATTTAGATTCAGATGTCATTTGAGCCAAACAAACATGTGATTCTGAGCACATGCAGAGTATGTATTTCTTACCACTAATGATACAGCCTCAAAGCCACAGGGATTAGAATCATAGAATCATAGGGTTAGAAAGGACATCCAGGGTCGTTGAGTCCAACCGCCTGTGCAATGCAGGAAATTCACAACTACCCCCCCCCCCCCATACACACATCCAGTAACCCTTGCTCCCAGAACATGGCAAAACACTATCAAGGTTCCTAGCCAAACTGGCCTGGGGAAAATTGCTACCTGACCCCAAGGTTGTGATTGGCCTTACTCTGGGCATGTGAGACGGGGCCACAAGAACTAAGCACTGATGTAACCCTTCCTGCCCTCCCTCTCAAGATCTGCCTCAGTTCACAGAATCCACAAAAGCAAACAAAGATACCCGCGTAAACTTAGTAACAACAATTTGTACAAAGTGAACCTTATCAAAACAGTGATTTAGTAAATATTTATGTATTTATTACATAGACAATGAAGGCAAGCCAAGTTATGTGACTCTCAGACCACAGCTGGAGCAATCATTCATATAGGTGCTCTATTTAAAGGACCCTATATTCAGGCATACATAAAGTGCTGCTGCTAAGTGCTATTGTAAACATCAATATATTCAATACTGCACATTTATGTTAAAGTGCAATTGCATCAATTAGCACCAATAAGGCAAGCAAACAACGGCTGCTTCCACACACGTTGGATAATCCACTTTCAGTACGCTTTAGTGAACATTTATAACTGATTTTCCATGTGTGGAACAAAAAATCCACTTCTAAAGGATTGTGAAAGTGCATTGAAAGTGCATTATTCAACATGTGTGGAAATGGCCAACACAGCATCCCACAAACAAGGGCCGAAAGCACAGTTCACAGAATCAGCATTGCTTCCAGATCAAAGGCAGAATGGTGTGACGTAACTTTTAAAAAAAGAAATGGAAGGGATCCACTAAGCCGGATACGTTTTCAAGTTAAAGCGATAGGTAAGAGTGACACGGATGCTATTATTTCTTCATTCCGTACATGCTTGCCCCACCCTTCCTTCAAGAAGCTTAGAGGACATTGTTCTGACCTCTTCCACTTTAACCTTACATTGTAACTACTGAAGTAGGTTTGCCTGGCCCAAGTTCAGCCAGCAAGCTTCATGGCCAAATCGAGACTTGAACCTGTGTCTCCCATATCCTAGCCCGACATCTTAACCATCCTGACTGTCTCATTAGGTTGGAACTAACAAGGAGAAATACAATTTCTCATGTCTTCCAAACAAAGAGCTGGAAAGGTTCCAAGGGTCATCTAGTCCAGCCCCCTGTACAGCACAGGACATTCCCAGCTATCCCTTCCCGCCTCCCTCAATGACCCCTGCTTTATGCCCAGGGGAAGGCAAAAAACATCCAAGATGCTTAGTTGTGTGTGTGCACAAGTGCACATATCTGTATATGCACATAACCATGCTGGAGAATTTTGAATATTTTATATTTTTTTACTGAATGAATTATATTGTGAAATTAAAGATGTAGGAGGCAGAGGAAGAGAGAGAGAGAGAGAGCTCTTGTACAATCCGGACATACTCTGTCTGAAAAACAGAAATGCAGATATTCCAGTACTTCAGAAGTTCCCAGAAATACAGCTATTTCCCTTCCATATATGTCCAATGGGGATCCAACCAGTTTAGCAACTGAATCCAAAAACAAGTGTTTCATCTCTGCAGAAAAAAAAAAGGGAATGGAACTCTCTTTTGCCCTGAGGACTTCCATCCTCTTTCCTCCGTGCATAGTTACAGAAAATATGGATCTGACAATAATAAGTGCATGCCAAACTGTGTTTTATAAAACACTGGAAAATTTGGCCCCAGAAATTAGCATTGTTATCTGCGTCCAACTGAGAATGCGAGCTAATCTCTTGCAGCAGAGCTGTTAAAATAATTGATGGATGTGTGCTGAATTCCCAGGAGGGGGGAGAGGAGGGGGGGAGGTACTGATTTCAGTCCTGTAGCGTCAGGATTGCGTCAATTTGGGTTTCAACCACGTCTTCAGTCTCAGAGCTCTGTTAGTCAGAAGATCCAAACCACAGGACAAGGGCTCACGAATCACTGTGCAGAAGGGAAGGAGTAAACTACACCCTCCTTCCACTCACTCCCCCTCCCCATTCCGCTCAACCTCCTCCTCTTTCTAAAACCTTCCCGATCTTTCAAGCTTGTGTTTTCATCACGTTGGAAAACAAGGCTCCCTTGGCTGGGTTTTCTCTCTCTGTCTCCCTGAGTGGCTGGGGGATAAGGACGAGGGTTTTCAGCACCTCGGAGAGTGCACGAAGCAACCAACATGGCTCCGATCACAGCCAGCAGAGAAGAATTTGGTAAGCATCTCTTTACAACCTTAATGTCGAAGGCTTAGTTAAATGTCACTCAGGTGCTGGGGAAAGGCATATCTGCACTCCGATCCTTGGAGAAGCCAGCACTGGAAGCTTGGGGTACGCAGATTCTCTAATCCGACTAGCAGCCCCTTTCAAGCATTTTTCATGCCGTGCATGGATTTTACAGAAGGTTTTTTTAAAAAATATAGTTTTACAGTTTAGAGATGTGTCCCTCCCTCTCTCTAGATACTCACAGAGAAAAGAAGCAAAACATAAGGATTATATCTGGGAGTCAGGAGAGAAATGTTATTTGCTGTGATTTCAGTTTCTGGAAGCTGTGCGAAAGGGTTGGATGAGTCATCCCAAACTCATATTCGAAATACTCTCTGAATATTTGTCATGATTGATTTCTTCACGAGAGAAGTAGATAGCTGTATACTCAAACAGATTAGTCATTCACCCACCCACTCCTCTATCTATGGTATGTCTCTCTACCTATCCGTCTTATCTGTCACCCTCTCGCCTGTCATCAACCATGTTACTAATGGCATGCATGTAAAGTATTCCCCAATGATTTTTAACTTAGTATCATATACCTGCAAAAAACCTAAAGAGTACTAACTGGGTCTCAATTGCATTGGCCAGATCTTGGCATCCAAGTCAAGCAATTTCAAAAGTTTTCAGTATCAGTATCTCCAATCTCTTTAAACTTCAGATGGATCCGTCGTCTTTTTAGAGTTGGAGAGTAATATATAAATGCGTGCATGTAGTGCTGTTCTTTTCCAGCTCATCACAGGGTGGGTCGGTACCCACTTTCATTGGGATTATTATGATGAGATCGCTATCTGGGGCACCACACAGCTTCTTTGAAGTCAGAGTAGGTTCTTTCAGCTGTTTGGGGTCCCATCAAAGACAAGGAGGATCCACTGCCTTTTATTAGCGGTATGGGGTGAAGCTGATAGCCGTTGAAATGCTGCTGGCCCATGAGTCTGAGTGGGGGGGGGGACTCCAGATAGTACCCTTCTAAACTGACGCTTCTGCCTTGCTCTTTTTTCAGAAAGAGCCAAAGTCTAGTGTAATTCTGTGTCTCTGCTATACTATCTAGACAATCGATTTGCCTTATGAAAACAGCCACGGAGGCAGATCCGCTCACAGATATTTCACAGCACATTTTGTTCCAAGTTCTTCTTGTTCCACCCCTCTCGGATGTTTCTAATTTCATTTGCGACAGCTTGCTCACCTGATAAAAGGCTTTATGAGGGTAATTAATATCTAACTGCTGCATTCTTCCCATCAGCAGCGGCAACTGTAATGTGCAGCGTCATGCCTGCTGCTGAAGACACCCCGTCTGCATGCCGGCTTCAACAGAGTCTTTGCAAATGTGTCAATTGACCATTAAAAATCTGTTCAGCCAAGTTAATGATCCAACCTGGCCTCTTTCCCGAGGCATCTTACGCAACTGCCATTACCTCACTGCCGACAGGTTTTGTCTCAAGTCACAGCCACGTTATGCCTGACAAAATACACACATAAAGAGAGAGACCCACAGAAACCGAGCCGGTTGTAATGGCTCACTGACCACACAGATTCCAGCCATTAAGATGATTCTGGACACCACAACACACCCATATTGTGTGTGGTGGTTGTGTGAGGGTGTGGACAGACAGACAGACAGACAGACAGACAGACAGACAGACTCTTCCAACTCAAAAGCACAGAGGAACTGCAAAGAAGTCAGTTCTGTGTCAGAGAAAGATTACTATAAAAGTAGCAACGTAGGGCCAAGCTACAAGTGACAAATGACACTTGAATGGCAAGTGTATTTCTCCCTGTTCACTTGCCCTCCACTCAATCCACTTGCCAGGCAAGTGTCTTTCGTCATGTGTAGCTTGGCCCGTAGCTAGTGAGAGGGTGAAATGACACAGAGTTGAACCTTTCAACTGCTTTCTGATTTCCCCCCTTGGATTAAACTCAAAGTAATTCAGTGTTAAGGTCTCTGGGTTTTCGTCCAGTTTCTGGGTGTGCAATTTATCCGTAAAATGAATTTCCCTTCTCTTGGCCAACCGGGAGAGAACAGAGCAGTTGATGAGTCTGAGAGAATCGGTCTGTATCTCTTCCAGCCACTGCTCATCCTTTCCAAGAGAGACTTTCTCTCTCTCTCTCTCTCCCCCTATCTCTGTTTCTTACCCAGAAAGAGGACGGTAATCATTTGTTAGAATACCGGCGCTGTTATATAAAAGACACGATTACCTTCCTGCGCAAGCCGTGCCGTCACATTAATATTTCATGAGTGTGTCTCTCCCCCCGCCAACCTGTCCCCCCGCCCGTTTTGCTCAGAGGATGTAGACTTAGTCTTGATTGCTCCGACCAGCGTGCTGTGCTCCGACTCACTTAGAAATGTTACTTATGGACAGAATTGGATTTCCAATTAGTGGTGCTCATTTGGCCCTGCGCTGCTTACTCATGAAATGCTAATGACCTCCTCAGTGCCCCTCTTCAAGCCACATGCCAGATGTCGTCGCAGACTCCATGCTGTTCTTTCCTTTATGCTGGTCGAGATGTGGGCTGTATGAGCGATGGAAAGAAGGTCACAGCAAACAGATTTGGGTGCTACCGAGCGAAATGTTGTTACATTGAAATGTTAGGCTGTTTGGCCCAATCCTGTGCATGCTGCTTTACTCAGGTCTACGTCTTGCCAACTTCGTTGGGACTTAATTGCAGGAAAGAGTGCCTAGAATTGCAGTCTTACATACCTACAACCCCAGATAGCTTTTTAAAAATTCATCTGAGCTCCCATAGTTAGGTAGATTCTGTATTTAAAGAATTGATATACAATTTAAAGAATTGTGTATTAATGGTACACAATTGATGTATTTTTTTAAAAAAAGTCCAGAAATAATCAACTAAATGTGCAGGGGGAAAAATGACTGCTATATTTAATTTTGCTTGAACAGCTGGTACCATGAAAGTAGTAAGCATTTCCTAAGGCACTGTTGTTTCCCATTAAAGTTCGCACTCTCATGTCATGGCATAGCCCCTCCCAGGGTTCAATGATGTTTAGTTCATTGAAGATAAAGAGAAATCTGTTGATGGATATAAAAGTAGATGACATATATGCGAACAATACACATTTCAAATTCTCTTTTATCTGTAGACTACAAAGATGAGTGTGAAGGCTGGAAGGGTGAGCTTGAGATATTTATGCCAAGTGAATTGATACATTTTATTTACAGCAGTAGAGAAGTTGCTGAGAAATGCCACAATTATGCCACAATAAATATTTATAGCCAGAGTTTTCAATTCTTTTTTTTTTCCATTTTCATACCTGCAGGGGACACAAAATGTATGTGCATGTGGTTGGATAGAGTTTTGGGCAGTTCTAGTTCACTTTTACTCATTTCTTGTTCGTTTACTTTGACTTTGATTTCTGAAATCCAGCATTCATACCTTTGTTGCCATTTGCTTTGACTTGCAGATGAAATTCCAACAGTTGTTGGAATCTTCAGTGCCTTTGGGCTGGTGTTCACCGTCTCTCTCTTTGCTTGGATCTGCTGCCAACGCAAATCTTCCAAAACCAATAAGACCCCTCCTTACAAATTTGTCCATGTACTGAAGGGTGTCGATATTTATCCTGAGAACCTCAATAGCAAAAAGAAGTTTGGTGCAGATGACAAAAACGAAGCCAAAAACAAGCCTGTGATGCCAAAGAGCTCTCTCCATCTCGACCTGGAGAAACAAGATCTGAATGGAAACTTCCCCAAAACAATCCCTAAAATACCAAGTTCCTCTGATCTGGAGAACTTTACTCCAAAGCTCTTTCCAGAAAGGGAAAAAGATACAATATCCCCTGAAAGCCTGAAGTCCACGTCTTCAATATCTTCTGAGGAGAAACAAGATAAACTAGGGACTCTATTCTTTTCCATTGAATACAATTTTGAGAAGAAAGCATTCATGGTGAACATCAAAGAAGCACGTGGCTTGCCAGCCATGGATGAGCAGTCAATGACATCTGATCCATACATCAAAATGACAATACTCCCTGAGAAGAAACACAAGGTGAAAACGCGTGTGCTGAGGAAAACCTTAGATCCCGCCTTTGATGAAACCTTTACATTTTATGGGATCCCTTACACCCAGGTTCAAGATCTAAGCCTTCACTTTATGATACTGAGTTTCGACAGATTTTCCAGAGATGACATCATTGGAGAAGTCCTCTTTCCTCTCTCAGGGATCGAACTATCGGAAGGAAGAATGCTGATGAACAAGGAAATCATCAAAAAGAATGTTAGGGTAATTGATCTCAAATCTTATTTATGTGTGTTTTGCTGGCCCAGCATTGAAGGGATGGTTCAAACTCTTTTTGAACATATTATTTAACTGCTATAGCACAGTGGTTAATTGGTAGGGCTGTGAATCAGCACTCTGCTGGTTCAAATCCCACTACAGCCATGAGCTTAGCAGATGGCCTTGAGTAAGCCACACCTCTCAGCTCCAGCTCCCCAGCTTTATTGTGGGGATAAAGATAACCCTGGCTTTGTTCACCGCTCTGATTGAGGCACTAATTTGTCCAGGAGGGACAAATTATTACATACAGCTACTGTGGCATAGCGATTATTATTACAGACAGCTACTGTAGCATAGTGATTAAGTGGTAGGACTGTGCATCAGCACTCTGCTGGTTCAAATTCCACTACTGCCATGAGCTTAGCAGGTGGCCTGGGGTCAACCACTCCTCTCAGCCCCAGCTTCCAAGCTGTATTGTGACAATAAAGATAACCCTGACTTTGTTCATTGGGGTACTTACCTGTCCAGAGCAGTGTATAAGCATACTGTTATTTTATAAGTCCTGTAGACTTAAGCTATATAATTTCAAGAAGGTACTGCCTGTATAACTTTTTCATCTGTGCCAATCCAGGCAGAAAGGCCTTAAAGACATTTTTTGTAGTTGTCCCAGATTTAATTGGACAGGCCTTCAGGGGAAAGGGAATTGCTTCATTGTGGAACAAGCACTATATCTAGGCATACTTCCCACCCAACCCCATTTGCATGTAAGTCAGCTGCTCTCAAGAATATTCTCAATTGTTTTCAATCTGCCCGATAGTCAATTCATTGGCCCAACTAGCACAGCCCTGCATGGCAGAAACACTCCGGAGAATCAGGCAGAGAAAAATCTTTCCTGCTACTGAAGATCCTTTTTAGCAGGAATGTCAGGGAAGAAACATGGGACTCGATGTATTGTCGAAGGCTTTCACGGCCGGAGAACGATGGTTGTTGTGGGTTTTCCGGGCTGTATTGCAGTGGTCTTGGCATTGTAGTTCTTGACGTTTCGCCAGCAGCTGTGGCTGGCATCTTCAGAGGTGTAGCACCAAAAGATAGAGATATCTCAGTGTCCCCGTGGGACTGGGACTGGGACACTGAGAGATCTCTGTCTTTTGGTGCTACACCTCTGAAGATGCCAGCCACAGCTGCTGGCGAAACGTCAGGAACTACAATGCCAAGACCACGGCAATACAGCCCGGAAAACCCACAACAACCAAACTTGGGACTTCCCACACAGAAAGCATGTGTTCAAACTTTCAGGTACTTACCAGATCCCTATCAGTAGGTACATGCCTGAACAACATTGAACCCTAACAGGTTTTGCCATTAGATCTTTTTCCGAAGATCTTGATTAATTGCAATGATATCCCGTTATTTGTTCGAGAAACTCAAAGGGGTTATCCTTTTTCGTCCTTGCAAGTGCTCTGTGAGGTATATTAGGCTATGAGATAGTGGTTGATCCATGGTCACCTAGAGATCTTCAGAGACGAGTGAAAATTTGACTCCAAGTCTGAGTGGTCCAACCTTCTAGCCATGATGTCAAACTAGCCATCAGTATTTTGTCAACAGATGTTGAAGGAGGGTAACTTTTTTGTGGTGACTCCATTGTGAGGTGGTTCTCTGTTCTTCTGTATTGACCCATACAGGTCTCTTGTGCGATGCAACAACAGTCATCCATACACAATAGCACAGAAGGCCATACGTTGTGCTGACATCCAAAATCAATTGATCATAGTACATTACACGCTAAAGAACATGACTAGGGCGCATGACTGGGCAGGCATTTTTATGCCAACAATGGCCACCAGACATTGCAAATTATTCAACTGCAAGAAATCTGGGCATCGGCAGGGCAGGGTGGTAGAACCTATTATGATGCACTGCGAAGGTGTCCTAGATTTTGGTGTGTTGGTAACTTTTTAAAGATATGCATTTCATGAGACATTGGGTGGAATAGGTTTGGCCTACTTGGTCAGATAGCCCTGATCTGAATAGCCCAAGCAAGCCTGATACCACTAGATCTCAGAAGCTAAGCAGGATCGGCCTTGGTCAGTAATTGGATGGGAGACCTCCAATAGAGGCCAGGTCTGCAGAGGTAGGCAACGGCAAACCACCACTGTTAGTCTCTTGCCTTGAAAACCTCACCAGGGGTCACCATCAGTCAGACGTGACTTAAAGCACTTCCTTCCTCCATCACTTGGCCAGATCTAGCATACCATTGTAGACAAAAGTCAGTCCATGTTCTCTTGGAGGATAAGAATGTCAGTCTATGGTCAACAAGGCCAACATAGAGGACTGTTCCAAAAGGGACAGAAGTGTCTACATTCTACTGTCCGTACTGAACTGAGCAAGGTTCTGTAGCTATTAAACAGCCATAGCTTTAAGAGATGCAGCTTTTCTCCCCTCCCTGAACCACAAAAAGCCCAGATCAGTATGACTCATTTCTTTTTCCAATCATCAAAACCACTTTGAGAAAAAAAGATTTCATATCTGTACGCAAACACATTTTAGCTGGTGTCAGCAGGGGGAAGCAAAGAGACAAATGTGATAGTTATACATTCAAAAAGCCATTACATATCACTGTGTGGCAGAAATAGCCTGTGGGCTAAAATGGCCATGTTTTACCTGTGGAACTAGGAACCAAACTAGATGTGTCCTAGATTCAAGCCCAGTGGTACCTTGAAGTCCAACATGATTTTAAGGGTATAAGCTTCCGAGAGACAAAACTTCCACCATCAGCTGCAATCTGTGTAACACCATCTGAGTGCCATTTTATAAATTTAAGAACAGCTTTGGGATAAGCTAATTAGAACTGGAGCAGATGCAGATGGGATGGGTGCCTATCCCTTTTCTCTCCTCAGTTTTCCTGGTCCAAAGAGCTCCCCCCCCCCCATACACACACTCTCACACACAGCAAAGTTTCAATTGCATGTTTATCTCATTCTCAAAAAACTTTCTTCTAAACCTATAAAAGGGGAGCCATGTTCCAGACGACTCACCTCTTATCCCAGAGTGCAGGCACGCTAGTGTGCTCCTAGAGGGAATAAGAGGGGAGTCACTCCCTGGTGGTGTTCCCTGCCTGCAACAGCCCAATCCAGCCCCAATAGGGCTGAAACCGGTGGCTGCCAGGTACACAAGTGCAGCAGGGTGCCTGGCACGGCCCCTCCCCCAGCAGCATTCTCTTCCTGTGGAAGCCTGATCTGGTCTCAACGGGGCCAGAACAGGCTGCTGCCAGGCACACAAGCATGCCAGGAAGAAAGCACATTGTGGCACCCTCCCTTTGGAATGCACTATTGGAAGGCATGTGCTCAGCAGGACTTGAGCCAGTTTGGTGTTATGGTTAAGAGCGGCAGGACTCGAATTTGGAGAACCAGGTTTGATTCCTCACTCCTCCACCTGAAGTCAGCTGCATGACCTTGGGTCAGTCACAGCTGTCTCACTCTCTCAACCCCATCCACCTCACAGGGGTTTTTTCATGAGGATAATAATAACACACTTTGTAAACCACTCTGAGTGGACGTTAAGTTGTCCCAAAGAACAACTTGCCTGTCTTTTTCATCAGCAGAAAAGCTGGATGGATCCAATCCTAAATCTAGAACTTATGACCAAAGTGTGGATATTTTAAGGTTAAAATGAGATGTCAATCATAGCGAAGAACATGAGGCCCAGCTTAAATCTAAAAGGCTGTATTTTTAATGGGGTTTATGCAGTAGTAGAGGAAAGGATCCGGTATTCAGCTGTGCATTGATATCAATGGGATCTCCAAATGTATAACTGAAAGCTCAACTGGAGCCATAATAGTCAAGCAACCACAACCAGCTATTTCACAGTGCTTGGCTATGAACTGAGATTTACACAGGCAGTATACCAAGCTGATAGAATGTACTGTACCATCGTTAAGTGGGTGTCACGTTCATGTTACACACACACACACAAACTATGCAAGTAACCAGGGCTTTTTTTCTGGGAAAAGAGGTGGTGGAACTCAGTGGTGGAACTCAGGACCGCACAATTATGTCACTTTGGGTCAGCTGGAGCAAGGGGGTAGTTTTTTTTAAATTTTAAATCACCCTTGGCAAAAATGGTCACATGGCTGGTGGCCCCGCCCCCGATTTCCAGACAGAGCGGAGTTTAGATTGCCCTCCGCGCCAGGCTGGTCACATGGCTGGTGGCCTCCACCAGGTGTGGAGAGCAATCTAAACTCTCCTCTGTCTGGAGATAAGGGGTGGGGCCACCAGCCATGTGACCATTTTCAAGAGGTGCTGGAAGTCTGTTCCATCACATTCCAGCTGAAAAAAAGGCCCTGCCAGTAACTTATTAGTCTGTATGTTCAGGATTCACCTCAGCATTCTACCACCTTGTTTCCCATACTTTAAACTCGAAAAGAGTCCAGTAGCACCTTTATGACTAACCAACTTTTCTGTAGCATAAGCTTTTGAGAATCACAGTTCTCTTCGTCAGATGCATGGAGGGTAAGAAGAAACTGGTCAGATATATAGGTGGAGAGGAGAGGGGGGAGAAGATGCAATCAGTAGCTTCTGATAATGAGATAACCATTCATAGTCCCTATTCAATCCAAGCCTGAGTCAAATTTACATATGAATTCCAGTTCAGCAGCTTCCCATTGGATTCTGTTTTTGAAAGGTTTCTGTTGAACTAGAAACAAAAACCTTTCAAAAACAGAATCCAATGGGAAGCTGCTGAAATGGAATTCATATGTAAATTTGATTCACTCAGGCTTGGATTTAACAGATACTACGAATGGTTATCTCATTATCAGAAGTAACTGATCCCATTATCAGAAGCTACTGATTGCATCTACTCCCCCCTCCCCTCTCCACCTATATATCTGACCAGTTTCTTCTTACCCTCCATGCAGGGGCGGCGCCAGGGTTTCTGGCACCCACGGCTGCCCCCACATGCGAACATACATAGTGCGCGTGCACGCCCTTGGACTGCATGATGACATCACCGTGTGATGACGTCATCACACAGCAAAGCCAGCCCCATTGGCCGGCGGGTGGATGGGATGGTGCACGGAGCCTGCCTGCACTCTGCACACTGCCCTGGAAGCCTGACGTGCCTGGCCTGCAGTTGCTGTGCCTGGCCAGGGGCGTGTGGCGGTGGCGGTGGCAGCAGCGGTGGTGTGGGGCTGGCTGGCTGGCTACAGCAGTTGTGGGCCAGGCACACCAGCTACGTAGCGTACACCTCCCCCCCCAGCACCCTCTCCAGTGCCCCCTCTGGTGCCCCAACGCCTGCAGCACCCACCTCACTGCCTCAGTGGTAGCACTGGCCCTGCCTCCACGCATCTGATGAAGAGAACTGTGATTCTCGAAAGCTTATGCTACAATAAAGTTAGTTAGTCTTAAAGGTGCTACTGGACTCATTTCGATTTTGCTACTACAGACTAAAACGGCTAACTCCTCTGGATACTTTAAATTGAAATCAATAAATTCAGATTACAGAACTTGAGGTTATCTACAGGGAATCACAGTATAAATGCCACCCAGGTCTACTTCAGCTATACATGAAAATACCTGCCAACTTTTCATCACCGGATGATTCAATATTTGACTTTCAGATCCATGAATGAACTCTCATTTTCCAGATGAAAAGCAGTTGGTTTGAATGGATTTAGAGTGAGAGGAAAGTGCTATCTAAGGTGATTTATGTGCAATGGCTCATTAACACCTCTTGCTTATCACTGCGGTGACTGAACATGGATACACAAATTGCCCTGAAACACTGTGCAAACCAACACTCTTTTAGTTAGCAGATTCATGCGTAGCTGGCAACTTATAGCTACACAGATTGTTAGTCACCATTTTCAAAGGAAGGCACTTAGACAGTTGGTGTCAATTGATGCAGCCCTTCTGAAGACAAAAAAATAATGCTGGATTTTGCCTTGGTTAATGCAATGGTTAATGTTAATGGTTAACGTTATTCTAAACGGGTGATTTAAACTTCACAAGATAACAGACACTCAAGGCAATCTGTTTCAGGTTGGTAGATGTGTTACCCTGTTGTAGCAGAACAAAATTTGAGTCCAGTAGCACCTTAAACATTTGCCAGGGTATATGCTTTTGCAAGTCAAAGCTCAAAGTGAGTCAAAGCCGGGGGAAGTTTTGTCGGTCTCTGTGGTACTGCTGGACTCGTATTTTGTTTAAACTAATCTGAAGTACCTGGGAAAATAGGCTAGTATGGTTACATTGTCTTCAGTGGGGATAACCTGGCTGACATTCAAGTACTTCATAATGAATCAAATTCCAAGCCATATCTGTACCATCTACACACCATTAAAGTTAGTGGCAAACCTCCATTGATTTCTACCATGGCTTTGATCCACAAGTAATTAACCCACAAGTAATTGACCACGTCTCCAATCTTCAACCTTATTTAGTTTCCAGTGGTCCATTAAACCACAACAGGACTTCTGGAAGAAGAGACTTCTAGGTTTCATTCCTATTAACCTCAATGGTTCCGGCACTGAACCTGTGTGCTCGACTTGGCTGCAAGCCCTGCTGATACCAACAGCTCTTACTTCCTAGTAGATGCCTTTGTTATCAGGTTAAAAACCAGCCTTGAAAGTAACTTCAGCTTAACTTGCAGCCCATCTCTTATTAACATTCCAATTCTAATAGATGTTTCAAAGCCCAGACAACCAATAGCCCTTCCTAGGGACCTGCCTCAATATTGACTTGGTGGTAATTGCTTTCTCGAGATCAAGCATCAAATCAAATTGTTTCAGTGTGTACCGAACAATATTCCCATTTGCAGCAATTTATGATTTTTAACGCAGCAAGCCCTATCCATGACCTGAAAATGACTATGTTTGGTTTCTATTTCCTTTCTGACCAGTGAGGTGACAATATTGGTTGTTGCAAAATCTGATTTGTACCTGATATTTCCTCCAGTCTATTGACATGCTAATGCTCCCAAGTTTATTTGTGACAATGTTTCAATAAACTGTAGGGCAAAAGGTTTGATGCCACATATTGGTGCTCGGGGGGGTGGGGGGTGGAATTCCCCAAATGTATACCAAACACAGTCTGAAGTGCATGCATAACAAATCTGTGCAGGTGGAAGTGATTTTTTAAAAATTCAAATGACAGCGCCTATCTATAGCCCCTGGCAGCTTACAATAGGGCAGTGGGTGGAGGTTTGCAAACTGTTGTCCAAAATATGAATGAAGACCCTCTGCTTGTACTTTCAATGTGCTAAAACTGTCATGCTAGATTAGAGTGATCAAGCAGAATGCAAAGATGCACATTACAAGCTCTGGAGCATCTGTCCTTTACCTCCTAACAGTGCAATCCTAAGAAGAGTTACTCCAGTCTAAGCTCATTGAAATCAATGGGCTTAGACTGGAGTAACTCTTCTTAGGATTGCACTGTTAGAGTCCCAACTGCCCCCAATAAAAATTTCAGCATATTCTCCAGACCTGCATCTAATGAGAAAATTGAAGAGTGTGTGTGCGTGTTCGTGCAGAAATCGTGATTATTGATTCATTACATCTTTAATCATTTCTTCCCCAACAATCAAAGAAATCACAGTCCAATTCCAAATGGCAAGCCAACAGCAAACAATAAGCCAATTCAGTAAAACAAAACCCGCCCCTTTGGTATTTAAAAACTCTGATTTCCTCAAAGGCCTGGGGGAGCTGGGGAGTTATAATTCACCTTCAAAAGATCAATGCACAAAGACGAGGTAAAATAGGCCTCTGTGAGGAAGGTGGTGATGACAATTTGTAAGATGCCCTGCCTTCTTGCTCTTCTGTTTCCTAAACAATTTTCTGTAAGGACAAGGGGAGCAATTAAACCTTTAGATGTTACTTGGACCTACCAGCCATGCCATTCTGAACCATAAAAGTTCTAGATGTCTCTTATATGAGGTCCACCAAGTATCTCCCACACTCCTTCTCTCAGAGTTAAAATTCTTCATATTTTAGTTATGTGATTTGTCCATTCCGGAAATGTATTGTCAGAAAGTGGGTGGATAATTGATTGGCACCACAGAAGGAGCTGTACCTCCACAGCAGACCACATGTTCCTCATACAGAAGTCCCCAAGTTCAGTATCTGGCATCTTCACTTAAAAGGATCTCAGATGGCAGTGTTGGAGAGAAAACTATTGTCTGAGCCTTGGTTGAGCTACTGGCTGTCAGCCAGAAATCAATGGGCTTAGACTGGAGTAACTCTTCTTACTCCAATTGCATGTGAGGCAGCTTTGTATAGTTTACTTACCTGCTGCTGAGAACAATTTGAATTATTTGTTTTTATAAATGACTCCAGATTTGCTGTGTCTCATGTCCTTAGGTTGGACATCTTGGGAAGACCGTTATGCCCAAATCCCATTGATACCAATAGAGCAGGTTGGTCACAAATAGCTAGTCTCCTTGATTTCAATGAACTAGAGGTATTCTTATAATTATTACTAATAACAATGAGTATTATTACTAGGATGGGCAACTTTCTATAGATCAGGGCCTTATGTGTTGAACATTTAGGAAAGGGCTGTATGAATATCAGTATCTTAAAAAGTTTTAAATAGTCCCGTCACAAAGTTCTATGTTTTTTCAAACGGCCATAGAATTTGATACACCAGATATATTTGGATCTGAGGGTCAAGCTACAAGTGACGAATTACACTTGCCTGTAAGTGAACAGACTCATATGTATTCGTCCCTGTTCACTTGCACTCCACTTGCACTCCACTTGATCACATGTATTTCTCCCTGTTCACTTGCACTCCACTTGCACTCTGCTCAATCGCATGTATTCCTCCCTGTTCACTTGCACTCCACTTACACTCCACTCGATCACACGTATTCCTCCTTATTCACTTGCACTCCACTCGATCACATGTATTCCTCCCTGTTCACTTGCACTCCACTTGCACTCCACTTGATCACATGTATTTCTCCCTGTTCACTGGCACTCCGCTTGCACTCCACTCAATTGCATGTATTCCTCCCTGTTCACTTGTGTTCTACTTGCACTCCACTCGATCATGTAGTGATCAAGTGGAGAGCAAGTGAATGGCAAGTGAACAGGGAGGAATACACGTGAGTCTGTTCACTTGCCAGGCAAGCGTAAATCGTCACTTGTAGCTTGGCTCTGAGTATATCACTGAGTCAAGGTAAATTGAAATGCATCAGTATTGCCCCAAATGTTATCATTGATTCAAAATGTTGCATATCTTTCCTATTCTGCAGAAGTCTTCTGGGCGTGGAGAGTTGCTAATTTCTCTGTGTTACCAGTCCACAACGAATACTCTCACTGTGGTTGTTTTAAAAGCCAGACACCTACCCAAAGCTGATGTTTCAGGATTATCAGGTACTTTTAAGTGCATTTTTACAATTACATACTGCGATTTACAATTTACTCTGTGTCAAAAACTTGTGATGTCATGTAGTAATCTTATGCTCTAAGATTCGGATTTCATCCAATAGACTTCCTGGCACTGTCCATTCACAAGCCTTACAGCCGTCTTTAGCCACAGAAGAGATTAAGGGTTGGCAAGCTGTGAACTTCAGCACAAACACAAAATTCAAGTGAATTTACCTTGAAATGCTAGGAGTTTTTCTCCTCTTTGCACCTAAACACTAGGATGAGTTTTTTAAAGTGACTGCTATTGGCTAGATTGCATTACCTTCCTTTTGCATCTGTGAAGTTAGAAGGATATATTCGAGAAATTATTGCAAGAAGTCACTACCAGATTAGCTGGACAGGCATGGAAAGTGCACAGAGACACATAAGCAGTAAGTTTCCACTAAAAAAAAAAAATCCTTTTTTTCTTTCATGTTCATTTTAAAATTAGAGACAACCATGGTAGATGAATGGCAGAGGGAGCAGCCACTGCAAGAAAGAGATCTAATCATGTGAGAAAATGTTGCGATTTCACTAAGAGACGCTCTACCCGAGCCGTCTTACACCAGGACGCTCAAGTGAAGGGAGACTCAATGTTAGCCAGGAAACATGGGAGTTTAAAAGAGAGCAGAAGGCTTCGTCACTTTCACCTCTCCACAAAGAGCCGGAGGTGACTCCTTGGAGGGTTTGTGAAGGCTGTGTTAATTTCACCTCGCACTCTGGGAGGCAAAGAAGAGATAAACAAACCCTCCGTGGAGCAATCTCCAGCTCTCTGTAGAGAGGTGGAAGTGAGGAAGCCTTCAGCTCTGTCTTTTAAACTCTTACGTTTCCTTGTTAACTTTGCATCTCTCTTCACTTGAGCGTTCTCGGGTAAGAGGTCTTGTGTAGAGAGACTGTAACTGCATTCAGATTTGCTTAGATGCAGGGCTTTTTTTCAGCTGGAACGCAGTGGAACGGAGTTCTGGAACCTCTTGAAAAGATTCACATGGGCTGGTGGCCCCGCCCCCTGATCTCCAGACAGAGGGGGGTTGAGATTGCCCTCGGCGCCAGAGGGGGGTTGAGATTGTCCTCCACGCCAATCTCAACTCCCCTGTGTCTGGAGATCAGGGGGCGGGGCCACCAGCCCATGTGACCATTTTCTCCAAGGGCAACCTACTGAGTTCCACCACCTCTTTTCCCAGAAAAAAAGCCCTGCTTAGATGTGTCCACACATGGTCACTCAATGACCAGCTCTTTGATCATGACTAAAGAGCAGAATAGGAGCTGAACTGCTGGGTGTTCCAGCATAATTGATTAGGTGTGCAACATCAGGGCCTGCAATAGGCAGGGTGTATGAAGCCCAGCCTAGTAAAGATACCAGGGGTCTTGGCTAGTAGAATAGTACAGCAACTCAAGTGTTCATAAAGTTCCCACTCTGCATTGTTTTTTTAAATTTGTGTTGGCCAAAGGCCATAACAAAAGAGTGACGTAAAACGTGACATTAAAAATGAGGAAGCAGAATGTCAAAAGGATACAATGAACACAAGACTGTTAATGATTTATTTACAGACTAACGTATAGTCATTGAAAAGACACTGATAATATTTTGCATCGGCCGCAGCAAAATTAGCTCCCTTTGATGTGGGTTCCTTTTGACTAATAAGGGGCTAAACTAGCTTTGGCGTGGATGGTGGTGACCATCCAATAATTGAGGCTGAAACTTCATGGAGAGCTAGTAACATGCACAGACCTCCATATTATAGGCTGGCACAGTCATTTGTGTTATGCAGCCAGCTGTATGAACTTCTTCTTATCAGTGCCACCTTGGAGCACATTCTCATGCTCCTCAGGAGTAAAAGCTAGAGAAGAAATCAGAGTATGTACCTAAGATTAGACCCTGACCTGGATAGCCCAGGTGAGCTGATCTCATCAAATCTCAGAAGTAGAGATGGGCACGAACCAAAATACGAACCAAAATTAAGCACGAACGAGGCAGGTTTGTGGTTCATGAACCACGGTTCGTCAGATCCCATTTCTGATGAACCGCCATGAAATTTAGGCTGGTTCATTTGGTTCATTTTTTGGTTCGTCACTGCAGACAGCCTGGTGCCAATCAATCAGTTTCCTAGGCAACAGGGGATGGACTTCCTGCAGACCTTCTGCTGACCCAGAACTGACCTGCTGCTGGCCTGGAAGTGACCTTCTGCTGACCTGGAAGTAATGATTTTCTGACCTGGATGTGATGTTTTCATGAACCAAATAAACCGGTTCCCAAACCAGGGGCAGGTTTGTGAAAGTTTGTGGTTCATGGTTCATGAAATTTGATGAACCACGAACCACATGGTTCATTTTTTTTTCTGGTTCATGCCCATCTCTACTCAGAAGCTCAGTAGGGTCGGCCTTGGTTAGTAAGTGTATGGGAGAACTCCAACAAAGACCAGGGTTGCAGAGGCAGGCCATGGCAAACCACCTCTGTTAGTCTCCAGCCATGAAAAACCCAGTAGGGGTTGTCATAAGTCAGCGATGACTTGAGGGCACTCTCCACCACCACCACCTAAGACCAGACAAGTAACTCCTAAGGAAGTGCTCTGGAATGCCCTTATGCCAAACACTGTGACCTTTGGAAACAACTTGCTTCTCCTCCAAGAAGCAAAGGGCCCATCTGGGCTCTCCGCCAACTCACTGAAGTATGAGATGCTCCATAAAAGCCCAAGAGGTATTATGTTTGTATTTGAAGAAGGCACCAATTTGGTAACAGCAACTTCTCAGAAGATACTTGGCTTGGACCCTCAAGCATTTTATTGAACTTCCTATTGTTTTGTGATTGGATTGTGCTCCTATGATAGCCATTTTGTGACTGGTCATGGTCACACCTCCAACAGCAGCCATTGGATCATGGTGGACCCTGTCCATTTCTCCCCAAATTCCAAAAACACCTAACAAGGTAGGGGACCCCTGGAATAGAGAAAGACAAGGAGAACTATACATTCAAATTGCACTGCAGTCACAGAATAACATATATGCCCTCCTTACAACACCCTGATCTGGATAGCCCAGGCAAGCCTGATCTTGTCAGATCTCGGAAGCTAAGCAGGGTCACCTCAGTTAGTAATTAGATGGGAGACCTCCAAGGAAAACCAAGGTTGCTGAGGCAGGCAATGGCAAACCACCTCTGTTAGTCTCTTGCCTTGAAAACCCCACCAGGGGTTGCCATAAGTTGGCTACCAACTTGATCACACTTTCCACCACCAATCCTTACAACAGCACTTTAAGATTGGGCCGGTATAATATTCTTACTACAAGTGGGAGGCAGAGAGAAAATGGCTTACTAAGGGGATCTATTGAGGGTATGGCAGAGCAGAGATTTGAACTGGCAACATTCACCGTGCTTTTTCTTAGCCTCTATGCTTACCAGCTCCCGAGAAGCTATCTTCTTGGATTGTTTTTTAAGCCAAGAACCCACATGAGATCCTACCCTATAATGTATTTGTTGGATGTTACTTGTCTTTGCAGACCCGTACGTCAAAGTGAACCTCTATCATGCCAAGAAAAGGATCTCAAAAAAGAAAACCCATGTCAAGAAGTGTACCCCCAATGCGGTGTTCAATGAACTTTTTGTCTTTGACATTCCTTGTGAAGGCCTCGAAGAGATCAGCATTGAGTTCTTGGTTTTGGATTCAGATAGGGGGTCCCGGAATGAAATCGTTGGCCGCTTAACCTTGGGGGCTTCTGCGGAAGGAACAGCTGGAGAACATTGGAAGGAAATCTGTGATTACCCTAGGAGACAGATTGCCAAATGGCATGCGCTGTGTGACGGCTAAGTGCCTGACAAGAGGTTGGATGGAACTTTTTAATGAAAATAATACCATAGGCAAGGATCAATTTTCTTTCTTTGCAATGTGTAATCACAGGCTTGAGACAAAAAAACCCACTTTTTTTTAGTTAAGACTGAATTGAATTATCAGAACAGAAGGTAACCACATTTTCTCATTCAGTTAAGGGTTTGGGGTTTTTTTTGCAAGCTATAAAAACTTGACATAATTTCATCAGAGGTTCATACTCTATTGGAGTTTACACAGTGATAGAGACACAAAATGCTGTAAACATAATTAAGAAATCTTTTTTGATTACAAAAGTCACCAGGAAACCTAGATTACTGCCGTCACCCGGACGATGATAACCTCATTAATATATGATGCTAGACATAGAAACATCTGTGTTTTGTAAAGCCTAAAATAAAACTGAATGGGTGGGGTGTTTCCTTCAGCTTCAAAGCAACCTTCTCCCATGAAAATTCAACCACTATTTTTTTTCAAAAGGTAGGCTGTGTGTGCTTTGTACAATCTGAAGATTTGCACCATTTTTCAATACTTGCCTTGCATGTCACCCCCCCCCCCCCACAAGCCAATTTGTCTGATAACGCAAAGAATCAATATTTTGATTCTGAAAAGGAGAGAGATGCCATTACCTGAAACAGATACATTAGAAAACTCCCCAAAATGACTCATTTTGTTTATCAAAGGACTTAGAAGATGATGAAAATAAGGATGATTCAAGCTTTAAGTATAGTTTTTTATTATATATACAGGGCTTTTTTTCTGGGAAAAGAGGTGGTGGAACTCAGGGCTGCACAACGACATCAATTTGGGTCAGCTGGAACAAGGGGGGAGTTTTTAAAAATTTAAATCACCCTCGGCGAAAATGGTCACATGGCCGGTGGCCCTGCCCCCTGATCTCCAGACAGAGGGGAGTTTAGATTGCCCTCCGTGCCAGTGGCATGGAGGGCAATCTAAATCCCCCTCTGTCTGGAGACCAGGGGGCAGGGCCACCAGCCATGTGACCATTTTCAAGAGGTGCCGGAACTCCATTCCACCACATTATAGCTGAAAAAAAAGCCCTGTATATATAAACATTTCTAGCCAAGGTTAAACCAAGTGTACATCCGTGGTATGTTTTGAAATGGCTTCTAATTCCAAAATGACAGCCTTTACCCCAATTTTCTCCCTGCTTTGTTACACTAAGAACATAATGAAAAAAGCCTTTAAAAATTAAACATTGAAAGGCTATTAATATGGCATGGATCCTGCAAAAACTTACCATTATCAGGAGGCAATGTTTTAGAAGAATAAGGCTCCCTGAGAGCTTTATACCTCATTCTAGCACAACATGTAGATAAGCTGTTTCCCATAGGCATTCATTTAGCTTCATTACATTCGTGTTATTGGCCAGTTGTGTTGAAAGTGGGAGGGGTGATGGGTGGCCAATGCCATTCAGGTTTTAAACATGCATGCATTATATGATTAGAACTTTTGCCAGATTAGAGGAACAGTTGTCTAATATAAAGCCCGTCTTTCCTAACTTATGATTGGTCAAATCAAACCTAGGACCTGCCAATTGATCTATAACTTTTTTTTTGTGCAATCTAAGACAGACAATGAACACAGAATTGTGCTCAACTTGGTAGGTCGCGGGTTGAGTGGTCATATACCAAGCCAACAAACGCACAAAAGTATACCCCCTGTCGGAAACCTGTGAAAAAAGTATTCAAATGTTTACATTCAAAAGCATTTTGAAGCTGTCTGATTAGCACAATAACAGTTGGAAAGTTTCCTAACCTATCCTTTGTAGGTGGATACTTGATCTTGGAGGAATTCTTCGTTCCCCTATTGCCTAGGATATTCTCCAGGACAGCATTCACTTCTACGTGCGTGTTTTTTAGCAAGTCCACGGGAGGAATGCAAGTGGAAAACATGATGACAAACTTTGTGGATTTTCCTGGATGATCCTGCAGACATAAGCTAGCAGAGATCTAGTAGCTACATTATGGGATCCTTTATGCAGATGCCATGTCTGGTATGATATTTTCCAGACATGTCTTTGTGGAAGTCATCCCAAATGAACTCTGATGGAGTCAAAGCTCATATGGGCAGCTTCAGATCAAAATTTCACTTTGTGAAGGAGTCACAGCCTCACCCTTTTCTCTGTGAATATATCTGAAGCTTTGTTTAGAGGGTAGAATGATAATGCAGACCTAAAAGGGTTGGAAAGGATAAGACGCTACCGATTTTTCATTAGTTCCACTCGCGTGATGGAGCACCTTTTTGCTCAAGTAGACCTAGTGATGTTTGAGAAGTAGACATGCTGTACCTACTTCCTGATAAAGATGAAATGCTTGAGGCTTTGTGCCAAAGAATGGCTGTATTAACAAATAACAAACAAGGACGTGCTGATATCTAGGTGGTACCGCTATCTCTGGCAAGTTTTATCAGGCACTGTAAAAAGTTACGTTGGTACAATATTTGTGATGAGAAGACCACTCTGATTGATTTTGATTGAAAACACCAGGCAAAAACCCACGTCTTTTAGAAAACTGAGGGCCAAGCTACACATGACGAATGACACTTGAACGGCAAGTGGATCGAGTGGAGGGCAAGTGAACAGGGAGAAATACACTTGCCGTTCAAGTGTCATTTGTCATGTGTAGCTTGGCCCTGAGTTGTGGATCACAGGCAGCTAGGGATTCCAAATCATAACTAAGAGTGGAGAAAGGATAGCATTAGCAACGAAATAATGAGCTGGCAAATATTGCTGGAGGTTGGTGTAGGATTTTACCAGAGCCATAACTTGGCCTGAACACGAGTGAAGACTGGAATGTGAAATATGCAACAAATATTACTGAAAGATCTCCATTTGGAGCCTTTCAGCTTTTTGTGTTGGTAATTTATCCAGGTTTTTGAACGATGTGTTTGATATCATGGTGTTTATATAAGCTGTAAGGCATTTTCATGACACAATTTTTATGAAAATGCACAATGTAAAAAAAAAATGCTACTTGTGTGTATAAAAGATTTGAACCTATTTCGTTTTGTTTAAACATTTTGTAGCCAATATCTGCCCTGGCTTCAGATCCTCAAACTGCTTATTCTAGGGTCATCTCATTGAAAAGGATAGCATTACAGCCCTAAAGGCACATCAAAGCCAAATTAACAGTGAGAATCTTATTGGTTTTGATGTTCTTTAGAGAAAAGACATTAATTCATTCATGAACAGCCCATCGTTGAGGTAACCAACTAATACACAGAATGTAGGAATTAGAGGCGGGCACAAACCAGGAAAATGGTGGTTCGTTGTAGTTTGTGATTTGCCGTGTTTCATGAACCATGAACCATGAACTGCCACGAACTTGCCTGTATTGTGAACCAGTTCATTTGGTTCGTTGGTTCATCACTTCCAGGGCGGCAGAAGGTCTGCAGAAAGCCCATCCCCATTGCCTAGGTAACAGCCTGATTGGCTCCAAGCTGTCTGCAGTGACGAACTGAAAAACAAACCATACGAACCACTCTAAAAATCATAGCGGTTCATCACACTTCTTCAGAAACAAGCTCCGATGAACCACTGGTTCACGAACCAAAAAACGGCCCAGTTCGTGACTAACTTTGGTTCGTATTTTGGTTTATGCCCATCATTAGTAGGAATACTAAATTTCAAATGGAAAATACATCAAATGCTACCTTAATCAAGGCCAAAAATTTCAAATAGCTTTACTCATGTTGAACTGAATATTGCCCTCAGGGTAAAATACTGAATGGTCTATGGGCTTAATTTTCATTGGGGTTGGTTTTCAATAAGTTTAGCATTATGGGTGCCCAGCCTAGTAGTTTCAACTAGGAAGGGGTTTCCTTGCTGTCACGCTTCCCTTGCCATCAAATGGATTGCCATTACCAATTTTCTGGCACAACGTGTTGAGTGCATTCAAAGGTCTCCCACAGTGATGGTGAAGCCTAACAAACCTAGCACCGAATATGGAGTGACTGTGAGACTTAGAAAACTTCCCACAACCCTTGGCAAGTTTGGTGTAGTAGTTAAGAGTGGCAGGAGTCTAATCTGGAGAGCCAGGTTTGATTCCCCACTTTTCCGCTTGAAACCAACTGGGTGACCTTTGGTCAGTCTCAGTACTCTCTCAGCCAGCTGGATACCCTGGACCATTCACAGCTCTCTCAGAGCTCTCTCAGCTGCACCCACCTCACAGGGTGATTGTTGTGAGGATAATAATAACATGCTTTGTAAATTGCTCTGAGTGTGTCATTAAGCTGTCTCAAAGGGTGGTACATAAATTGAAAGTTATTATTAAAACATAGGTATCCCAAGACAAAGAAACCCACACAGAATATATTTCCTGAGGGCAGAAAGTTTGAATAATCTCTGGTCTAGTCCATAGCTAGTACAACATCCCAAGTTATTTAATTTAATGATAGGCTTTGGTCATCAAACCCTTGGGGGGCACATACCCCTTGCATCAGAAATATGCCTTGCTTTGCTTTGTGGTTTTTTAAAAATGAATTCTAGGGTTGAGACAACCTGCCATTTTGCCACCCAGTGGGTAACATCTCCACGACTGCTTTCCGTAGCCTGAAAGAGAGAGTTTTCCTATTGGTAAAATGACAGCTATTGGGGAGGGGGAGGGGTGAGTGGTTCTTTTTACACTGGGCAAATTGTAAATAAGGTTCTTTTTTTTAAATCTTAAGAAGCGTTTGTCTTGCCAAGTCTAGTTGTGAACTCGTCTCGGAACCAGATGGGACACAAATCCATGTGATCTTGCTTTGAAGAGATGAAAGGGGGGGGAATGGCTGTTTTTTATAAAGTATTTGGTTCTTAATGTGAATATCTTGAAACCTGTTAAGAATATACTGTACTGTATTAAACATGTAAAATAATAATGTTTGTCGAAGTAGCTAGCAACAACAACACGGCCCTGAAAAAGCGGGCCATTCATGTTTGGCAACCTGTTGTAACTCAGTAATCAATTTGTGAATGATGTTGTACATTCAATAGAAGTTCTTTGGAGGAAGCATGGTGTCGGAGGATTTGTATGTCTTTTGTGCTGGCTTTGTATGTTGTGCCATGTATGTGAGACAAGAATAAAATGCTAAGTTCATTCATTTCATCCCAACACAATATTTTACCAATGCATGTGTGTCTGTTTTTATTATTTATTTATTTTTATTTCTTTCAGGATGATCCACTTTTCCAAAACTTTTTAAATGGAACCATCTCTCAAATGCACACACATTACATTATGGAACACAGGCAAACTTAACAACCATAGGCATGGTATGCTCCAGAAGAGAGTAGGGGAAAGATGGGATAGAAATTAATTTGTCCCAGTACAGGCACTCCAAATCGTAAACATCAGAAGGTATGGAATGGAGAGAATGAGACAAGGCTGCCGGGTTCCTACTGGTATAAAACAAAAGGAAGCTCCCTTAGCAACAACTGAGTAATCAAAGTGGAAACCCACAACTAAGGGATACAGTCAGTCAGGTTCTGAAATTCTAGTGTATTAAAGTGGCGCAGTGCAATGAATAAATAACAATACCGTTATAAGCATATCAAATCACATAAATAATCGGCCAATACAGAAATATCCAATGGTGCAATCAAGTTCATATCAGAGTTCAAAGCAGAGATGAAACATAGACAGCAAACCAGAGAAGCCGTGAGGACCCCTCATTCCTGTTCAAGGTAAGTTCTTAGCTAGATGTACTCTTCTCATTTTCTTTCAACAGGTGGAACAAGGAGATGGGACACTCTTCAGGACCGCGACCCGACAAGGAACCGGCCATCAACAACGCTTGTTTCCAGACTGCATCAGGGACCAACAGACCTCCTCACCAAACATCTCTGAGAACTGCAAATGTATAAGAATTTCTAATAAAAACAACATTATATCAGCTTGCTATATCACAAAGTTATACATTAAAGATGTTAAACTCACCTACTGGTGGCAGGGATTCACTGCCACTGCTTAGCTGGATAGTGGGAGCAAAAATAACAGGAAACAGAAGGCAAAAGGCAGCATTCCAACGTCTCTCCTCATGCACCCAGAAGTGATGTCAGCACATTGCCAGGGTTACTCTAGCATTTGGGCAAAACTTGATGGTTAAACCACAGAGTTTTGCCCAAAGGCTAGAACGTCCCTGGCAATGTGCTGATGTCACTTCTGGTTGCACAGGAAATGATATCATCAGGCTACCAGCAATGTCATTGTCAGCAAGCCTGCCCCCTTGAGTAAGTCTCCCTCTGGTTGCCAGCCTTGTGCTGAATTTAGACATGTCTAAAGCCATCCATTCTCATCTAAGAAATGTCAGGAGAAGCCAAAAGAGTGATGGAATTTCTCAGGAAAATTCTGTACATCGCATTTCCTAGGCTCTCACTGGATTTTTTCCCAAAAGTAAAGCTCAAGACAAGATCAGAGGTATGGAACTGCTGAGGAATTCTCAGGAAAGTCCAAAGAATTTTGGTAGGACTTGTAGCAACATCTTTCAGGGAATTTTTGCTTAGGCTAGTTAGTACAATGGGAGTTAGGGCCAAATTACATGTTTATGTGCGGCATGAATCAGGTCACGTATGACCAACTTGACCCTCAGTTCATGTGGGAAGTAAAAAAATCTCTCAGGGCCAAGCTACACATGACGAATGACACTTGAATGGCAAGTGTATTTCTCCCTGTTCACTTGCCCTCCGCTCAATCCACTTGCCGTTCAAGTGTCATTCGTCATGTGTAGCTTGGCCCTCAGTTGCTCTGCATAGCTCCAAACATTATGAGGGAATGAAGGACTTCAGGTTTCCTTCCTACACCATCTGTAGGAAACATTGGTAGAGGCCTTATTTGCCCTTTGTTTGTGCTCCACATGCCCTAGGATGCCCATGGAGCCCATGGAAGGGGAAAAGGCCATTTCTTTGGCAAAACCGGTACAGGGGTATGCCTGAAGCTCCTCCTTTCCCATATCTGTGTTTGGAGTCACACCAAGCAAATGAGAAGTTTTTAAAGGTTAATCCCCACATGAACATATGACTGTGAGGTCAGGAAGCTGTGATCCAACTTGTGCCACATGTAATATGTATTTTGGCCCATAGGCTCTCTGCACTAAGCCCTGGGGCAGGAGACAGCTTGGAGACAATGATACGAAGTTCATAAGAGTAGGTGCAGGGAGCTGGTGGCCAGAAGAGCTGGAGAGACCAGATTAGTTGAAAATTTCCCTCTGCCAAGCCTTCCAAAGAGACCATTAAATTCCAAACATTTTTGGTTCCTTAGAACTAAACTTCCACAAAACTTCATGACATTACCAATATCACACTCCACACTTAAAGTTATATTTGCAATCACTCCTTCCCAGGGTGTTCACAACTTTGAAAAATGGCAAATGTCATTATTTTGAATACGACTGACAAGTTCCCTCTACAATTTCAGCAGGAGGTAGAATTATGGACATATTCACAAATTGTGCCGGCAATCCTTGGCCATCTCTCTCCTCCTAATTAGAAAACAGGGCACAACTTTTGACTACACACGTATGCACATGCATACACACACTGACACCATTTAAAAATTTGAGAATTCAAAGCCATCGGTATAAGCCTCACCTATACTAAGGGGAAAAGAGGCTAAAATATTATAAAACTGTATTTCTGTATCACAAGGAGCGAATTCTTCTATCCAAAAGTATTCTAACAGTGTGGTATAGAGGTTATGATGTCAGACTAGGAGGTGGTAGAGGAAGGTTCAAGTCCTGTAGCACCTATAAGACCAACAAAGGTGCAAGCTGAAGTTTGAACCAAATGCCATAGCAGTCAACCTTTTTACCTGTTTAGTTTGCAGCATTCAACATATCAGCTGCTTTTACTACTCTCTTATACCAGTTACTTCATATGCCAAAGGCTGTATCTTGGTAAATCATTTACAGCCATAACATGTATTAGGGATATGCACTTGTGGTGGAGGGGAGGATATTTTGGGGATTTGGATTTAAGGAATGGCAAAAATATTAGTATCCAATGGTGTTTGGGTCTCTGATACCATTTAGAGTCCAGTAGCACTTTTAAGACTAACCAATTTCATTGCAGCATAAGCTTTCAAGAATCAAGTTCTCTTCGTCAGATGCATGGTACAGTTTCTGTACTATGCATCTGACGAAGAGAACTGTGATTCTCGAAAGCTTATGCTACAATAAAATTGGTTTGTCTTAAAGGTGCTACTGGACTCTTTTTGATTTTGCTACTACAAACTAACACTGCTAACTCCTCTGGATCTGATACCATTTAGGATTTGGGGTTTTCTGGGATTCAAGAATTATTCTGGTTCCAATATTCCCGGTTGGGGGGGGGGCGTGCTTTTTGATGGAGTGAATGTTTTTCAATCAACTGTCACCAAAACTTTCATGGCACAGACTATTTATATGAAACAGATAGCAACGATTTGATGATTCCTGGATTTATGGGTTACGGGATTTGGACATTAGAAAAAAGAGAGCTGTTAATCATTACTTAGAGAAAGGCCATTTCCCCATGGACTAAAAATAGTGTGATACTTATGGAATGCTGCCGGCTTCCTTGTGTGATTTCTGACTAGAGATGGGCATGAACCAGAAAAAAAAACTAACCATGTGGTTCGTGGTTCGTCAGATTTCACGAACCATGAACTTTCATGAACCTGCCCCCGGTTTGCGAACTGGTTCGTTTGGGTCGTGAAAATGTCACATCCAGGTCAGAAAATTGTCACTTCCAGGTCAGCAGAAGTTCACTTCCGGTTCAGCAGAAGATCTGCGGGAAGTCCATCCTCTGTTGCCTAGGAAACTGATTGATTGGCACCAGGCTGCCTGCAGTGACAAACCAAAAAATGAAAAAATGAACCAGCCTATATTATATTGATTAGTTCTTTTTGTTTATCATTATCATTATCATTATCATTATCATTATCATTATCATTATCATTATCATTATCATTATCATTATCATTATCATTAATGAGTCAAAACCTTGGTCCATCAAGGTCAGTCTTATCTATTCAGGCTGGCTGCTGCTCTCCTGGGTCTCACGTGGAGGTTTTTCATATCACCGGCTGCCCAGTCCTTTTAATTGGAGATGCTGGGGATTGAACCTGGTACCTTCTGCATGCTAAGCAGAAGCTCTGCTACTGAACCATGGCCTGTCCTTAGATCAGCATGATGTCACTTTCAAGTCAGTCCCAAAATGATATCATGCCATCAATGTAATGACAATTTTTGTCTTTTTTGTTTTGGTTGTTGTTGCTGGTCTATTGATTCGTGGCAGGGCTGGGGGGGAGTTGGCTAATGGATACCAGGCAACCCTTATGTAGATATATCTGGCCCCATCTGGGGTCATTAGTCACTGTGATGGAAAACTTCATGCCTAACCAGGGATAGTATTTAACAGCTAAGTTTCTTTACAAGGGAGAGTTACCACATTTCTAGGGGGGGGGGGCACCAAACAATAGTAAATTGCTTTATCTGCTTATAACCAGTTAACAAAAATGCCTGTACATTTGCCAAAGAGGCCTCTGTTGCATTTCAACACTCTCTAAATCATTAACAGCATTAACATCATAAACATCTCTAAATCATTAATATCAGAAATGTATAAGCTGAAGTTCAGAAACAACTTTAGCATGAACACTCAAACAAATGCTGTCCTCTTTGACCTTATACAACTGTAAGTTCCCTGTAATGCTCAGTTCTGCCTTAGGGCATGTTACACAGTATATATATGACTGTCCTGCCATGTGCTCAGTATGTGTGTTCTGAACCCTCCACACACCCTCAGATGGCATGTCTGAGCCCTTCTCTCTCTTGCCATGAAGTACTGGTCAGTGGTCACTGAAGCTGCTCTCCCTTGGACACGCTCAATCTTTTGGACCTGGTAACTATAAAACCAACTCTGCAACTTTCTCCAGCTGTCTTCCCTGTTTTTTCTAGTTAGCTGTGTGTGTTGTGTGTTTTGTGTGCAATTGATCTGTAATATTTTAAATTAAAACCCCTTTTTTATTGAATATCTGCCTGCTTATTGAAAGGGTTCTTTAGAGGAGTGGATCCTCGTAGACATTGGCGCGCAAGATCCCATAGTTTCCGGCCTCTCGCATAGCTGTCTTCCTTGCTTGCTAATTCCCCCACAAATTATCTTACTCACAAGGAGACCAATTCCGGTAACAGCAAGGGAAGCAGATCTGGCCACAGACGTGAGGCATAGCATCCATGTCATTCTCTGGGTCTTAAGAAACATTTGTACTCATTCAGGCGATCCCACAGCCCCTGAGGAAGTCTTGATGATGAAATCTGCCATTTAGCCGGTTGCAGTTTGGGCTGTTCTCTGTTGGATCCTTGATGTTACATCCTGAGTGACACCTGGAAAAAAAAACAGTATTGGTTACAAACTTACCATTTTGTTTACACCTGGAGTGTCCACCTTGTTCCTAAAAAAGCATTGGAATAGGGCACTGAGTCCCTTGTTTGAATTGGACTAAGAGACTTCGGACTTTGGGATGTATTATGAATATTATGAATGGACTGAGAGACTTTGAACTTTTGGATGTATTATGAATACTAGAAATGCACTTGTTGTATATTTGCACATGTATCGAGGATGATATGATAATACTGTTGAATCTCATGCCTTAATATATAGATATATATTTCCACTTCCTGGGTGGGTTTCCACTTTCTCTACAGCTGTCTGTACCGGGATTTGCCTTGTTTCCTTACATACAGAGCAGGGAATGGCAGATGATGGCCTGTCAGTGGCAGGAGCAGACAACCTGGACCTCTGCCAGACTGCGGCATTGGAGGCAGCAGCCCAGACACCCACCACAGCAGGCAGACCTATTTGCTGGATAGAAGGGGCAACACAGATCAGCAAGGGGTGGCTGGAGGCAGCATGGCCATGGGCAGCGAAGGAGGGGTGACCCTCATCTGGGTTGCCACGGCGGCTGCATGGGCAGAGCATTGGGTCTTGGAAATGCCCAGCCAATCCTACCCTTAGAAGGGCTTTGAAAAGGTAGGAAATGGCAGAGACAGGGGAAGCCTCCCTCAGCAGTGCCAGTCAGTAGGGGGAAAGGACTTCCCCCAGGATGTTGGTGGGAGCCAGGGGCGGGGCCAACCCCAGGATAAGCCTCTGTAAGGGAGTTCCCATATGAGGAGAAATGCCTGGCTTGTCACCACACCAGCTTGGGACAAGTCTAGAGCAGGGAGCAAGGGCAAGAGGGTGTTGCAACTCACCTCCCCAATTCTGAGGGTTTCAGAGAAAGGGGAAACCCCGGAGGACTAGCCCACCCTGGACTTTGATCCCTCACTGGTGGAGCCTGACAGCATGATACAGGTGGCAGCGAGTTTGAGCAATGTAACCTGAGATAGGACCAGTCTTGGCTGGGCAGCGATGGGCAGCAAATCTGGGTAGAGCTTCGGCCTCTGCTGCTATAGGGAGAGTGGACTGGTCACTACCGTTCCAAAAAAAAATAATAATAATTACATCCTTTAAACAGGATCTGTGATATCATAACATTTAAAAGGCTGCTTTTAAAATTCTAAGGCAAGGTGAATCTTTGCAGGAACGGTACATCTGCTGGTCGTACCTTGGCAGCAGCTCAACAGGATGTCAGGAAGTGGTCTTTTATTGGGATCTTTCCCAAGTCATGTGTTCTACCACTGAGACTGTTGCTGCTACCAGTAGAAGGCATGAGGGTTTTCTGGGTAAATGTGAAGAGTTATCTGGGCACACTACCTGGACTGTGGCTCAGTCCATTTAATATGATTCCAGCACTTCCCAGCAGGCAAATCCAGGAGGTAAATGAATGGGTGGCAGTGGTGGTGAAGGGAGCCCTCAAGTCATGGTTGACTTATGGTGACCCATGGCAGGGGGTTCACAGAAGAGACCAACGGAGGTGGTTTGCCATTGCCTCCCTCTGCCACCCTGGTCTTCATTGGAGGTCTCCCATCCAATTACTAACCAAGGCCAATCCTGCTTAGCTTCAGAGATCTAATGAGATCAGAGTCACCTGGGCTATCCAGGTCTAAAATGAAATCCTGTCCTCAAGTCATAGTTGGCGACCCCTGGTGGGGTTTTCATGGCAAGAGACTAACAGGTGGTTTGCCGTTGCCTGAGAAGCAAGTTGGTTCCAAAGGTCACAGTGCTTGGCATAAGGACATCCCAGAGCACTTCCTTAGGAGTTACTTGTCTGGTCTTAGGTGGTGGTGGTGGCGGCGGAGAGTGCCCTCAAGTCATAGTTGACTTATGACGACTCCTGCTGGGGTTTTCATGGCTGGAGACTAACAGAGGTGGTTTGCTGTGGCCTGCCTCTGCAACCCTGGTCTTTGCTGGAGTTCTCCCACACACTTACTAACCAAGGCCAATCCTGCTTAGCTTCTGAGATCTAATGAGATCAGGCTCACCTGGGCTATCCAGGTCAGAAAAATGATTACGATAACAGAATATCCAACAAGGTATGGCTCCAATGCACTCATTGGCTTGGGGTTCATGAAGCAGATCATTATTTGTGTTACTTTGTTTTAGTTCTGTTGAGAGGAATTCTCTTTACCCAATTTCTCCCTGAAATCGAACAATCTTTTCCTTTCCCCTTTGTAGGAATTTGGAGTCATCTTCTAATCAGTTCCTTTCAATCTTCTAATTAATTCCTTTCAAAAGAGAAATCTGAAAAGTTTACATGCAGGAAGGGAGGTTCTCAAAAATGTCAGCATTTCCCTCTGTAGATGCTCAGAGGCAGGGAATGATGTCCCAAAACTTCCTACCCTCCTGATAGAGCGCCCCCATGTGATATGTAACATCGAGAAAAAACCCCACAAGAGATGAAGTTGCAAAAAGGTGCATAAAGGTATAACAGAAAACTACAAAGAGAAGTGAAAGAGAAATATTATTCATAAGGCTGACTAAGCTAAAGCCTAGGTCAGGGCTGTATTATTCATAAGGATGACTAGGCCAAAGCCAAGGGGCCTCATAGGAACTAGGGGCACATCAATTTTTTTGCTGAGGTACACCTCCACATAAATTACAATTAGTTGATTCTCTTACATAACCTCTGTTAATAAGATAATTAACTGTTTCCTTATTGAAGTGAAACAAATTGTCTCTTATATTAAACCAATTATCCATAAATTATATATTTTAATAAATAATAAAAATGTTACTCAGTTCAAAATATTATAATATTGAACGATTATACCCCCAAAATGTGCTTTCCTGAAGAGTTCTATTTGTGCAATAAAAATGTTTTTAAAATTGTGAATAGAATTCTTCAGGAGACCCTCAAAATGGATATAGGGTCATGTACTGTGGTCTAGTACCTACCGTATCAGGGTCAGGCTGTCAGCTGTAGTGGGGTGAAAGATTAAAGTGCTGGAGGGGCCCGAAATCCCTGAAAGCCTAGGGGCCCGGCCATGTGTTATTACGACCCTAATTAGAGAGGGATTCCCCCCCCCCCTTTAGAAAGTGGAAAAAGAGAAAAAAATAATCAACAGCAGTATCTTTAAAAAGTCAGTTTTTGGAAAAAAGAAATTCCACTTCACATAACAACTAGTTGAAGGTGAGCTGTAAGGTTAAGCTGTGGAGTTTTTGTATAATCCTGTTTCTTCATCCTCAGTTCATTTCACTGTAAACTTAATTCAATTTGTCTTTCTCTCGCCTCAATCTAGAAATATCTCCCCACGGTGTACCTACATAATATTCTCTCCAAGTCTCCTGTGAAATACAAGGACTAAAAGATGTCAAGGGATATGGAGGCAAAATTATTTACATGAATCAATTTTTTAAGAACTCGTCATCTCAATTTGTTCTAATTTTTCCCCTCTCCCATTATCCTCTTAGGAAAGAGAAATGCCCAAACTGCTTCAAAGCATGAAGTATTCTATTATCTGCCCCAGCACTCTTGCTCTTTCTTTCTTTTTATCCCTCACAATAAATTTAAATGAAATACACATTATCTGAATTGGTAGTTGCTATCAGAGCTGAAAACAAACACATTCACCTTTAATCTTCATGGTATATTACCCTTTTGAAGTTCATACCATCATTTGCGTGTTTCCCTGGCAATTGAGACGTCTGAAAAATGATACCTTTCACAGGGTTCTTTCCCACCAATAATCACAATAAACAGCATGGCTTCTAACAACAGGAAAATACAGGAATTTATAACATGTTGCCCACTACGTAGTAGGAATTTGTACAGAAATGGGGCATTCAAAATGTGGCTGTACCTGGGTGAGAGTGTGCAATTTAAAACAATTCAAAAGCTTCATTCTTTTCCCATTCATTATTACTTTGATTTTTTTTTCTTATTTCATTTGTTTTAATTTCTTTAAGCTGCCGACTCCTGGTCACCTTCCCCTTCCTTTTGACCTCTGCTTCAACTGGTTCTGTTGCAATATCTGTCTGACCGATGGTTGGAAAGCTTAGCTATCAGTTCCACAACTGCTTCTTTTCCCCTCGTTTCTTTCTGCATCCTTTCTGAACAGCACATGTTACAAAAATTGTTTGATTTTGCTGATTGGAAAGCTGTCAGTTTCATTAGCCCTACTTTTTCCTGACATCCATCTCTTCCCTCTGATCTCAAACTCCTTAGGCAGACTGCCAGGAACTTATGCTTGTTTGCTTAAAGGCTCGTTCATTTTTTGTTACAGTAACAGCTGTCTTACACGAACCCTTTTCATTCGTTTGGAAATGAATGCCAGACTTGGATGATTTCCCAGCATGGGGAAATGGTGCTGAAATGGAGCTCTGCATGGCACATTTTGGCAAGCAGGCAAAGAAAATGGAAAGGCAACTCTGCCACCCCAACTTCCAAACCAAAGTAGCTCTTCTGAAATGCTGGCATCAGATAGTTCTGTGAGGACCCTGGCCTAATAAAAGGCCAAAAGTTAATAAGTTGTAGTTTTGCCATGCAATAATTGCTAATAACTTAGCCTTAAATTGACCCGTGTTGGTATTTGACATCTTCAGTGGGCCAGTTTGGTGCAGTGGTTAACATTGGCAGGCCTTTAATCTGGAGAGCCAGGTTTGATTCCCCAACCCTCCGCTTGAAGCCAGCTGGATGGCCTTGGGTCAGTCACAACTTCTCAGAGCTCTCTCAGCCCCACCCACCTCATAACACACTTTGTAAACTGCTCTGAGTGGGCATTAAGTTGTCCTGAAGGGCAGTATGTAAACCAAATGTTATTATTAAAACATAGGCATCTCAAGGCGAAGAAGCCTGCACAGAATGTATTCCCTATGGGCAGAAAGTTTGAATAATCTGTGGTCTAGCCCACAGCTAGTACAACATCCCCAGTTATTTAGTTTATTTTGAGGCTGTGGGAGCAATATACTGCAGGACTCCTGTAACAGCTTGCCTGTACTGTACATCTGACAGTATTACCCAAGTGACCTTTTCTTCTGATTCGTATTCTTGGTTGTCCCAACCTGTCATAGTCCATAAATACATCACCAAGAAAAGAAAACATTTCTTTTATTGTTACTTTTGGAAATGCTGTAAAGTTTAGCGCTACTACATCAACACTTCCTCAACTGATGAGCTATAGACAAAAGAGTATCACCAGCTCCCACCGATAAAGGAAGAGACATTCACACATCCTTGATTGTCGCGCTCAGGGATTTGATAAAAGGAGCTGGGTGCAGCAAAAAAATGTGTTGCGGGACGAAATAAGGGACATAAACAATGGCGGTTTGTATTGGCCTCTTCGTCTGCCATAACTTAGAACTTTAATAGCTTCCATTTATCTCAAACCAGCAGTTTCCTTAAAGTTTACCACAGATATACAGCCACTGCTTGGCCTTAAAATTGCTGTGACGGATTCTTTAAAAAGAACAATACATGTCTTTGACAACTGAAGGTTTAGGAAGGAAGGAAGGAAGTTTGGTTCAGCTCCTATTGTGGCTGCCTTTGCTGTCCCTCCTTGGCCCGAAATCAAAAGGATCAAGCTTTATGGATAGTTTTAGGTGGGTAGCCATGTTGGTCTACAGTAGAGCAGCAGGATTTGAGTCCCGTGGTACCTTAGGGCTAAGCTACAAGTGACGAATGACACTTGAACGGCAAGTGTATTTCTCCCTGTTCACTTGCCCTCCACTCAATCCACTTGCAGTTCAAGTGTCATTCGTCACTTGTAGCTTGGCCCTTAGAGACCACCAAGATTTTCAGGGTATGTTTGAGGGTCAGAGCTCTCTTCTTCAGACACGCTTTAAGGATTAGCATCCGGGGAGGAAGGGAACAAGAAGGAACAAGAAGGAAAGCAGGTTTTACATGCTTCTTCCTTCCCTTCAATGACAAACCATGTGGAGCTTCCCTCCAACCCATCCCTATAATTTGGCAGAATGAGAACCCGGTTGCTCGGAGGACATGCAGAGATATCAAGGAGCCGTTCTGAATGGCCAATTTTTTGCTTGCTCCATTCTGCCACTTTTCTCGGTGTGGGTTAATTTGCAGCTTGGTGTGGTGAAGACTGGTTTGGCCCTTACCGGGGTTGGCTGGATCTGTGCAGGCTTTCGTTGAAGTTAGGAAACATTGGCAAGCTCTGACAAACATCTTCAGATGGGGGATGGCTTCCTAAACTGGCCTGTTATGGCTCAGCAGTAAAGGGGGATTGAGCATGGACCCTTGGGTCTGGAATTTCATCGAACCCTAGTGTTGGACAGCATGGGGGTGGCTGCAGAGTAACAGCTCCCTGCAGCATATCTCAAATATTCAGGCTAAGAGTATCTCAGACAGATTAAGGCTGCCTCATGCTTAGCAGCCAGGGTGTGATTTTCCATAACATTTTCCATAACATTGGCATGCCAGGAGCAGCCCAGTACGTAGGATGTCTACACTGACAGTGGGTTTAATAAGCCTTAAATCCACTTCAATAAATAAATCACAGGTGAACCCACCCACCCCCTTTTCTATGTGATTTCTTTATTTGATGGATGTCAGGGAAGGAAGGAAGGAAGGAAGGAAGGAAGGAAGGAAGGAAGAATTTTCTTCCATAGCCTTTTCTAGGAATATATCTAAAGATACATTCCACCTTTACCTTCCTCAGAAGCTCAAATAAGCAACTTCAAGTGATGGTTGTGTGTGTTATGTGCTGTTAAGTCACCTCCAACCTATGCCGACCCTATGAATGAAAGGCCTCCAAAACATCCCATCATTTACAGACTGGCTCAGATCCTGCAAACTGAAGGACATGGCTTCTTTAATTGAGTCCAGCCATCTAATTTTGGGTCTTCCTCTTTTCCTAGCATTATTGACTTTTCCAGAGAGTTTTGTCTTCTCCTGATGGGACCGAAGTTCAATAATAAAATATTGTATCAATATTTGGGAGAAACATATAATAAGAGGTGGCAGTTAGAGGGCACCGTCTGCATGCCTGAGTCTGCCAGGAAAGGTTGCCAGTTCCAAGTTGTGAAACTCCTGGAGATTTTGAGGGTAGATCCTGGGGAGGGTGACTTTTAAGAGGGGAAGGACTCAGCCTGGCATAACGCCTCCAAAGGAGTCATTTTATCTTGGGGAACTGATCTCTGCCATTGGGAAATTAGTTGTAATTTTGGGAAATCTCGAGCCAACACCTGGAGGTTGGCAGCCCTACTCCCAAGCCCCCAAGAGCCCGTATTCACCCGGGCTGATGTGAGAAATTGACAGACACGTCATTCCTGGCATGAACATTTATTGTCTTTCTCATGTTTCTTGTTCATTTCTCCAGATATATGGGGAATACATCTGGGATGATTGACTTGTGAACACAAGAAGAGCATTGCTTGATCAGATCAGCGGTCCATCCAGTTTAAAACAATGGCCAACCAGCTGGCCCAGATGGTCAATAAACAAAGCAGTTCAGTTCGGTTCAGGATTTATTGCATTGGGCCAGCCAAAGACCATTGCAAACAATAAAACAGTATCAAACAGTTAATTTCCATGCGATCAGCATATAAAGAGTTGCTAAAACAAAAGAAGCAAGCCTTTGCCAGATCCTTGTGGAAGGAACCTGATCTTGCAGTTCAAGGTAAAAATGAATCAAGGTTCTGGAATCTGGTATCTTTTGGCGTGGGCAATACATCGCCTCTGATTGATGCCCAAATCAGCACCAAAGACTGGTTTTCTTACTTTAGTCAGATCTTCGGCAGTTACACCAGCGAACCCTATATTGATGAGTCACCTGATCAACAATTCAGCTTCCAAGTTGCTCTCCAATGGCCCCCAGTTACAACTAAAGAGCTCCGAAATAAACAGAGCAGAGATACTCAAGTTTTTCCCTGGTGCTGAGGCCGTTCCCTTCTAGCTAGGGGAATAGGTCTTTCATTATAGCAAGAATCTGCAAGCTGGGATCCCATATACCCTACTGCTGCTCTTTGTCATTGTGTCATCATGGAACAGCACTACCAGCACGATATCATAAGTGATGTCATCATGTCAGGGCAGTGCTCCAGGACTGAAAGTTTTCAGTGAATCCTGGAGTGTCACTATGACACATTAGGGTTGTTGGCCTCCCAGTGGGGGCGGGAGATCCCCTGCCCCCAGAATTCTTGCCTTGCTACCACTCACCTGGCCAGCGAGCTAAAAGGCAAAGGAATGGGCCTGCCAGAGTTGACTTCCAGTGCAGCATGATGACATCACTCCCAGGATGTGGGGGCCAAATCAGCCTGGAGTGAAGCCGGGGAGAACTTACAAGGCCTGCACAATGACATCACTCCCAAAAAGGAGGACCTCCAAGAGGTAAGGGCTGGGTTTGCCTCTTCTGCTGGGAGGGTGAGAGGTCCTGGCAACCCTATGACTAGAGATGGGAACGATCCGCATTATGAACGTAAAAAAAACATGAAAATGGTGATCGTGCGATCGTGACCCAGTGGATCGTGATTGTCCACGGCCAACGATCCAGCAGTTGGGAGAGGCCTGGATCATGGCGTTCGGGCTCAATTCGGGGATCCAGACACCCAGGCACCAGCAATCTATTCCCTGGCAACGGAGCCAGGGGAATGCCTGAGCTCTGTTTGCCCTCCTTCTGTCGCCCTGGAAACCCAAATGGAAGCCCAGCTTTCCTTGATCAGCAGGGCTTCCTTCCAACCACGGAGCAGCAAAGCAGTTACAAGTTGGGAGGAGACACCCAGGGGAGGGAGGGGGGAGGGGTGTTCTGTAGCCATGGGCACTCCAATCTCATCCCTGCAAACCCTGCTAGGCAGCTCTGACGGCCAAACACAGACCTCCTGTTTTGCTGAATGGGACCCATGCTTATAATAGTCATGGGATCTCAGGCTGGGTTTCACGATCCACGATCCACGATCCGGGTTCGGGAACTGGACATGTTCGTTGCTGTTCGGGAATTCAGGATCGTGGTCTGCTCTGAACCACGATCCTCTGGTTCTGTAATTTTTTTTGGTTCGTGCCCATGTCTACCTATGACATGCTGATGTCGCTTCTGACTCATGGCAGAAGTAACATTGCACATCAGCATGACACCAAAATGTTGTCCCCACCCAACCAAATTCTCCTACTGGGGTGCCAGGTATGGCTGGCACCCCTGCTCCTAACAACAGGTTTCAGAGGTTTACTGCCTCTGAACATGGAGGCTTCCTCGGGAGGTGGTGGGCTCTCCTTCTTTGGAGGTTTTTAAGCAGAGGCTAGATGTCCACCAGACAGCAATGCTGATTCTGTGAACCTGGGTAGATCGTGAGAGGGAGGGCAGGAAGGGCCACATCAGTGCTTCGTTCTCATGGCCCCTTCTTACATGCCCAGAGTAATGCTGATCACCACCTTGGGGTCAGGTAGCAGTTTTCCCCAGGCCAGTTTGGTTAGGGATACTGATGGAGGTTTGCTGTCTTCTGGCATGAAGTAAGGGTCACTCTGTGTGTGTGTGTGTATGTGTGTTGGGGGGGAATTTGGGAATTTCTAGCATTTTGCAGGGGGTTGCACTAGATGACCCTAGAGATATCTTCCAACCCTGAGATTCTACGATTCTACAATTCTGTACTATTCCATACCACACCACACCACATCACATCACACCACATTATAAAGCCACGTCAGATAGGCTGGGGGATGCTGAAAGATCCTTGAAAATCTTGTTGTTGCTACTATCCTTGGGGAGGTTTTTTTGCTTTCCTCTGGATATAGGGTAGGGGTCACTGTAGGAGTGGGGGGGAAGGGAGCTGTGAATTTCCTACATTATGCAGCGTTGTGCAGGGGGATTGGACTAGTTGACCCTTGGGATCCCTTCCAGCTCTTTGTTTCTATGTTTCTATATTCACCACCAAAACTACATCTTTCTTGCTTTCAGACCCTTTCAGAACAGAAAGGAAATCTCCTGATCTTCACCTTTGCCATTTTCTGGCTTCCCGAAGTCAACTTTAAAAAGAACGAAGGCTGAAGATCAGTGGAAGAGCATCTGGTTAGTATGTAGAAGATCCGAGGTTCGATCCTCAGCATCTCCAGTTAAAAGAACCGGGCAGTAGATGATCTGAAAGACGGTGAAGAGCTGCTGCCAGTCTGAGTAGAAAATACTGACCTTAGTGTACTGATTATCTGATTCCATGTAAGGCTGCTTCAGGTAGTTGTGAATGTCCTGCACTGTGCAGGGGGTTGGACTAGATGACTCTGGAGGTCCCTTCCAACTCTATGATTCTATGATTCTATTCATGTGTTCAAGTGAGTGAGAATTGTATAGAACCGGGTGTCCTGAAGGGCTTCACACATTTAGATTTCACCAGGGGTCATTTTGTAGAAAAAGAGCTGGAGGAACTCATCAGCATAACTCATTAGCATATGCCACGCCCCTTGGCATCACCAGAAGTGTCATTGGCATAACTGATTTGCATATGCCACACCCCCTGACATCACCTATCCTGCCTGTTTTGGACCCAATTTTGCCCATTCAGGGCCTAAATTGGGCCCAAAATGCTCAGGATCAGGCTGCTGCTGAGCGGGAGAGTGATCCACCACCCATCAGAGGCCTGATCCGGGCCCTTTTGGCCCCAATCCAGGCTGAAACGGGCCCAAAATGGCCGAGAGTCAGGTGGGTGGGGCCACCTGACATGTGACCTCTTTGGGGAACTGCTGGAACTGCGTTCCTGCATGTGCCCCCTTGAAATGAGCCCTGGATTTCACTGCCATCACATTTTTTTTCAATAAGCTAAGTTATTGAGACTTGTTGGTACTTTAGCGGCCACTGTCTGGGCACATCTGCAGATGGACAATTCCTGATTCTGTGCTATTGGAAATGGCTGAAACCACAGGCAGGGTCTCCCGAAAAGGAAGTTGCTTTTCCTGTAGGGCACCTCTTATGAACAGCAGGAAGCCTATCAAGCAGGCAGCACAGCCCATGCTGTGGAACGTCAACCAATCCCCAAATAATTAGTATGCAGACACGGCCTAAATTCGATTGGATTCCCGCCACTTTGTGAGTGCAAAAAAAACCCCCTGAACAGAGAGAGTGAACTTCGTCAGCCTTGGTAGCAACATCCCAGTTTGCATCTCTATTAAATTAGCTCAGCATGGATCACAGACTCTAAAATGTCAGCCTCTGAAAATCAGACAGGCGTTTTAAATGGTGCTGTATCGACAAAGCTGGGAATACTGGACTGCCTATTGACCACGGCAGTTGGAATATAATAATACTTCAATCAAGAAGAAGGCCTTTACGGTGCAGTCTTATTATCCAGTCAGAAATGCTTTGAACAGAAATGTTTTATCAGAGGAGGAGAAATTAAGAAGTGATAAATACTACGCTGGGAACGACTGTCGAGCTCAGCTGTTTGGAAGATAGCTGTTGTAGATGGAGGATAAGCTTTGGGAGTTCTTCACGCAAGGCCTCCCACAACTGATGGATTTCTTTTGTTTCCCTATGCTAAGTGATATAGGGTAAATTATTTGTGCAAAATACATACTAGGGAAAACTGGCCCACGACTTCATTGTGTCCTTTAAACCAGACACATGTGGAACAAATCTAGTTATCAAAGCAAGGGAGTAAACTAAAAGTTTGGCCAAGTGCTGCGGACAATGTAACCCAACAAAGCATTGGGAGGCTACCTCAGAAACCTATGGTTGCCAACTCCAGGTGAGATCTGGACTTCTCCAGGAATTACAACTGATTTCCAGATTACAAATCTGGAAAAAATGGCAGCTTTGGGTTCTATGATATCACATCTCTCTGCCCTCTGCAGACTCCACACCCAAATGTCCAGGAATTCCCCAACCTGGAGTTGGCAACCCTAATGTGGATGTACACCACAATAGTGAGTTTCCCTGTCTGAGAAATACAATCTGTCTGGCTGACCTACAGGGCAGGATTCATCTCATTCGAGAAGCTTCAGTATCAAAGGGACAAAAAATTCCAACACCTTTAAAAAATGCTACATTTTTTAATGTTGTAGCTGTGCCAGGAAAATCGACAACTGAGATTCCAGCAGTTAGTTAACTGGACACAACCAGTACACTGTTTGATCATTGTTTTTTTTTTTTTAAGTCTTCTGTGTCACATCACAAAATGCATTTGAAATTCTCCTTATTCTCAAAAGTCTCTTGCCGTGCATCTCTGAGCAAATGTTCCCTATTCCATTACTTTTTCCGTTCATTTATATTTTATCAACTGTTTCAGTTCTCTGCATTTCACTATAGAGTTGTTTGCATTGGATATACACGCTGCACCGTTTGTATTCACGATATATACAGAATTTATACATACAACGAACATCATGCATATGATATATGTATAATCTTGATTTATTGATGGACAAATAACATTAAAATGCATAGATTTGATAGGAAAATGTTGGCATGCAAAGAAGAAAAAACCCACAGAAAAGTGCATGGAAATTAAGAATTGCACAAAGAGGAAGAAAAATCGAAAGGGTGGTGGTGTCAAACAGCAGGGGACATTTGAAACCATTTCTTCCTAAAGTGAACACCCTCTGCTGCATGTCTAAAATGGTGCCGTCTGGACAGGCTTGCTTATCTTAGTAAGATTTAGGCCAAAAAGGATATATGTGTGCATAAGTATATGCATATCTGTTGCTGAAATGCACAATTAGTGAGACGGGGTAGATGATCTTTTCACAGGTCAGGTAGCTAGCTTGTCGAGTCTGAAGTTGATTCGCAATGCTGAAGTCATTTCCCAGTTCCTAAGGAACTGGGAACAATCTTCAGCCTCATGCACAGAATCCTTTGATCATTTTGAAGAGCGTTTGTTTTCTAGGAAGCAATTTTTTTTTGGCTCTCTATAGAAGGGTGCAGTCTACTACTACTACTTTTTTTGTAGAAAAAGAGCTGGAGGAACTCGTTAGCTTAACTCATTAGCATAACTCATTAGCATATGCCACGCCCCTTGACATCGCCGGAAGTGTGTCATTGGCATAACTGATTTGCATATGCCACAATCCCTGACATCACCTATCCTGGCTGTTTTGGACCCAATCCTGGCCATTCACAGCTGAAATCAGGCCCAAAATGGCAAAAAGGGGCTGAAAATGGCCGAAAAGGGTCCTCCCCATGAATGGGCTCAGAGCAGGTACAATAAAATGCTTAATGCACATTAAAATCTTTAGAAAACATTTAAAAATCAAAACCCACGATTGTTAAGGGATGATGATGATGATGATGATGATGATGATGATGATGATAACTGCACTTATATACCACTCTTCTAGACAAATTAGTACTCCATTCAGAGCAGTGAACAAAGTCAGTATGCATGTCGAGCAAGGGGTCATTTCGTAGAAAAAGAGCTGGAGGAACTCATTAGCATAACTCATCAGCATAACTCATCAGCATATGCCATGCCCCTTGCCGGCATGGGAATTTCCATGAGCATAACTCATTTGCATATGCCACACCCCCTGACATCACCTATCCTGGCTGTTTTGGACCCAATCTTGGCTATTCAGGGCCGAAATTGGGCCCAAAATGACAAAAAGGGGCTGAAAATGGCTGAAAGGGGGCCCAAAATGGTTAGGATCCGGCTGCTGCTAAGCGGGAGAGTGATCCACCGCCCGTCAAAGGCCCGATCTGGGCCATTTCAGCCCCAATCCAGGCTGAAATGGATTGGGGCGGGGCCACCTGACATGTGACCTCTTTGGGGAACTGCTGGAACTGTGTTCCTGCGTGTTCCCCCTCGAAATGAACTCTGATGTAGAGTAAACATGGTTATGAACTTCATTGGAACAGAGCCACAACTGATAGCCACACCGTATTTAAATTCCATCCAAGTTACTGAGGTGGAAATAATCATTGTACATCATTTTACTGTAATTATGTCTGCATTACTCCAGAATCACAAATGGCGTGGGCTTCTTTTCTTGCTGTAGGCAATGGTCTCGGAGAAGCCTGCCTTGCTTAATTTAATCTTGGTGCACAATGCAGGAATTACGTTTCACGTAAAAAAAGACAATTTTTTGATGGGCGACTGGCGAGGGCATGGCTGGGGAAAAACATGGTCTTGAGAAGAACCCCCAAGGGAAAGGCTTGTAGTGCCGAGGTCAGAAAGTTTCGCTTTTCTTATTTTTGTATTCTGACATATTATTTCAGACATGTCATCTTATGTTGTGTCAAAGGGAGCAGGCAGCGTGAGAAATTATGATGGAACTAACGCAACCAGATGTGAAACATCTCGACATGGTACGTGCCAAGAGGAATGCGGGAAGGATCAAGAGTCAACTTGCTGCTTCAGTTAACCCCTTCCTCACTCCAGGGTATTGGTGGCATGGCAGAAGACAGTGCAAAGTGTTTTCCCTATCTATTAGGTGTTGGAAACTCAGTGTTGTTGTGAGATGCTGGAGAGGAACTGGTATGAAAAGTAGGAAGTTCAGCACAACCCCAGGAAACAATCCAGCTAAAGTGAAAAACTTAAGCACAGACCTCTGTTTTTCCCATTGAAATCAGCAGAGCCTGAAGATGATAAAGCCAAAGGAGTGGGATAAAAAGCTTTTGGAATGAAATGAAAGCAATACACAAATAAAAGTGCTTTACCTCCACTGGATAGTGCCGAAATAGGGTTAAGAGAAACTCCCTTAATTTCTCTCTACCCTGTTTGTCCCTGAAATCCAACAATTGTTCTTTTCCTCATTTTAGCAATTTGGAGTCAGTTTCTAATCAGTTCCTTCTTGATCAGAGAGAAATGTGAAGAAAGGAGGGGCAGGAAGGGAGATTCTGCAAAATTTCAGAATTGCACTCTGTAGATGCTCAGAGGAAGGCAATGACTTCCCAAGCCTTCCTGTCTTTCTGCTGGAGCACCACGCTGGGGTGTATAACATAAAACACTTGCAGGGGACGAAGTTGCAAAAAGGCACCTTGATTTCTCTTTGAAGAGAAATGAAAGAGAAATTCTGCTCTTAAAAGAGAAAAAAAGAGACTAAGAAATCAGTGGCAATATCTAAAAAAGTGATTTGCAGAAAAAAGAATTTCCCCACCCCATAACAATTCTATGCCAGCAGAATTTCTTAAGAGTTTTTGTAATAATGATTTATAATCACACCAGGCTGCTATTACATTGAAGTGCCTTATAAATCAGATCCAAGGTCAGTGTTGACTTCTCTACTAGGTAGATTCACACAATCTGTTTTCAGATCCTTTTAGCTGGAGATGTTGAGGATTGAACCTGGGACCTTCCGCCCGTAAAGACAAGTGCTATACCCACCATCTGCCATAGTCTTCAAAACCTGCCCTGACCCTGTCCCTCCTCAGCAGGCTGTAGAATAAAATGTGAATGACTTGAGCAAAGTTCATCCAGGCTCCATCTCCATGCCGGAGACTTCACATCTGCCCCACTTCTGTTCTACGAGTCCTTAGTAGAGATGGGCACAAACAGCAACACGAACTTAAAAACGCCAAGAATAGCCCCATCAACTGTTCGTGAACAAGCTGTTCATGAGGCCCCATTCTAAACGAACAGGTGGTCGTTGCAAGCCTCATTCTTTGCTGTTCGTCAAGCCAGACAGTCTGGCACCTGCAATCAATTCCCTTGGCAACTCAGGCAGGGATTGTCTGAACTCTGTCTGAACTCCTGCTGTTGCCCTGGAAACCCCAATCGAAGCCCAATTTAGCTTGATAGGCAGGTCTTCCTTCCAAGTGTGGACTGGAGCTCCAAATTTGTTACAAGAGGAAAAGACCAGGGCACAGGGGGGCTCCCAGCTCTGGCTTGAAGGGTAGGTCCCTTTAAACTATCAGCTGCCAGTCGGTGGGAGGGATCCCCCCCCCGCCTCCTGCCAGCTGATAGTTTAAAGGGACCTGCTGCTTGCAAAGCAGGAAAGGGCCTTTTAAACTGTTAAATGCCCTTTCCCTGCCGCTGCTAAGCATCCAGAAAGGGGCATTTAAACCCCACGAACCACCAACTACGAACTGGGTTGTAACTGGCCCCAGTTCCATGCCAGTTTGTGGTTTCTGGTCCGTTAAAATCCATGAACCAAAAAACTCATGGTTCGGGGTTTTTTTGTTCCGTGCCCATGTCTACTCTTAACCACTACACCAAACTGGCAGAGATGCTGCTGACTGAGTTCCTTTCAGAGTCTGATTTAATGCCTCTTGTTACCAAAGGGACTTTCCTTTCTGCTTCCATGATCTCTGAAATCAGGCTAACAAAGAAAGGTTCAAAGCCTGGCTTTGGTTGTAGGAGAATCCTATTGACTGTTTAGGATCCGTGTAGTTAAAATCTCATTGGCTCTTTCACGCACAGGGCCAAAAGCATCGATTTCTGAAATTCCATCTCAACAAAACACTGTAGTCTCAGCACCCCACGTCAAATCATAAACCACCGCATCAGCAAATCTGTCTCTACTGAGAAATATCAAATAGATTTTTAAAGGCTACCAAGCTTCTTAGATTTTAAACTGTTATTCCCTCATGGGTTCATGTTGGGTATAGATTTTTCCCCCCTTTATAAATGTTGACAGCGTTCTCTGCCCTGTTGAGAGGTCTTAACAGAAACCACCTTTTCGATTCAAACCCCTACGATTTCAAGGCTTTGCTTCAGAATGATGAAAACAAGAAGCGATATTCCCTGTTTAGATTTTACAGTGCAAAGACCTACATCGGTTTGTAAGACAGAGCCAACTCACATTCACTCAAGATGCTTTGTATGTGGATTGTATGTGTGTTCAGGGTAATATGTGTACAGGGCTACTGAGTTAGACCATTGGACTTGCTAACCTAATAACTTGGCAGCAACTCTCCAAATTCTGAGACAGAAAATTTTTCCAGGCCTGCCGTCGAAAGATTCTAGGAGATGAAATGTTGGGAAATCTGTGCCTGGATCTTGTATGTTGTGTGTGTTATGTGCCATCAAGTCGCCTCCAAACTATGGCAACCCCATTGATGAAAGACCTCCAAAATGTCCTATCGTTAACACACTTGATCAGATCCTGCAAACCGGAGGACGTGGCTTCTTTTATCGAGTCCGGTCATCTCGTTTCAGGTCATCCTCTTTTCCTACTGCCTTCCACTTTTCCTGGCATTATTGACTTTTCCAGAGAATCTTGTCTTCTCATGATGTGACCAAAGTGCAATGGCCTTAGTCTTGTCATTTTAGCTTCTAGGGAGAATTCAGGCTTGATGTGATCTAGTACCCACTGATTTGTCGTAGACAGATTTATTGTTATGGTCCAAGACCAGCAAACAGTACAATAAAAGTATTGAATAAGTAAAAACAATACAATTATAAAATAGAATACCATCTAAAATTGTATATAAGAGTTTAAAATTCTAAGATCTAAAAATTAATATTAAGATCAAATGACCCTACCTGTGCTTCTTTGTCTCTTCCCTAATTTGGTAAGCCAACCAACCAAATTTGGCGACCATCCTAGTCAGCTTTTGATTATCACCTGCAAGCATAATTGACAGAAGTATTGTTCTGCTGCGACCAGGGTAGGAATTGACAATAGGCCTAAGCAGTGTTTCCCTAATATTTTGGCATAGGCCGCATTCAAAAATAACATGTTCTAACATTTCATCAGCTCCTGTCCCACACATGCAGCCTTTCTTCAAAGATCTTGTCTTTCTGGCTGTCCATGGTATCTGCAAAACTCTCCTCCAGCACCACATTTCAAATGAATCCATTTTCTTCCTGTCAGCTTTCTTCACTGTCCAACTTCTGCATCCATACATAGCGATGGGGAATACCATAGTTTGGATGATCTTGATCTTGGTTCCCAGAGAGACATCTTTATCTTTAAGGATCTTCTCTAGCTCCCTCACAGCTGCTCTTCCAAGTCTCAATCGTCTTCTGATGTCTTCATTGCAGTTTCAGTTTCCTCATTGGATCTTCCCAGCACTTTAATAAATTCAGTTACAGCCACATTGTAGAGCCCTGGCAATGTGGGAGACACAGGGAAGAGGTCTAACCCTTTCACCCTCCCATCTTTTTTCAAACTGAAACAGCCCCTTCCTGTTATCCCTTTTTAGAGATTAAAGAGAGTTAGTTCTATGCCCTGACCTGGATGGCCCAGGTGAGCCTCATCTTGTCAGATCTCAGAAGCTAAGCAGGGTTAGCCTCAGTTAGTAATTGGATGGGAAACCTCCAGTGAAGACCAGGGTTGCTATGCAGAGGCAGGCAATGGCAAACCATCTCTGTTAGTCTCTTACCTTGAAAACCCCACCAGGGGTTGCAATAAATCAGCTATGACTTGCGGGCACTCTCCACCACAATAACAGTAACAATCGTAATAATAATACAGATCTTCATATTGCACCTGACAACACTGTTGTCCATGTGCCTTTCAATCATGATGATCATTCATTGAAATAAGTCATCTTGACTTGTGGAATTCTGATTTTGTAATTTTTATATCGACCTTTTTGTTTTATGATTTTGATAGTGACCTGCAGGGTCTTCAACTGAGAGAATTGTGGGGTACAAACACTTTCAAGATATGGAACTTGATTATGAAATCTATCTAAAATGTGTGATGGCACCCAAGTTCAGAGATGGAGGATTCAGAAAAAAACTACATGAGTAAGGAAACCTCAAACCCTTTTTGAGCTGAGCCGAACACCTTGCAAAGCTTGGGCCCACCTTGTGATCAGCTCACAACAGCACCAGCCTTCTCTCAAATGGATGCCCTTTCCTTTCTTATGTTCACATGGAAATATTCTGGATAACCATGCAAAAGTCATATGATGGACCTTCCATTAGTCTTTTGTTGCTGCATAGCAATATCCCAGGTTGAAGGCAGGTTTCTATGGGCACTATAGTGCCTGCCAGTACCTTACTTGGCACTCACCACGTGTTTTCAGAAAGCAATGTAGTGGTTGGAATGTTGGAATAGTATCTAGGAAACTCAGTTTTGAATCCCCACATTGCCATGAATCTCACTGGGCCAGATGCACACTGTCAGCCTAACCTGAACTCCTTGGAGGAAAGACGAGATAAAAATGGGCTAGCTAAATCAACAGAAAGTATGCTTAGATAATAACACAAGCAAATTGGAAGCGTAAAAGCCTGCTTTTGGATCAGGTTAACTTCCTTAAGTGGGATGATTTTCCTCCTCGTCGAAGAATCATGGTGCCAGTGGTTAGGGGTAGGCATGGGCATGAACCACAAAAAAAACGAACCATGAGGCTCATGGTCTGTGGGTTTTCATGAACCAGGAACCACGAACTGGCACAAACTGGGGCAAGTTCACAAACTAGTTTGTGGTTCATGGGGTTTAAATGTCCCTTTCTGGCCACTTAGCAGCAGCAGGGAAAGGGGCATTTCACAGTTTAAACGGCTCTTCCTGCCTTGCAAGGGGCAGATCCCTTTAGACTATCAGCTGGCAGGTGGGGGGATTCCCCCTGCTGCCTGCCAGCTGATAGTTTAAAGAGACCTGCTGCTTGAAAGTGACAGGGCCCTTTAAATGGCCCAATCCACATCCCCAGCCCCACACTTACCTTGCCCAGCTACCCTGCAGTCCCATGGCATCCTCCCCCTCCTCCCGTGAGCCTGAAGGCCTGTGCAGCAGTGGAAGAGGCCAAAAATGTCCTTCCCACCCCTTAAATGGCCGCGGCAGCTGCCATTTTCAGCCTCCTCCGCTGTCACGTGGGCCCGTAGGACAGCGGAGGAGGCTGAAAACGGCCTTTCGGCCCCTCAAATGGCCATTTAAAGGACCCTGCCGCTTGGTAGTTGCTGGTCCCTTTAAACTATCAGCTGGCAGGCGGCGAGGGGGGGATCCCCCCTATCGCCTGCCAGCTGATAGTCTAAAGGGTCCTGCTGCTTGCAAGTGGCAGGAAAAGTTTATTTTAAACTGCCCCTTTAATACGAACCAAACGAACCAGTAGACCAGTTAGTGGAAGTTCTTGGAAGCGAGCTTCCACGAACCACTGGTTCGCGAACCATGAACCGGGCTGGTTCGTGGGTTTTTTTGGTTCGTATTTTGATTCCTGCCAATCTTTAGTTAGGGGTAACGCCTAGGTACCATTTTGGGGAGAAAAGAAAAAACAGCTTCAAGCAACATTGGTAGAGATGGCAAATTATTATCTTCCATCAATGGAGTAACCTTGGAAGGTTGTACAGCTATAAAATGCTCATCACCAAGACAAGTCTTTGAATGAAAAAGGAGCCACTACGAGCAAGGAACAGCGAGGCATCAGTCTTTCTGATAGATGGACAGAGATTAATCTTCTGTTCACTGGTTCATAGCAAATCATGCAATGTCTACCTCTCCTTCACTAAAAAAAAAGGGAAAAAAAGAGGCTGTTCCCTTTTATGTGTCAGACTTTTCTCCGAAACATAGATTAATTCGTGCCTTCTTTTTGGAGGTAAAGCTCAAGCTCTCCATCTAATATCCAGTCTAATAACAGTCTTCCATCTTTATTCTATCACACTTCGCTCCCTGAAGCTGAGCCAAGAAAGGGAGAAGACCGAGTTTAGTTCAGTTCTTTCTCGCGGTGATCATTCCAGGAAATTATTCATTTTGGATGGTAATCCACTGTTCAAGGAAAATAAAGGCAAAGTTATGGAGTATGCTAAACAGGATATGGTGAAGCTTGAAATGACCATCGGTAGATTATTCAGGGTTAATTTGTTTTCACCAAAAGGTAGAGGGGAATTTTGACCAGGAGAACATACAAAGCTGCTTTAGTAGTTCATCAAGCTCAAGACTGTCAACTCACCAGCTGCTTTCCATGGTTTCTGGCACCAAGGAGTCTTCTTCACACTGCCAGCCACCTAAGATCTCTTCACTGGAGATACCAGCAATTGAACCTTGACCCTTCTGCACACAAGATGTATCCTCCATTGCTAAGCAGCACTCCATCTCCAGATACAGTTTTGGAGTTTAATGAGTTGCAGTAGTCTAAACAAGAGATGACCGTCACATGGATCAATGTGGCAAGATCAGATAGAGATAGTTATGGGGAAAGTTGTTGGGCCTGCCGAAAATGGGAAAATGCCGTTCTAGTCACCATGGACTCCTGCTTGTCCATGAAAAGCTTAGAATCAAGCCAAATTGCCAAACTCTTTATGGAGTCCACAACAGAAAGCTGGGCTCCGTTGAATAATGGGAGTGACAAATTTCCCACAGCTGAAGTCCTTCACAGCCACAGGACCTCCGTTTTCAAAGTATTTAACTTCAGCCAGCTACCCCTCAGCCACTCCACTACCTCACTGAGAGCCAAACTACAAGTGACGCCTGACACAGGTTGGACACTTGTCAGCTTCCCTCAAGTTTTGATGGGAAATGAAGGCATCCTGGTTTTACAGCTTGGCTCTCCATTACAGCAAATAGAAGAGGGAAAAAAACAATCCACAGGGAATACAATACTAGTCTACAAAATTACAAAAATGTATTCAGAGTGCAAAGGCTACAAAATTTCATCACTGTGTTCAAATAAATACTCTTAATACAATTTCCAGGCACATACATGAACAATACAATACTTTTTACATAATCATATAGGGCACATTGCAGTGGACATCCACAGTTTCCACAGTCTTTTTGAAATAATTATAACAATTCTTTCCAGGGCTCCCCTTGGCAAGTGAATGGTGAAGCCCAGCTGTGAAGCAGACTCCAACCCACGCTCAATCTGGGGCCGGCTATCTGTGGCAGATATCGGAATCCTTCATCAGGAGCGTGTGGAATGCTTTACAGCAGAAAAGGAAACTTCCAATGTATTCAAATCCTGCATGCCCAAAACATAAACTTGAAAATCTCACACGCATAAGAGATTTTCAAGTTTATGTTTTGGGCATGCAGGATTTGAATACATTGGAAGTTTCCTTTTCTGCTGTAAAGCATTCCACACGCTCCTGATGAAGGATTCCGATATCTGCCACAGATAGCCGGCCCCAGATTGAGCGTGGGTTGGAGTCTGCTTCACAGCTGGGCTTCACCATTCACTTGCCAAGGGGAGCCCTGGAAAGAATTGTTATAATTATTTCAAAAAGACTGTGGAAACTGTGGATGTCCACTGCAATGTGCCCTATATGATTATGTAAAAAGTATTGTATTGTTCATGTATGTGCCTGGAAATTGTATTAAGAGTATTTATTTGAACACAGTGATGAAATTTTGTAGCCTTTGCACTCTGAATACATTTTTGTAATTTTGTAGACTAGTATTGTATTCCCTGTGGATTGTTTTTTTCCCTCTTCTATTTGCTGTTTCATAAGGGAATAGCCATTTTGTTCTGCATTGGCTCTCCATTACAGCTGCAAGACCAGGATGCCTACATTTCCCATCAAAACTTGAGGGAAGCTGACAAGTGTCCAACCTGTGTCAGGCGTCACTTGTAGCTTGGCTCTGAAACATTGGGCCAGGCATTGTCGGGCAAGGCTCTATGATAATTGGAAAATAACAACAACCTTATGCTGAGAGTTGCAGAGCGATGATGGACAAAATGCCAAGAGGCATGAGGTGTGTGCCATGAGGGAGGAACTGGGTGAAACTGCTTCTCCTCCTTCTGGCGAATAACTTGCTTCACCAGTGCGAGAGGGGGTGATTTTGCCCAGTTCCTCTTCCTGTAAACTTTCACAGTGAACAGGTTCTACAGTTGAACAGCTGCAGTTACCCACCAGTTCAGCCACGGATCTCCCCACCTCAGCCTCGAACGGCAGTCAAACAGTTCTGCGGCCTATACAGTGACTGCACTGGCCCAGCTTTGCCTCCTCCTGCCTAGTGAACACCCCCCCCCTCACACACACACACACACACACACACATCTCCACAGTAGGCAAAATTGACTCTCTCCAGGATCACGGATGGTTGGGTCAGGCAATAAAGTGATGTGGGATGAGGGCACTATGACTCTCGTGGACTATATGAAGACATGCATGTGCAGTACAACCTCAGTGAACACACAGACCCAAAGGAACACCAAATAGTAAACGCCTTTCCTAAGTAAAATGTTTATTTAAAACACTGGCCAGCCGACCAGTCCGCCCACCATTTATTGAAACTACTGGCTGCCGAGCAGTGAGCAACAATGAGAAGTCGTAGTGGAAGAGGAAAAGTAGGGCTCCATGGAGCACACAACAAACACACATGAAATAGTGACACTCTCACTGCACTGTACCATTCTGTTCCAGCACAGCAAAGGTAGCCCAATGGACAAGGGTGAGCCTCTCACAACCCGACTGTCGAAAAATTGGCTCCCTGCCTGCAAACGGTGAGCAGAATATGCACAGAACCAGGAGAGGTTTAAGCATAACCAGCTCTTCAGCACAACCTGCCTCCATCCTTGCTCCCCATGATGCAAAACACTTCTCCCATGAGGTTTCCCAACCACAAGCAGAGGATTTTATGGGGATACAAGAGGCTTTGGGTGAAGAGGGCTGCCAAGCCCATGGGATGCCTGTGGAGGATTCCGTACTCCAAATTTATTGCCTACCAATGTTTAATGGAGAGGAGGGATAAAAAAGGTGGCATCATGACTGTGACATTTCACTTCTGAGTTTTCCAGTCAGTAGATCTAGGAATCACTGGAAACTCTATAGTAAAACCATAGACTTTTTGGTGATTCCTGGAGCTACCCACCATTACTTCTGGGTTTCCCATGGAAGTGACATCATCACATTGGCAACAATACTCCCCCGCCATCTCCCCACTTCCCAATTCTCCTGCAAGTTGCCAGGTGCCAGGCATGGCTTGACAACCCTAAAAGGGAAAGCAGGGGTGCTCTGGCTCCATCACAGCTCAGAGGAGCCGACTCAATGTATTTCTGTGTATTCTTATTGCTCTCGAGAATGTGCAGTGCATTTTCTCACAGTAAAAGCATCTTTTCAGTTTAAGGCCCATCAGCGTTGCACATTTGTGTTCACTTCTTACACAAACTGGTTATATTATCCTCTCTCAGACAGCTCTGTTGAGTTTCAGGCATGCTAAACTTTTATGCTTAAGGATATGGATTCCATTTAGCTTGATGGACTCCTCATTTTTAAAGCATTTCAGCAAGTGATTCTTCTTCAAAGACCCAGAACAGCAACAAAAGAACTGCTCAAATATTTATAGAGATGTTATTGCCATAGGAGCAAAGGAAAGAAAGGTATTTAAAGACAACTCTTTATATAATGCAGGGCTGCTCAGTTCCCTGCAGCTCAGCAACTCAGTTTGAAGTTCTGCTGTGCCTCTCAGAACATTTAAATGCTTTAATGGGTTGGGGAACGGAGGACAGCTGAATGGAGAAGCAAATGGAGAAGCTTCAGGTTCAGTCCTTGAAATATCCAGTTAAAGATGCTCAAGTCCCTTCTGTACCTGAAATCTTGGAAAGCTGTTGCCAGTCAGAGGAAACTACTCAGGGCTCCATGGACCGGTGGTCTTGCTCCATATAAGCCACAATGGAAGGTGCTACATTTCAATGATAGAGCAGATATGATGGTGGAAAGTGCCATCAAGTCATAGCTGGCTTGTGGTGATCCCAGATGGGGTTTTCAAGGCAAGAGGTGGTTTGCCATCGCCTGCCTCTGCAACCCTGGTCTTCTTTGGAGGTCTCCCATCCAATTGATAACCAAGGCCGACCCTGCTTAGCTTCCAAGATCTGATGAGAATGGGCTTGCCTGAGCTATCCAAGTCAAGGTAGAGCAGATACGAGCAAGCAGAAATAATTGACTTTCAAGGCAAGTGAGAAGCAGAGGTGGTTTGCCATTGTATTCCTCTGCAAAATCTTTCTTGGTGGCCACTCATCCAAGTACAGACCCTGCTTAGTTTCTAAGATTCAGTGAGATTGGGCAATAGATGGCTTAATGGAATGTTATTTACCAGGTGATTTTGAACACACATGAACACTCATGAAGCTGCCATACACTGAATCAGACCCTCGGTCCATCAAAGTCAGTATTGTCTAACCAGACCGGCAGGAGTCCTCCAGAGTCTCAGCTTGAGGTCTTTCATATCACCTTCTACCTCGTCCTTTTTAACTGAAGATACCGGCGATTGAATGTGGGACCTTCTGCATGCCTATGTAACTTCTCTTTTTATGGGTTCTATGGGGCTTAGGAAGCAAACTTTCACACAATTAATAAAGTACAACTTTTTTAAAAAAAAAATACTAACTCATAAGTGCAACCATACAGAAAACTTTATATCAGCAATGTCTTTGAAAAGGTAAAATAGTTCAACATTCCAAGAAGTGGTGAGTCCTTCTTCACTCATTCAAAGCAACTGTAGTCCAGGCTTCTGTCCTCTTGTTGGGAAATTACAGCCCTGCAAAAATAATACAATCCCAGTAATACCAACCAAACACAATACACAAACACCACCTTAAGTCATATTGATGGTTGTTGTGGATTTTCCGGGCTGTATTATTTCTGTCTTTCAGTGCTACACCTCTGAAGATGCCAGTCACAGCTGCCGGTGAAACATCAGGAACTACAATGCCAAGACCACGGCAATACAGCCCGGAAAATCCACAACAACCATCGTTCTCCGGCCGTGAAAGCCTTCGACAATATATTTAAGTCATATTGTTTACATACAACATTTGATTACCTTATTCAAGGTGATAAGAGCGTACAAATTATTATTAAGTTCCCCAACAACTAGCGTCCTTCTCAGCAGCCTGGCTTTAGCTACTGACTCCACCCTACTGGGCTGAACCAATTACCTCGTAGGGGTTACATGGGCTTTTCAGAGTCACAGCGCCCTTCTTCAGACATGAGTCTGAAGACTCATGTGTGAAGCACAGGAACATGCTTGCTGCTGGGTGTGATGATGTCACTTGAGGAAGTGACATCATGGCACTCACCAAGAGTGCAGCGCAATGACCTTGGAGGCTTTTTGGCTCCAGTACCCATTGCCCAGGCCGTCCCCCCTCGCCAGCCAGATGAGTGGTGGCAGGGGGCAGAGGCTGAGAGGAAGGAATCCCTCACTTCCCCAGCTTCAATCTCTGGCAACTCCAAGGGTTTCAAGTAGCAGGTGATGGAAAGGCCTTCTCTGCCTGCCACTGCAATCAGCCATGGAGGAAATATTGCAATGAATGTCCCAATGGTTTGATTTAGCATCCTTACACTGGCGTCCTTAAAGTTTCACATCTACACAATATGTTTGAACACCTCCGTATTTGTTACAGCTTGTAATTAGAGAGGGGCATGAACAGAAAACAAACAAACATGATGTTCATTGTTCATTGCCATCCATGAACAGGGACTCACGAACAACCACGAACATGGCCCTGTTCATGAACATGTTCGTGGTTGGCTGTTCGTGGGGGCCGGCAGTCTCTCCTTCAGCCATCATCCAAGTCAAGATCCCTACCGCACCACTCCCAGAAACCTGACCTGAGCAGGCACCAGGAAAGGTACCAATAGTAAATAATAGCTTGGACCCAGAGCCTGGCTGCAGCCCTGGAACCTGAAGGGGTAGATTCCTATCCCACCACACACAAAGAAAATTCAAACTCCAATGTACTCTCCCTGTCTCTCTATCAAAATGCCAACAACAACTGTCTCTCTCTCTCCCTGTCTGCAAGCTAAGCCAGAACTGGGAGCCCCCCTCCCCCCTGGTCTTTGCTCCCTTGTAACAAATTTGGAGCTTCACACTTAAAAGGAAGACCTGCCTATCAAGCTAAATTGGGCTTAGATTGGGGTTTCCAGGGCAACAGCAGGAGTTCAGACAGAGTTCAGACAATCCCTGCCTCTGGTGGCCAAGGAAATTGATTGCAGGTGCCAGACTGTCTGGCTTGATGAACAGCAACAACAAGGCTTGCAACGACCACCTGTTCGTTTTGAATGGGGCCTCACAAACAGCTTGTTCGTGTGAACAGTTGTTTATGGCTTTTTTTTGTTCGTATTGCTGTTCGTGCCCATCTCTACTTGTCATTACGTGGCTCCAAGATCCATCCTGCCAAAGTGAAGAGGGTGTAACCTTCTTGTTTTGCTGCATGAAAATGAATTTGCATAGTTTTAAACAGGGAAATCTCACCGAGAGTTGTTATTTTTATTTATAGTCTGCCTTTCTCACTGAGATCCAAGCTGGATTACAGACTCACAACAGCCCTGTGGGGTAGGTGAGGTTGAGAGTATGTAACAGGACCAAGGTTTTCCAATGAGCTTCCACGGCAAGGCAAGGAATTGAACCTGGGTCTGTCCAGATCCTAGTCTGTTACTCTAGTTACTACATCACACTGGCACTCAATAAGCCCATTACTGGTTTCTGCCAACCCCCCTACAGAAGGCTGCTCTATCATGCCAAGTCTCTCCCACCCTTGCACACTCATGCATGCACGCAACTTGTGCAAGGAGTTGTGCAGGGGATTTAACTAGATGACCCTAGAAGTCCCTTCCAGCCCTATGATTCTATGATTCTATGAATTTCCTGTATGTACTTATTTCTTTATTTAGAATATTTCCTGGCTATCTCTTCAGAGTCCTGCTCGAGGGAGCTTACAATTAACAACCACAATATACACAAATAAACCCATTTTAAAAAGCCATTTTAAAGGGTTGTTTTGTAATTTTAGTATCTAAGAGCAAACAGAATGGGACAGAAAATTTAATTTAGCAGTCCCATCACGAAGTTCACTTCTGTGGCCATGACGTAAGGCTTCAACATTATTTCAAAAGGATTCCCCCCTCCAACCATATCTGACTATGGTTCAGGAACTTTCCTATAGTTAGGCGAATAAACTGGATTTGTTTGATATGATTTGGGTCCATTCCAAAAGATTAAGCTCTGTAGCTACTTCAGATGAGTAATACTCCAGGCAGCCACTGTACGGAAGAGACAGCTCCTCATAAAAGAGATGCCGAAAAATCAATATGATTACACGGACTGGAAAGGACATTGTTTTTCTTGATTGAAGAAGAGGATGTCAAAGTAATTTCATACAGTGGGCCTGCTAACCTCTGTAATGAAATCCCATGTTTTCGCCATTCTTTTCTATCACAGCCTAGCAACGAGGGGATACCTTGTTATTAAGCAAAGTGAAGGAGGCATTATTAACTAAGGATTAAGCTGAGATTGGTGAGAGGGAAGTCGTGCTTTCTGGAAAACACTGTGTGTGTTTTTTGCGAGGGTGGGGGACATTTTACATGTTCAGTTATAGACATGTTGATTCTGGGAAAAGGTTGCAAGGCTGGTCCAAAGCAAAGTTCCAAAACAAAAACCATGAAATATCTTTAAGATCAACCAAAACAACAACTAACCATGTGCAAGCTTCATCAGGCTAGATATTAAAAGTGATGGAATAGGCAACTCAGAATGGCTTGGACATTGGGGGGGGGGGGCACTGCATGTGTCTCCGTGTGTATGCATAACTCTATTGATAGTAAGGTGCTTCTCTTTGTCTAAAGCATGAAATGCCTCCTGACTCCTCCTCTATCTATATGCGTCTTGGGAGATTTCTCCTTCATTGCCTTCTAAAGAGGAAAGATGCATTTCTCAGAGCTCCTGCCATAAAGGCCTCCTCCACACACCCTCATGCAGCCTCACTGCCGGACTATCTGGCTGTGGCATTTATGGGGAAAGTGACTCTTTAGACTAGGACTCTCTCTTTCTACTCCAAGATATTACCATGAATGGAATCAATCTCAATACACGGTAAGTTCTGTCTTTTCTACAGTTTGATTGCCTGAGGATTGTTTACTGCATGTTGGGAAAAACACTTCTGCTTAAGTAACTGCTACCAAACAAAATATAACTATTTCTAATAAAAAGCAAGCAAGAGAATAAAGACATTCCAGGCCCTTACCCTGTGAAGGCTACGAAGATTTGAATATATTGGTGTTGAGTAGTACCAGATAGTGGTGCGTGTGTCCCATTTAGTGCTAGAGAGGCCCTTGGAAATTCAACGGCTTTTATATTTGCAATTGGAGACTGCCACTTTTCCTTCTTCTCAGAAGGCAACTCTAATTAGGGTTACTTGGTGAAGCGTGACAACCAGTGGGAGAGCTGGGAGCAAGAACATGATTCTCCTGTTTTTTTATTTCCTCCCCGCTGCCACCTGGAGCAGTGGCAAGCAATAGCAACATGGGACAGGGGATCTGCCACCAAAACTGGTGGTTTGGTGCCCTAGTGTTAATCTACTCTCTTGCCCACCAATGTTGAACTTCAAAGCGGGAGAAAGTAGAGAGCGAAGTGCATTGGAACCTGGAAGTGATGGGAGATGCTTTGGGGTCCCTGTAGGCATAAAAGTCGCATCTAAATACCACAAACATACAAAAGACAGACAAAGAAGTATCAACTCCACCCGGTAGTACTTATTCATCTACTTCTTCCTAGAATTCTCAATTGGATGTACACAAGGAGACATAAAATCAGGGCCAAAAACATTTTTTCTCCCCATTTTCCCCCTGATAACCACTCCAATGAAGAGTTCTGTAGAACTCAAAACCCCGCACATTGTTTTGTGTTATTTTGATTGTTTCTACTATATGGAGTGGCTTTTGTCTGCAGATCCTTGACTTCTGCTTCATATATAATGCCCCCTTAACACAAAAATTACACCGAGATTATTTTGGGAGTATAAGCAGGTCCCTGAACCAATTTGCAAAGGATTAACCCCAATTAAATTCACCAATCAAAATTTTGTTTGCTGTATTCTAAAGCTAGAAGAAGAAGGAATTTTTGGATGAAAAGTCTGTTTTGTGCAATGTTTCACTGATGTGCACATATGTTCTTTTACAATAGTAAAACATTGCACAAAAAATACTCAACATATCACAATTTTGGGGGGGTGTATTTGTAGGAAAATATAGCAGAGATTGTGCAAAGATTGCACATTGGAAGTAATGAGAATAGATTCACAAACACACACTCCAGCGTAGCTCTGTAAGAATACTTTACTAAAGGGTAAAAATTAGGTTACATTTGGAGAAAATAATAAATTGCTAAGCTGACTACATCTTGCTAGATAAGTGACTTAGAGTAGAGACAAGAAGAAGTGAAGTAGTGGAAGTGGAAGAAGAAGAAGTGAACAAAGGGCAATAAAACTTCAGTATATAGCATCAATTAATTGCCACCAATAAACAAACTGTCCAATAGAAAATCCTAATCTTACTTCATTATGCTTAGTGACTCCCCTTTCTACGGCGGGAATCTTATTCGAAGCTCTCATGGTTACATTCAAAGTATGTTTACTAATTAAGTAGGTAACACAAACAGTTTAACTCTTTCATGACTGAAATGAAAACACTTGCTAAATTCCCACAGTATTTCATCAATACACATATGCACATTAATAATGCAGGGAGGTATGCTAATGAAGGAATAACAAATCTGTGGCAAATGTGGACAGCACAATATATTTTAATTTGATTTGTTTTGACTATAAGGATTCCTGATGCATCAGTTGAACTTCAGAGACAGTATCAGGTAACTTGGATTTTCAAAATCTGGAAACAGATTCAATTGATCATAATTTGGGAAGCACCCTCGGTGGCAGCACGCATTGGTTTTGGCTCTGGGGATTCCAGAACAATCCCGTTTCATTACTTGTTTATTTCAGCTGGGCCAGTTCTGGCTTGGAACTGATCCGTTTGGTTTTTCTTTTCGGTCTACTGCTCATGTTTTGGGGCCTAGTCTAAACGTTAAGAAAAAAATTCTTTTAAGGTACCCTGTTTTTAAATTATATTTCCCAACAGCCATCACCCACAATTAACTAAGACACCAAACAGCTTTATTGAGCTTTATGACCATAGCAGATACCTTTGAACAGGCAGTGCCATTTCTGCTCCGGCTACCATCGAATCCAAAGCAGCACGACTGCAATTCAGCCCATGTTCTCTCTGGAGTGTTCTCTTTGCCAATCTTCTCCATCACCCCAGTGCAGGCAGACAAGCCGGCAGAGCGATTGGGTGAATCTCTGGGCACAGGTAGGATAGGTTTTGAAAGGTCAGAGTAGTCAAATGGCTCAGAGGATGGGGGGGGGGGGAGCAATCCTAAACAGGCCTACTCAGATGTAAGTCCCATGTTATTCAATAGTGCTTCTTTCTAGGGAAGTGTCTTTTGAATTGCAGCCTATGAGTGAAGTCTCCCTTCCAAACATTTTCAATGTGGGTAGGCAGCGAAGGCTGGGGTCTCTACTTGTGAGGAAAAGATTGGTGGGCAGGGAGATGAATTCAAGTGTGTTGGTGTCATACCTTCTTCCCGCCAACAGAGTTACTTTATACCGTGAGGTCTATCTCCCTTTGCGATCTGATTTGCACTGTTCAGGAAAATATCTTGTGCACTGCCCTTCAAAACGAGCCTGCCCAATTCTGGATGTATGAAATAAAAAGAAACACACAGACTTTTTAGTGGGAGAGACTCGTTTCAATTTAGTTTCCCAGTTTTGGTTCAGCATTCTGGAAGCTGGTTTAACAAACCAAGCCATCAAGTTCTGAGTGTAACTTTGGCTCCTTTTTTCCCATTATGCACACTTCTAATCCCTATTACTGGTGGTGGAAAGTGACATCAAGTCCCAGCTGATTTATGGCAACATTGTAGAATGTTCAAGGCAAGTGAGAAACAGAGGTGGTTTCCTGCCTCTTCATAGAAACCCTTGGCTTCCTTTCTAGTCTCCCATCCAAGTATTAACCAGGGCCAACCTGCTTCGCTTCTGAGATCTGATGAGATCAGGCTGGCCTGGGCCATCCAGGTTGTTGTTGGTGGAGAGTGCCCTCAAGTCATAGCTGACTTATGGCGACCCTTGACCCATGGCAAGAGACTAAGAGAGGTGGTTTGCCATTGCCTGCCTCTGCAACCCTGGTTGTCTTTGGAGGTCTCCCATACAATTACTAGCCAAGGCTGACCCTGATAAGCATCTGAGATCTGACCAGATCAGGCTCACCTGGGCTATCCAGGTCAGGATGGGCCATCCAGGTGAGGGCATCCCTAAATCTAATGATGAATAAACTTTCCCTCTTCAGTTTCTGCACTTTTATGCTATCAGTTTAGTAGATTTGTGAGTAACATATAGATATGTTATAGAGATATTTAATGCATAGACAATGGGTTTTTACAGATCAGATTATATGGGCTGGTAGAGAGGGGCCAGTTGTGAAGCCACTGCTGCAGCTAGGTTTGGTCATAATAACCTTTGCATTGTCCATTAAAATGGCATTTTGTTGGCTGCTTGGGAGGCTGAGGACTAGACATGGGCACGAACAGAAAAAAACGAACATGGTGTTCATTGTTTGTTGCCATCCATGAACAATGAACAATGAACATTGACGAACATGACCTGTTCACAAACATGTTCATTGTTCGTTGTTTGTGGGGGCCAGCAAGCTCTCCTCCAGCCATCAAGATCCCTACCACACCACTCCCAGAAACCCTGCTTGAGCAGGCAGCAGGAAATGTTCCAATAATAAATAATAGCTTGGCTCCAGAGCCTGGCAGCAGCCCTGGGACCTGAAGGGGTAGATCCCTACTGCACCACTTCCAGAAACCTTACCTGAGCACGCAGCAGGAAAGGTACCAGTAATAAATAATAGCTTGGTCCCAGAGCCTGGCACCAGCCCTGGAACTTGAAGAGGTAGATCCCTATCCCACCACACACAAAAAAAATTCAAGCTCCCTGTCTCTCTCACAAAATGCCAACAGCAACTATCTTTTCCTCACTGTCTGCAAAACCAGAGCTGGGAGCCGCCCTCCCCCCTGCTCTTTACTCCCTTGTAACAAATTTGGAGCTCCACACGTGAAAGGAAGACCTGCCTATCAAGCTAAATTGGGCTTAAATTGGGGTTTCCAGGGCAACAGCAGAAGTTCAGACAGAGTTCAGGCAGTCCCTGCCCCCAGTTGCCAAGAGAATTGATTGCAGGTGCCAGACTGTCTAGCCTGATGAACAGCAACGGATGAGGCTTGAAATGACCATCTCGTTTAGAATGGGGCCTCACGAACAGCTTGTTCGTGAACAGCAGATTGGTCTGTTCGTGTTTTTTTTTAGTTCGTATTGCTGTTCGTGCCCATCTCTAAGCAAGACTCAGGGCCAAGCTACAAGTGACGAATGACACTTGAATGGCAAGTGGATTGAGTGGAGGGCAAGTGAACAGGGAGAAATACACTTGCCGTTCAAGTGTCATTCGTCACTTGTAGCTTGGCCCTCAGGCTATGTACTATGAGGCTTCAAGCCTCTTCTTGTACTCAAGTTGCTAAGAGACATGTAGCTTAAAACCTGCACACTAATTAGGGCTTGGAAGTAGCCACTCCACATGCTGAAGAACTGATATATGGATGCTGTGAATTGCAAGTAGGGATGCTGGGATTGCTTGAGATTTGAGTCCACTGGCACCTTCCAAACCAACAAGATTTTCAGGGTGTAAGCTTTAGAGCATCAGAGCTCCCTTCTTCAGATACTTGTGAATACTTATAAAGTCGTGATCTTTTGAACTTGAAACAAAGCCCATCCATCTGCTGCTATACTGAAGTGTCACAACAGGCAAACAGTGGATGCATATTATCATCAGATCAATCTCTTTCCCCTGAGGAAATCCCAATGGCTTAATTGTGCAAGATGCTACTCAGGCCAACAGTGCATGTCATGGCAAAAACAATGATGCACATCGGCAGGGTGCACATGATGCACCATTAAGTCAACTGCATGAGAAATGATCTACAATGACAAAGGGCTGGACTGTTGGCTAGTTTTCATTGGAGAGTTTAGCAGAAAGGTAAGGCCACACATATATACATGATACACACCAACCGATGTGGATCCATTTCATGAAAATCATATATGTGCTTTTTCAGAAATCTTGAATCTGTAATGTTTGAAATGTGTCCTTGGAAAGAAAGGAATACATGTCGCTATTCTTAACTCCTCCTTTCATCTGAACTTAGGCTACTATATTCTGTGTGAACCAACTTAACCAAGTAGTTCCATGGCATTACTTAAAAGGGTGGTAGGTATGTCAAGTCCACAAATTTGTAGAATCCACCTTTCCCATTGGGTACCCTGCTTGGGTTTCCAGACACAAATCACATACAAACTGCCGTTAAAATATGTTGCAGTTCTCAAACTCTGTAAAGTGTTCTCAAAAGAAACAAGCATCTCTGCCCACAAATCTGAAGCCCTCCATTTAAAATTGTTTAGATTCCCGCTATTAGCGGCAGTGAAACGGATCTAACCTTTATCCTCATTTCCTTGGACCTGGTTAAGTTATCCCTGTGGTAGAGAGTTGTACAATGAATCATTTATCACCATCTCGAAGGCCTCTATTTTGTCAGCCACGCTGAAGGTTAATGGAATTGCAGTAGGTAGGTACTATATGGGTTTCTCCTCCACAATTTACAACCCATTCAAATTTGTTCCTTCAGGTTAGAGTAGCGTTAGAACCAAATGGACAGAGCAGGAAAACAATTTTAAACAGTTGGACCTCCCTGAATATTGCCAGGAGGTAATGGTGAATGAGTTTTCAGATGGCACTGGGAATGAAAACAGATGTATCACTGTGACAGACTGCCGCTTGAATTGCATCGGGTGACTTCGCTAGTCAAATTCAAGAGATTGTCCCGACATCTCCCGAGGTACAATGGAATGACATTCTATTTCCTGTACCCCCCGGTAACATTTAACCAATAAATATGTACTCATTAGTGTTTGGGTAGAATTTGTTAATGAAATCTTCTGAACAGGTGGAATGTGGTTTTACTGCTGAATTACACCATTTTTAAAACATTTGAATGCTTCCCTAAAATGGTCTTTAACTTTCTTAAGAAGATTCCTACCTTGAATACACACATATTTTTTTTGCTAATAGAAAGACCTCCAAAGTGGACAAACATTCCCGTACTTGATCTCAAAATATTCCCTTATGTGCAAGGGGGCAGCCATGTTGGTCTGCAGTAGAACAGCAGGATTTGAGTCCAGTGGCACCTTAGAGACTAGCAAGATTTTCAGTGTAAGTTCAGTAAAAGGGAGCTCTGACTCTCAAAAGCTTACACTCTTGTTGGTCTTTAAGGTGCCACTGGATAAATATCCTACTGATTCACTTGTATGAAAACATTCTTGATGAATACTCAAAATTGTTCAACTGGAGTTTGTGTACATATGCAGCTCCTCTCTCTGTCACTTCTTGTCATCTCCTTAGCCTTGCCCACCCGTGGCAGATCATCCCCTGTCCTCAGCCACAACTCCCTGCTCTTGAAAAATTGAGAAGCAGGTGAAAAGATGGCCTCCATAATAATACTCCAAGGATTTCCCCATGTCTCTATGGCCTTTACTATAGAGATTAAGGACAATCCTAGGGCATCAGCCAGAAGTGACATCACTTCCTCCCCAAACTCCACCCTTCCCAGGGATGTCAGGTCTTCCACTGGCAACCTGCTCTTCCTTCCAATGGTCCTTCGGATGGTGGGAGAAAAAATTAAGACTCACTAGCATTTTGTGTGATATGATGTTACTTCCATGGAAGATCTGGAAGTAGAATCATATCACTCTAGGAATTGCCAAAAATTGGTGATTCCTAGAACAATGTATGTCATTTCCAGTTTTCCCCAGAAGTGACATCATGTTGCATGCAACACTGATGCCTTCCATGTCCCCCATCTTCTGGTAGTTTCCAGCCATCAGCTGTCTACCCTAAACCTAATATTCCCCAGGCAGCAGCATCAAAATTTCCCAGCATTTGCTGAAGCAATGTTGGCAATTTTATCTTCCAAGCACAGGCTTGACTTTTCCAGTAGAGAGTACCTAAGAACCCTTTCTTCAGCAGGAGTTGTATTCTGACTAGTGTCTATATTTCCTGTAAACTATTGTTACAAAAATTACACAGTATGACTTTCTGCTTTGAGTTCATTGGCAATAAGTAGAAGCAAGACAAAAGGAAATAGTTCTTTACTCAATGAGTAATTAAACTGTGGAATTCACTGCCGGTGGATGTAGCTATGGCCATAAGCATAGATGGTTTGGGAGCTGGGTTGATTCATGGTGTAAGCAGTTGGCCCTGGCCTTCACCGTATTTGATACACCTTTAATACAGGCCTGTGATATAAAAGGTCACAGGGCCCCTGGATTAATGCAGCTTGGTCTGCATCGGGGAAATTCCAAACTGGCTAGGCAGAATGTTGCTGGACCCAGCCCAAGAGATTCAGGTATGCCTGGAATGTGCATGCAAATGCAAAGAACTAGGGTTATTGGATTTACTATCTCCTCAGCAACTGGCTCGAGACCACGACAATAGTGGGCTGCACATTCCAATGCCCTCTTCCTGTGATTACATTTCCTACCCCAAGCTCAGGAGCAATCAATCAGCATCCATAAGTTAATTACTATCTCTGGGAGATAGTACTATCTCTGGGAGATATTTTCTCATATCTAAATTCATCAACTCAGCTCCAGTAGAACCCATTAACAAACTGCCCCTTTTGAGCAGTTCTAGGAGAGACTTTGCATTTCCTTTCACACACCTCAGCAGCAAGTAATCGAGGTAATCAAGTCTTTGCAATTCTGAGAGACTGATGTTTATGGTCTTTGTCCCAATGGTTGAAGGGACTCCTACTGCCTCAGGGCATGTTTTGCCCTATAAGAACCAGGGCTCTAGCCCTGTTCAATGTGTGCATGCTGCGCCTTCAGATCTGAGCATCGTACCCTTGGGGATACTTCCCTAAGGCTCTCTTTCTCTCCTGGCCAAGAATGCTGGACATTTGAAGCTCTCTTCCTCTGCGGACTAACCTACTCTTCAGGATTGGTAAATATACTTCTCACTCACTCTATTCCACCTTCTGTCTAGCTTCCTAGGACTTTATGTGTGTGTCTACAACCATTTTATTATTACGCCTGTGTGTGTGTTTTCCTCTTTTAATAAGAGATTGCTCTTTGAACTTAAAGCACCAGTCTTGTCTGCTATCTTGGAGAAAGGACCCTGTAAACACTAGTGGAGATTTCCTGTCATTACTGCTCTTGCATAGCCTTACTCCTTGCTGCTAATTCCCCCACAATTTGCTTATTCACAAGGAAACCAATTCAGGTAACAACGGAGGATTTAATACTAAGCATAGAGAGTTAAAGGAACCTCCACATACAAAGGCAGTAAAAGTCTGAATACTCATGCTAGGAGACAGCATCAGGGGAAGGCCTTAGCTTTTGTTCTCAGTTCATTTGGTCCTCCAGTGATTGGTTGCTGTATAGACAGGGTTCCCAGGAAGGGTTTCCAGGTACCCCTCAACTCCCATCGGGAAGGTGGAGTCCAGGCCACTTACCTTGTGCACTGCATGAGGTCGTCTTTTACATGAGCGTGGCCTCAGAGCAGGTGCGATGACATCACTTCTGGAAGGAGCATCACCATGCCACTCAAGCGAGTGTTCCCATGCTCTGTACAGGGTCTATTTGTCCCATTTGGGGCCCAAATCAGCCCCAAATGAAGCGTGAGAATGCTCCTGTGGGTGGCACAATGATGTCACTTTCAGAAGGGAGGGAATGCACTTCTGGGAGGGTAATCAGCAGGCAAGGGGACAAATCCCCGGGAGTTTGCCCACCACTGGTGGGTACCTGGGAACCCCATTCCCAGGTCCTTATACCCTCCTAGTGGGAGGGGGGCAGTACTTGCCAGGAGTGTGTTCTTCTGGAAGTGACATTATCATGCTGGCCATGGAAGTGCTCTCGCACTCTGTACAGGGCTGATTCTTTGAGAATCAACCTGTTTTGGGCCAAAATCTGCCCGAAACAAAATGTAGGAGGGAGTGTAACAACATCACTTCTGGAACTTACATTGTTGCGTCTGCTGGGACCGCATGCCTTATGCATGTTCCTGGGGTGGTAGCAGGTGATCTCTGGGCAGCCCAATCTCCCACCAATTGCCAGCAGAGGGCAACCAGTGGGCACCTAGGATTCCTATGTGTAAAGCAGAATGCTGGACTAGATAGACAACTGGTTCGATCCAGCAAGGCCCTTATTGTGTTTCTTGTGTTAAGTGTCCCGTGCATAGATTTTCAGAAAGCTTAAAGAAAAGCCAAAGGAAGCATATGCCATGCTCCTCAAAGGCAGTAAAATGTATTAGGCAGACAGACAGGTTAGTAGTACTCTATCTGTACTTTATGACTGGGAATGCTACCAAATTCTGTAGCAGCTCAGATTCATGAGAAAATGTAAAGTTTGTTTTATGATTGCACCACAATTACAATTGTCTGCAGCCATTTCTAAGCATTTTTGCCACTTTGGATGTAGGACACAAAAGACCTTAGGTGGATTTCGGTGGTCACTGTAGCTCTGGAGAAATATGTAGATGAATCAATGCATGGAAGCAAACGGCACGGATATGTCCCTTCTCCCCATTAAGCGGTGGTAGGCAATGAGCTTGGGAGAGGAGAACTGTGCATGGAGCCATCAGATTTCTGGAAGAAGCGAGGGATCAAAATGTGCTGGAGAGATGGTGGAGCTAAACCGTGTGGGACCTCCAAGCGTGCCCTCAGTGGCCTGCCAAAGAAGACAGAAAGATAGGCAGAGAGTTGTAGAAAGAAATAAACAATAAATTAATTGTGTTTACGGTTCTGTGTGCATAAGCAGCAATATCCGTTCACTCCCATAGATGGTCTGCACCAGTGATAAATACATTTAGCTAAGAAATGTTTTCATGCAAGCTGCATTACCTGTAAATGATTTTTTTTAAAGCAACAAATTAAGTAGACAAGCCAGTCTACTAGAATGTCTCACATTTTGAAAATTACTAAAAGCTTGCCCTTAAGAGAAATCAACGATAATTTTCCCAAGGATTTAATATTATATTTCTAGGATTGATTGGGGCATGGGTTAATTACTGGGTGGCAAGGTATGTTATTGAATGCATGCTGATTTTGTCCTTACATGTTCCGTTAATCTTAATTGTCTGTCCTTAATTGGAGGTTTCTAAAGATTTGCAGCTCAGGAAAATCAAATCTTCTTTTGTTCCACCGGGTTGTCAATTAAATTTGACTGATTACGTTTCCCCTTATCCTATGCGGAGAGTATACAATTAATTGCCATGGTCTGCAAACAGTTACCAACAAACAGTTTAGACGCTTCTGGGGAAATCGGCACCATGCATGCTCCCAGATGTTCTACTCTTGGATTGTCTTCAACACTGGCTTTGTAGGCTGTAGGGAATTCATTATATAATACACTTTAACAGCAGCAGCTGATTGATTCTACAAGGGACTCATAGAGAGCTTGCCTATAGAATCAATATTTTTCTTGAAGGAACCATCAGATACCTTCAAGCAGGGCTTTATTTCTCGGGAAAGAGGGGGGAAACTCACCGTGGTCAACTCCCGGAAGGAGGTGGTGCCCCGTCACTACATGTGCGTGCTTGCTAAGTGTGCGTGCACTCCCAGGACTGCGTGATGATATCACTTCCGGGAAGTGGTGTCATCATGCATGGCATGGCTGCCCCCCCCCGGAGAAAGAAAGAGAAAGGAAGGAAGGAAGGAAGAAAGGAAAAGAAAGAAGGAAAGACATGGAAAGACATGGAAAAAAGGAAAGAGAAAGGAAGGGAGGGAGGGAGGGAGGAAGGCTTCAGCTGGGAGGGGAGGAATCTCCCTCTTCTCAGCTGAAGTTTAAAGACTGTTTGGGGCTTCCTCTGACCAGCTGAAGAGCAGGGATTAAAGAGCTCCTTTCCCACAGCTTTCCAAGCAGAAAGGAGCTCTTTTAAACCCCGTTCTTCAGCTAGTGGGGGGGGGACTTCCTCCAACCAGCTGAAGAGCGGGGGTTAAAGTGCTCCTTCCCCTTGCAAGTTGGTCAGGGCCATCTGAACACGTGACTACTTTGCAGAGCAGCCGGAACACCGTTCTGGCACGTTCCGACAGAAAAAAAGGCCTGCCTTCAAGAGAGGAAACTGAAAGCTGAGGATGCTGAACAAAAGGAAGGATAGTGAATACTTCTCAATGTGGGTCACACTCAGTGGTACAGATGAACACTAGAACTTTTTTGAAAAAGACTGTATCCAGAGGTTCCATTCCTTTAATGGTGGAGACTTCCTCTATGGCAAGAAACCATCCATTGTAGATTCGCTTCTCTTCCTTACATCTGAGGAAGGCTCCACCATTAGTGGAATGAAACTTTTGGATTCAGTGCTATGTATCCTATGACTGTTTGCAGTTAAAGCCTTCCAAAAGCCTTAGCAGAATGCAACCCGTTTTGGAAACACACAGTTCATATGCTGTGAGGTTCTGTGTGAGACCTTGAAGAAGAATGAATAGGCAGCAGAGAAAAATGTGATTGGTGAGAATAAGGGTCAGTGGTCAAAAAGTGATCTTGGTCATTGTAACGAACACAAGGAGATGAAAATCGAGTAGAGTCTAGATCATACAACTGAATAGACCCAGGAGAAGTGAGCACATGAACTGAAAATCAAGAACCAGCACAAGGTCAAACATAGGCTGATTCCGCACACGTTGGATAATGCACTTTCAATGCACTTTATCAATCATTAGAGGTGGATTTTTTGTTCCGTACACAACAAAATCCGTTCCAAATGATCTATAAAGAGGATTGGAAGTGAATTATCCAACGTGTGCTGAATCACTCATAGACCTGGGTCAGAACTCATTTCTATGATGATACCCTTTGCACGGGGGAGGAAAGCCCCAGAAAGCCAGTTTGATGTAGTAGTTAAGAGTGGCAGGACTCTAATCTGGAGAGCCGGGTTTGATTCCCCACTCCTCTGCTTGAAGCCAGCTATGTGGCCTTGGGTCAGTCACAGCTTCTTGGAGCTCTCTCAGTTCAGTGTACAGGCAGTTAGTCAAGATCACACAAGATGTCAGTCTCATGATGAGGGACATACATACTTAACAACAACATTAACAACATTAGATTTATATACTGCTCTTCAGGACAACTTAACGCCTGCTCAGAGCAGTTTACAAAGTCTGTTGTTATTATCCTCATGACAATCACCCTGTGAGGTGGGTAGGGCTGATAATAGCACACTTTGTAAACTGCTCTGAGCGGGCATTAAATTGTCCTGAAGAGCAGTATATAAATCAAATGTTGTTGTAGTTGTTTTAAATATGTATGCCCCTCATCATGAGACTGACATCTTGTGTGATCTTGACTTACTGCCTGTACACTGAACAACCCCCCACCCTACATCTGTTGCCTGCCACAGTCAGTCTGAGTAGACAGTCCTGACTGTGATAGCCTGTGGGGTGGGCAGGCTAGAAATAAAATTAATGATGATGATGATGATGATGATGATGATGACCCAATGGTCTGATTTAATATAAGACATCTTCATGCGTTCAACCTGTTCTTGCTTCCAATGAACTTGGGATCTTCTATTAGTTTTATATTTCTGGATTCTGTATAGAAGTGCTCCACTTGTGCAACTTTCTGAACCTTTCAGCCCGGCGTAACTGCTCATGACCAATGCACACAGACACTTTTCCAAAATTTCAACACATAAACCCAGTCTTTATTCGATGTACACCATTGAGATTATTTTAATGTTGCACTTTATTAATGCACAGGAAAATGCTTTATTAATGCACATTCACGTGAAGAAGAGACTGAGACACAATCATATGCGCAGTGTCTATCAGAACCGGGGTTTTTGTTTGGCAGCGTCTGTGCCAGTTACGCCACGGTGAAGGAAAATGAAGAATAGCCTGAACACTGCAGCTATCTGCAAATGCTACAATTCCCGAATTCTCTTAGTTAAACCTGGAATGGAGGAGGCGTGGAATGCAACGTGCTGAAAAATCTGGAACATAAAAGGAATGGAATGGGGGGGGGATTCCTTTCATCCATACAAAATCCCCTGTCTAATATTGTTTTTGGCAATACAGCATACGTCTTCCAGCAAGCAAAGAGCCCACTTCATTATTTTACGGTGGAATTGAGTACAAGCGCCAAGAATAGCAGCTGCTGATTTAAGCAGCTTCACAGAGCTATCGTCTTGCCTTCTGTCCCTGCAATGTATCTCTGTGGGTTGCTTTCCCCCCTTCTTTTTTAATAGATTGATCAGTCATTGGGAGAATAGCATCTTCAAATTGATTAGCAGCAACATGACAGATTGCAAGTCGTCCAATCGCTTTGTTAGGGGAAAAGATCTTCAATGCGAAGTCCAGAGTTGATTGCCACTAAAGCAGGGCTTATCTTCCCCGCTGTTTCTAAATCTCCTTTGTAAGCACCTCAGCATTGGGTGCTTACAAAGGTGTCTTTATCAAATCTATATTCTTAGAAATGCCGTGGTTCCGAAAACGTCCCCAGGCCTATAAACACTGCCAGAGGGATAATTCCTCCTTAAAGTCTTTGCTCTCGGTCCCCACAGCAGCAATTTCTATTGTTTTTCTAACATGTGGCTTTTAGGACTAGCACTGGTCAATACGTATAAATCTCAATAATGACTTGAGTTGGGTGCTTTAAAAAAAATCGCTAAAATGGCTTCTTCCAAATAGTGAAAGCCCTTTTTTGGCTTTGATCCTCAAACAAAAAAAACAAAAAAAACCCTAACCGTGTTTTCCACAGGCACTGTCATTTGACTTGTACACATTTCAACCTACCCAAAACCACAAGGTCTTGCAAAATCAATGGCGATCGGAATGCTGCATCAATTTCATGTGCTTTTATTATGCAGATTTAGCTCCTGTATTGAAGGGCACGACAGAGCCCTATCTTGAAGGTTGCAGCTGCAACACACACATTTAAAATGTTGAGGTTTCAAAAGTTTTTCTGTTCATAAAAGAAGAATGCAGCGCTCCTGACTGGCGGCAACAGCCGCTTTGGTCAGGGACAATTATTTGCCTTCCCGGAGGAGGGGGAGGCAGATGGTGCTATCCCTGTCATCTGGGAACACATAGAACGGTGGAGATGGAGGACTGATAAGGCTGCTCTGCCCCTCGGCATCTCAGTTGTACCTCGTGCTCGGCCCACCCACCTCACCCCATTTCAGTGCAAGATGAGCCAGTTGCCATTTATCAGGGCCAGGTAGGAATTTTTTCTCCTTTCCCACAACTGACAATTGGGTGGGGAGTTTTTCACCTACCTCGCAGAAGAAGGAGATAATTGGCGCTGGTGGGTTGATTTTACCCCTGGGGCAGATTAGAAGTTGGGGGAAATGAGCAGGCCGATGAGCAACCTTGGCATATCCCCATTGGTGGGGAATTGGGGTCTGTCAGGAGCGGCTGCCTGTTTCATGGCCCAGTTGCGAGGACAGATGCCCTGGTGGGGAACCACTGGACAAACCAGTCCTCCCCCAGTTTTACGGCCAGGTAGTGGAGCTTTAAAGGGGTGAACCACTGTGGCTGGACAGGCTGGGTCCCAGCCATACGATGGATGGCTCACACCTGGGGCAGTGGGTGGTTCTCCCAGACAGGTCAGGGTAGAGGTCCAGGAGCAACCCCAGGGCCTGACTTATACCTCTAGTTAGGCCCTTGCCATGTTGACAGATAGGTTGTGTTAATTTAATAAAGCAGCTCTTTAGTTCCCAACTCTTGTATCTGCCTCTTCATTCCAACTGGGGAGCAAACCCTTTTTGTACACCACAAAGAATATATTGGGGATTGTGGACGCTCATTTATGTATCTACTTACTTCATTTACAGTCTGCCTTTCTCCCCAAAAGGGACACAAAGCAGTTTACATTATTCTCCTGTCCCCCATTTTATCCTCACAAAAGCCCTATGAAAGAGGTTAGATTTAGAGTTTGTGACCGTCCCAAGGTCACCCAGCAAGTTTTTGCGGCCGAGGGGGGGATGACAGAGGGGGGATTTGAACCTAGGTCTCACAGTTCCTAGTCTGAAATGTTCACCACTACACCACACTGGCTATTACCCATGGAGCACGGTTATGGTAGGATGGCAACCCCAGTGAGAAAGAGACTGAGGGCCAAGCTACACATGACGAATGACACTTGAACGGCAAGTGGATTGAGTGGAGGGCAAGTGAACAGGGAGAAATACACTTGCTGTTCAAGTGTCATTCGTCATGTGTAGCTTGGCCCTGAGGTTTATAGTATGGAATGTTTCGCCATACAAAAATATTCCATTCACGTACACAGCGAATACATCAGAAAGACACTTAGGGCCAAGCTACAAGTGACAAATGACACTTGAACGGCAAGTGGATCGAGTGGAGGGCAAGTGAACAGGGAGAAATACACTTGCCGTTCAAGTGTCATTCGTCACTTGTAGCTTGGCCCTTAGACCATTCCCCACAATATGTTAGGTTTCTATTCAGAGGGATTTTTTTTCTTTTTGCATGGAGGAAAATTTGTCATGTAAGTAGAGTTGCCATGTCCCCTTACCCTCCCAGCAGGGGAGGGGTGGCACTCACTTTTTTTCTCTCCCTTGGTCTGAGCAATGATGTCACTTCCAGGAAGTGACATCATCGGGCAGGCCCGAGAGCACATGCACGTTTCACAGCGAGCCAATTTGTGCTGCACTGGAGGACCTGGGATCTCTGCATGTAAGCCCCCACTGGCCTTCTGCCATAGCAGGAAAAAAAATCCATTAAGAGAGAAGAACAGAGGATAATTTAGAACAACTGAAAAGTTGCCAAAGGAACAATGACAGTGTTGATAGTGTTGGAAATGTATACAAAATAAAGCTAGCCAATAGAGCCTTGGGTCAGGATAATAAATGTCATTACCAAACTTTATTATTTATCTATCTACTTCAGTTATGCCTTACCTTTCTATAAGAGTATATGATTCACCCAAGGTCACTCAGCAAGTTTCCCTGGCAGGGTGGGATTTTTAACCTGGCTCTCCCATTTCCTAGACCAGTACTCTAACCACTACACCACATTGGCTATCAGATGCAGTAGACTGTATTTTTTATACTACGGAAACAGGGGTGCCAGGTTCCCAGCCTCTGCCCACCACCGCAATTCACCTGTCCAATGGGGGGTGGGGGAGAAAGGTGATCAGATCAACCACAGGCCTGATGATGTCACTTCCAGTTTAAGCTGGAAGCTATGGCATCTCATCAGGGCCAATCTTCTAAGAAAGCCCTATGTTTTGGGCCTGATGAGATACCGTTGCTTCTGCTTTAAACCAGAAGTGATGTCATCAAGGGGCCTATGGAAGAAAAGGATTGGCACTCAAGTAACTTCTACCACCCCCACCCCGCTTTTCAGGTAGGAGGGCTTGGCAACTCTAAATTGAAAGACAATTCATGAAGACGATTGACGAGATGTGAAGGTTTGTCTTTGCTTGTCTGAATTTCCTTTTTGAAGAACAAATTATTTTCAAAACCCCAAAATTCATTTTTACTGCAGAGTTTCCTTATCATGGTTCCGTCGCAAAACAGAAATGTTTCCCTTGGTATCTACATTTATATGCAAATCCATATAATGCACCCATTGAAGATTCATTGCACCATGGTGTCTAGATCTTAATTAGTATATTATAGTCTCTCTCATAGCTCGCTGCTTTCCATATGGCTGCTCAGCATTTTGTAAGCAGTGCTTATTTCTTCTTACCTTTAGATTCTCAGCACAAGCCTCCCACCACCTGCCAGTCACTCCAGGTTAATCCACTTCAGTTTATTTCCCTCTGAATTTAACAAAGCTTGCAGGTTTGCCATTTGGTTTCCTCCAGGTCAACATCATAGAAAAGTTTTGTAATCTTGCAAAGGAAAAAAAACATAGTTTTTCTCATCTGACCCAGGTACCAAATAGAACACAATATGATATATTAAATATATTAATGAACATACCAGTCAATGGTGAAAGAATGGATAAGCATGTCCACTGCTGAGCATATAACAGTCATATATCTAATAACTAAGTATGACACCTCTATGTGGGGTGGCCAACCTCCATGTGGGGCCTGCAGATCTCCCAGAATTACAACTGATCTCCAGACTACAGAGATCAAAATGCCTGTTTTAGAGGATGGACTCTGTTTATATCCTGTTAAAATACCTCCCCTCTCCAAACCCTGCCCTTCCCAGGCTCCACCTTCAAAATCTCCAGGAATTTCCCAACCTGGAGTTGGCAACCCTACCCCCAAATGAATCAAAGTATCTATGGGGGACACTCAGGATTAGGGTAGATTTTCATGCAAACCTTGGGGAATCTCTAGAGTTTACAGAAAATTCTTATAAGTGACAAACACAATCTACTGCCTCTACTGCTTACTTAGAGACTTAGCTCTAAGCTACAAGAGACGAATTACACGAGGAAGAGCACGTGTAGGGAGTCGCAGTGTTATCTGGGAAGCTGAGTTTTAAAAGAGATCTGAAGGCTTTGTCAATTTCCCCTCTTTACAGAGCCAAGGAGATGCTGCTCAGAAGGTTTGTTAATTTCCTCTTTGCCTCTTAAAAGGGGAAGTGAAACTGACAGAGCCTTCTAGGAGGCAAAGAGGAAATTAACAAACCTGCTGAGCCATAATCTCCCTGGCTATCTAGAGAGGGGAAATTGACAAAGCCTTCAGATCTCTTTTAAAACTCAGCTTCCTGGCTAACATTGTGACTCCCTTCACGTTCTCCTCTTCGTGTAATTCGTCTCCTGTAGCTTGGCTCTTAGCGATACTTAATGTAACTGAAGAAATTCCTCTGGAAGTTTGCTAGTAGAAATGGTAATAGTTCCATGTTATGGTCGATCGGTACATTGCAGAACAAGTTAAATGTATCTAAATGCCGATAAAAACAAAAACTCATTCTAGAGGACTGAAGCTCTCATTTTGCTATTAATCACTAAAGCCAATTTTTGAAAAACATTTGGGGTGGACCTAAGCATTCCATCTTATCTATCAAAATTTGTGGTAGGGTATGAGCTTTCATGAGTCACAGCTCACTTCTTCAGACACAATGAGCTGTGGCTCATGAAAGCTCATATCCTACCATAAATTTTGTTAGTCTTGTAGGTGCTACTGGACCCGTGCTCTTTTCTACTGCTACAGATAGACTAACATGGCTACCCATCTCGATCCATCTCATCTATGTATTCCTTCCATTCTATTTGAATCATCTTGCTTTACAAAGTAAAGACCGGGCTTGGCTTAAGGTCTATCACATTCAAAGTCCTTTATGGCCTAGGTGTGTGACCACCTCTCTCCCTATGTTCTGCCACAGCCGCTTTGCTCATCTGCTCAGGGCCTTCTGCAGATACCATCCTGCAACTGAACAAAATCAACAGCAGCTTGCAGGTGTGATTTCTCTGTGGTAGCCCCTGCCTTATGGAATGGACTGCCTGAGGAGATCAGGAAAGCTCCCACTCTCCTGACTTTCTGCAAACTGTGTCAATTCTTAATTTATTGTGGGGTGTTGGGCTCTACCAATTGCTGCAAGCCAATGCAAATCAAGTGGTGTTTGTGGCTCCTATTCCATGTACTGGAAGTCCTAGGGGTGGCAGCTTTGGGGGTCTGTAATGCAGACGTCTGAAATGGAATCTTGGCCGAACTTGGAGGGTGGCTGGAGGAGAGCCTGCTGAAGAAATGCTGCAAGTTTGGCATCTCTCAGTGTGAAGGGGCAATGCTAGGGTGCCTGGAAGTGACAGACCATGGACCAATGAACCGGTCTGCGAACCAGGGTGGGTCCATGATTGATCCATGGTCCATGAAACACAATGGATCATGGACCAATGGTCTGTGGCTTTTTCCCAGTCTGTGCCCATGTCTATTCAGGAGGTCTTTCTACCTAGATTATAGGGCTCTATCATAAGAAGTGGCTCAGAGACGAGCTATATGCCGCAATGTCTACTGATGGGTACTGTCTGCTGATGTAGACAAGCATCTGTGAGGGAGTTTCCACACTGCTAAACATGCCATGTAAATTTGTTATGCTTTGTTTCAGAAAAACTTCATCTCTGAGCTTGACTTTATGCTTGTTTTCAAATCTTCGGTTCCCATACTTTATTGTATCTGTTCGCTGAATGTCCTAATTGTTGTTCATTATTGTCTTTGCTCAATGAATGTCGTAGCTGTTAATTAGATTGCATTTCACTTGCAGTGTGTAATCCTTCAGGGATCTCAGAGAGAAAGGTGGACTGTAAATAAAATAAAATAAAATACAATAAAAACATTAGATTTATATGCCGCCCTTTAGGACAACTTAACACCCACTCAGAGCTGTTTACAAAGTGTGTTGTTATCCTCATGACAATCACCCTGTGAGGTGGGTGGGGCTGAAAGAGCTCTGAGAAGCTGTGAATGACCTAAGGTCACCCAGCTGGCTTCAAGTGGAGGCGTGGGGAATCAAACCTGGCTCCCCAAATTAGAGTTCTACTGTTCTTAACCACTACACCAAACTGTAATCTGCTTATTAGTTGAATGAAAGTTATTATCGCTCTTGTAATCTGCCTTCTTGGGTGGGTCCCCATTAGAAAGACAGAAAATAACAATAACAGTAATTGTCTGGCTGGCTATGCTGCATTGCCTCCAGAACGCACCTTGCGGCCTGATCCGCAATACCATTTCTTTGGAATTCAAAGAAACGGTGAACGTTCACCATCACATGACCTGCGATGTTCATTTTTTTCTTAACCTGACAGTAATTCCACTGGGCAAATCATACAAGTAAAAATGATGAATCCAGGCTGAAGGGAAGGGACCTCTTTCCGGAATAAGCTTTTGCCTTCCTTTCTATTTCTCTAAGTGGATATGAAAAACAAGAGTGGAAGGTTGACCAGAGCGTGCCACTTAATGGAATGTTCTTGAGGCGTGCCTATATCCATATTCATGTATTTTTAAAATTATTCTCATGTCTTTAAGGCCATCGCTTGCTGGCACAAAAATCACTTAAGATTTGCATAATGCTTGGGATTGAATTTTTTAAATAGCCAGGTTCATGAGGCAGCGGCAGAAATATTTATCCAGGCTAATTGATGAGGAAGTGTGCAGGTCACCTAAAGACAAAGCCATCTACAACGCAGTCTGAAGACACCATACACAGTTCCTCGCCTTGCTATATTAAGACCCCATTATTTTAATCCTACACATCTCCCATGGCAAGATGGCTCCTCCGAAAGCAAATTTTCTGTAGTGGTTAAGAGCAGCGGGAATCTAATCTCGGGAACCAGGTTTGATTCCCCATATCCACACAAGGGTACCTTGTAGGCGTGAGGCCTACCTCCCAAAACACCCAATATTTGTAGGCCTGTTTCATGAGATCATTCTCCGATTTTATTTCGATAGCGTGGGTTGAATATTACACTTTTTTCATCTGTGGGCACTACTGACAAGGGAACAACCATTCATGACATCTGGCTGACCTAGGAAGTAGGAACGGGAGTTGTAGTAGGTGTGGCTCACCTAACATGTGTAGATAATAAATTCTTCAGCACCAGCTCCTTGTTGTAACACATAATACAATGGCATTATTACATCTGGAGCAGAGCTATGGCTTAGAGTACCTGTTCTGCATGAGAGCCAGGTTGGTGTAGTTGTTAAGAGCGGCAGGACTCTAATCTGGAGAACCAGGTTTGATTCCTCACTCCTCCGCTTGAAGCCAGCTGGGTGACCTTGGGTCAGTTATAGCTCTCTCAGAGCTCTCTCAGCCCCACCCACCTCACAGGGTTGTGAGGATAATAATAACATACTTTGTAAATTGCTCTGAGTGGGCATTAAGTTATCCTGAAATGGTGGTATATAAATCGAATGTTGTTGTTGTTGTTTTTACTGTTATTGAGGACCTACCTAACTGGGCGACAGTATTCCACCAATGCAGGAAGATTGCTTTAGTGAGTGGCACACCAGAAAGTTTTCCACTATATTGTGGTTCAACAACCACAAAATTGCAGAATGGGTAGTTTCTTAGGAAGAGGTCTATATCTAGTGATTTGGCTACCATCAATCAGAGATGGCATTGGCATTCAGGGCAGGGCTTGAATATTAAGTGAGGAAAGAAGCAAAGAGATCGAAATAGTACATAAACCTCCATCCCATGACTTCCAGATGTATTTGGGTAATTTACACTGCTTCTCTGCATGCATGCATAAATAAGAGACACACCATGGTGGGCAGGCCAGCAATAACTAGTGGTATGAGCTGTGCAATTGGTGCGTAAAGCCCTGTTGACGCTACACCTGTGAGGTAGACACATCACTACTCCTGAAAATGGTAGCTGCACATATTTATGTATTTATTTAATTATTTATGTATTTATTTATTTATTTTTGATTGATGTTCCGCCCTCCCCACACCAGCAGGCTCAGGGCAGATTACAAACACATACAAATTAAAATACATAAAACCATTAATATAAGTTAACAACCGTAAAAACATCCAGAATTATACAATTTAAAATACACATGAACATGAACATAGCAGCACAAAAATCCAATCGACCCAGCCTGAATCATCTCCAGAGCATCTTAGCAGTAAAGGAGATTACTAAATGGGGGTATTGGTAGTGGGGAGGGCCTATTCCACCATCAGCCGACCAGGGGGGCTCCGCCTAGCACTGCCCATATGCCTGGTGGAACAGCTCCGTCTTGCAGGCCTGGTGGAAAGATAACAAGTCCTGCCGGGCCTTGGTCTCATACCTAGTTTCACCACCCTCCTTAGCATATAATAGAACTTGTCATATGTAATGACATCACATTTAAGAAACTTCCTCATCCCCTTCCCATTAGCAGCCCTTTTATGGAAGTGAATAGGGAAACACTATACATTCTACTAGAATCTAGGGAGAAATCGGTTGTGGTTGGTGGCTGGTTTTGCTGGCGGTTGCCTGTTTAATATCACATCTACTTTGATTGTGAGCGAAGTCCTCTGAGAGTTCATTAATGCTTATTAATGCTGTGATTTTTATAGAGACATTATCTGCCATCAGCTTGGTTGGGATGCCAGCCCTCAGCCCTGCAAACAGGGTTGCCAGGCAGTGACTGGCAACTGGCGGGACAGCTTTGGGTGAGGATATGGTGGGGGGGGGTGCAATGCTGGCTGCAGCATCACATTACTCCTGGTAAAAATACAGGAAGCGACATAGGTAGCTCTAGGAATTGCCAGAAACTTTACGGTTTTCAGAATTTCTAGAATACCCTATAGCATTTCCTATTTTTTTAACCCCAAACAATACGATACTTCATGTAACACTGCAGGGATACAAAGGCCAATAACAGGAGCAGGGAGTGGGGAATGGGACCTCCACCTGAAAAGGTGGCAGATCATGTAGGGTAGTCCGCTTCAAGAAGTTGATGGATCTCTTGAGATTCCTAGAAAGGAAGGGGGAATCTGAAGGGGTGGTCTGCCCAAGCCTGCCTGCCTATCTAGTACATTTTTAACCTACCCTTCCAGCAACAGGTTCTGAGTGGTTCATACATGGCTCACCCTTCCTCATTTTATTATCACAACAATCTTGTTAGGCAGGAGGGGTTGAGGCATAGTAACCAACCCAGACTTATTCAGCAAGCTTGATGACAAAGTGGGATTCAACCTTGCCCTCTCAGATCCTCGTCTGATACTCTAACCACTGCACTACACTGAATCTCATGCAGCCTGGAGTTGATCGTGCTTTCTCTGCTCACCTTTTCCTTTCCCAGCCCTGAACTGAAACGTGGCCCCATGCTTTACTCAAGAGCCAATTAACTGAAAAGGCTAGGGGGACACCTAGATCATCGCTTGTGGAAACTGTGGTCTACTCGGAGAGAGTATGCTGTAGAACTCATTGGAAAGCCCACGAAGCTACAGTAACAGCTGGGGTCACCAGCTCAGGTTTGGGGGATTCGTAGAAGTTTGAGGATGGTGAGGTTTTATCTCAGCAGGGGATCACACTGTATAGTTCACCCTCCAAAGCAGTTGTTTTCTTTAAGAGATTTGATCTCTGTCTTCTGGAGATCAGTTGTCATTTGGGGAGATCTCCAGGCCCCATAATTCCAGGAGATCTCTAGGCCCCATAATTCCAGGAGATCTCCAGGCCCCATAATTCCAGGAGATCTCCAGGCCCCATAATTCCAGGGGATCTCCTGGCATGATCAGTTGTATATCTGGGAGATCACCAGGCAACCTTAGTGACCACAGCAACAGCAGCCAAGAAAGCATGCCTCTTTGCTACCATTGCTCCAGAAGAATTGCATCCAGCACGATCATTGCATATAATATGGCAACCGGCGATTCTTTGGCACGAGTTACGTAAGCATAGGAATTTGGCATTTGGCAGTGAGGTTCTTGCATGATTCTTTGCCGATAAAAATCTCCCAGATGCGCTGCAATCTTGACACCCAATTCATCAATAAGTTATGCGGCAGAGGTGTCTGAAGCACCACCTGGTTGCTGATATATAGATTGTTTCAGTTTGGTCTTACTGAATGATGTTAACACAGCCATGGAGAGTACAAAGGCTCCTACATGCAGCTTAGAGTCTTGTCCTTCCAGACTGTCAAAATCCTCCAGGGAGATGGCAAGATGTCTATGGATGAGACTAATAAATACCTCCACATAAAGCCCTGAAATAAAACCTTTGTTAAAACCTATATGCAAAGCCTCTTTCGATATAAGATTTCCCACTCCACCTGGGAAATTCCTGGAGGTTTTTGCATGGTGTCAGTGGAGGTGGGAAGGAATTTTATCTAGGACTTATGATATGACATAGAGTCTGCCCTCCAAACCCGCCATTTTCTCCAGAGAAAATTCAAAGGAAAATTAAAATGCAAGATTGCTGAAACTGAGTTTAATTCCAAATTTGGAACAATGGATCCCCAGGGCTGACTCAGGACACAGGATTTATTTCACATTACAAATGCTAATTTTCTGCACTTCGCACCCCTGATCTGTCAAGCTAATTACAATATATATTATAGCTAGCTATATATAGCTATTAGAGATGGACATGAACCAAAATACGAACAAAAGTTCATCACGAACTGGGCTGGTTTTTGGTTCGCTAACTGGTGGTTCGTCGGAGCTTATCTCTGATGAACTGCGACGAACAGCTATTATTTTTATAGTGGTTCATATGGTACATTTTTCGGTTTGTCACTGCAGACAGCCTGGCACCAATCAATCTGTTACCTAGAACAGAGGGGGATGGGTTTTCTGCAGACCTTCTGCAGACCCAGAAGTGACAAACCTACAAGCCAAACGAACCAGTTCACTAACCGGGCAAGTTCATGGTGGTTCATGGCTTGTCGAATCATGAACTGCAATGAACCACTATTTTCCCAGTTCGTGCCTGCCTCTAATAGCTGTACCCCTCCTACCCTTCGCCTGGATTATAAGGACAACTTCCTTTTTCCATTCCTCATGTCTGATGAAAGGAGCTCTGTCTCTCAAAAGCATATACTCTCAGAATCGGGTTGATCTCTAAGGTGCTACTTGATTCCAATCTTGAATTTTCTCCAGGAGAAATGATCTCCATAGTTGGGAGATCAGTTGTAATTCCTGGAGAACCCCAGGTCAGGCCAGTAAGGTTGCCAGTTCCTTGGTGGGGGTGGGGGATCCCTCATTCCTAGCCTTATCCCCTTGCCACTATTAACCTGGCCAGTGAAGGGAAAGGCAAAAGAACAGGGCCTCTGGTGTATGTTCCTGGCACAGCACAATGACATTACTTCTGGGAATGACATCATTGCACAAGTCCCTGGAGCGCTTCTGGATTTCATGTTGGGGGCCCAAATTTGGGGGCTCAAATTGGCCTGGAGCACTCCGGGTACCTGTGCAATGATGTTACTCCTGGAAGTGATGTCATTGTACCACACCAGGAGTGAAAGTGCACATGCCCTACATATAAGTGCCAGTTCCCCTTCCTGCTGGGAGGGTAAGGGGACCTGGCAACCCTAGAAGCAAATACTGCTTACTTGTACTCCTTTCTCTAATCTGTTGTTTGTGGTGGTGGCTATTGAGCAGATGGTGCCAGAATATCTTCAGGGCCATCTGGGTGATCCAGCTGGCCTTGACCTTTTCCAGTCTGGCTGCAAGCCTAGTTTGAGTCCTTCTTGATGAACTACATGCAGAAGGCAGCTTGAGGGGGAATTGGATTTGCTGGAGAAACAGGCGGCGGCAGAGTTTGGTGCTCTTACCCACTGCTGTCCAATATCTATGTGAAGCTCTTCAATGGGATCATTTGTAAGCTTTCATGTTGGGTGTCGTCAATATGCTGATGACGCCCAGCTGTACATCTCATTAAATAAGACTTCAGAGGCTGCTGTGTCTATGTTGAGCCAGTATCGCAATGCTGTGGTCAAGTGGATGACAGAGAATGAGCTAGAATTGCCAACCTCCAGGCGTAGCCTGGAGTTCTCCTGCAATTACAACTGATCTCCCAAGTAGAGAGCAGGAAATGACAGCTTTGGAAGCTGGACTCCATGGCATTACAATCCCACTGATTTCCCTCCCCTCCACAAAATCCACTCTCCCCAGGCTCCATGCCCTAACCACCACCACCACAACAACAACAACAACGACAACAACAACAACAACAATGCAACGATATTGTCATCGGGGCATTTGGAACCATCTCGAAAAACCTTGCAATTCATATGGAAAAACTGCAGCTTTCTGACATAACACCTACAGAACTGCAAAAGACGGTGCTACTTGGAACAGCGTACATATTACACCGATATCTGGTTGATATTTAGGTCTCTGGCGGAAACCTGTATCATCTTAACAAGGCCAATCAATAATAACATGTGACCTCTGCTTATTGTTGATTGCGTTTCGGATAATTCGAAGAATGATGATGATGATGATGATGATGATGATGATGATGATGATGATGATGAAGAAGATGATGACGACGACGACATTTGATTTATATACAGCCCTTCACGACAACTTAATGCCCACTCAGAGCAGTTTATAAAGTATGTTATTATTCCCCACAACAATCACCCTGTGAGGTGGGTGGGGCTGAGAGAGCTCTGGAAGAGCTGTGACTGACCCAAGGTCACCCAGTTGGCTTCAAGTGGAGGAGTGGGGAATCAAGCCCAGCTCTCCAGATTAGAGTCCCACCACTCTTAGCCTCTACACCAAACTGGCTCTCCAGGAAATCTCCAGGAATTCCCCGAAGCTGGAGTTGTCAATCCGAGGATGAGCTGACATTGAATCCTGACAAGATGGAAGGGATGCTGGTTGGTTAGACTGCTGTTTCGGATGGGATTTGACTTCCTACCTTAGCAGGTGCACAGCACTCTTTCACTGATTATGTGATGAGCTGCAGAGTCTTGCCTGCTTTTAAAAAAGTAGGTGAATGTGGTGGCTAAAACTCCATTTTTGTTCAGGTTTATCTGACCCAGAAACTCTCGTCCTTCTTAGAGGCAGCTGACTTGGCCATGGAGATCTGTCCTACGTTTACCTCGAAGCTTGTTTTTTGAAGAGTCCTTACATTTTCATGAGAGAAGATGGCAATATCTGCCCATCCTATCTCCTGCAGCAGCCTGCTTAGACCCTCAAATTTTCGGGGTTTGCCGGGGAGGGGATGAATGGATCTTTTGAAATAGAATAATAACAACAACACCAACAACATTCATTTATACAACCGCCCTTCAGGATGACATAACACCCACTCAGAGTGGTATACAAAGTATGCCATTATTATCCTCACAACAACAAACACCTTGTGAGGTGGATGGGGCTCAGAGAGCACCTAGAAGCTTTGTGACTGTCCCAAGTTCACCCAGCTGGCTTCAAGTAGAGGAGTGAAGAATCAAACCCTTCTCTTAACCACTACATCGAACTGGCTCTAGGGGGTCAGCAAATTGGCAGAAATTGCCATCCCCTCTTATGAAAACTTGCCTTGACCTGGATAGCCCAGGTGAGCCTGATCTTATCAGATCTCAGAAGCTAAGCAGGACTGGCCTTGGTTAGTCATTGGATGGGAGACCTCCAATGAAGACCAGGGTTGCAAAAGCAGGCAATGGCAAACCACCTCTGTTAGTCCCTTTTCATGAAAACCCTGTAAGGGGTCACCATAAGTCAGCTGTGACTTGAGGGTATTCTCCACTCCCCTTATGAAAACTTATTTTATTTTAAAGCATGGTTAGATACAGGACTATCTTTGTCTGCCTGCCTGTCTATCTGTCTATCTACCAACCTACCTACCCATTAACCGATATGAGGAGATGGACAGACAGACAAACAGACAGACAGACAGATAAGAAAGAAAGAAAGAAAGAAAGAGAGAGAGGGAGGGAAGGAAGGAAGGAAGGAAGGAAGGAAAGAAAGAAAGAAAGAAAGAAAGAAAGAAAGAAAGAAAGAAAGAAAGAAAGAAAGAAAGAAAGAAAGAAAGGGAGGGAGGGAGGGAGGGAGGGAAGGAAGGAAAGAAAGAAAGAAAGAAAGAAAGAAAGAAAGAAAGAAAGAAAGAAAGAAAGGGAGGGAGGGAGGGAGGGAGGGAGGGAGGGAGGAAGAAAGAAAGAAAGAAAGAAAGAAAGAAAGAAAGAAAGAAAGAAAGAAAGAAAGAAAGAAAGAAAGAAAGAAAGAAAGAAAGAAAGAAAGAAAGAAAGAAAGTTGGAGTAATGTAAATACTTGAATTTTTATTCTGTCAATAAGTATGCTACTGAATTTTATAGCCTTTATGGCCCCACTCATTTGAATCAAAAAACCCTATTTCATTTTCAATCTGTAAATCTGTAAATCAAACTGGTCTTTATTTTTGCATGATTTTCAGTTTCTTCAGGCTAAAATTTTCTCGCTAAACGTTTGTAATGCAATTTAATGTTATTTCTGCCTGTAAATAGCATCTAAACAGAGCCAAAGTAACGGGCAAAATGAATTGGGAAATGCCAGCAATGAACATGGCAAAACAAAACAGCTCCCAAGGGCAACTGAGGAATACAAAAAAAGAACTAAAAAAGGACATGTTCATATATATTTATTTCTAGTGCCCCTGACAAACAAGGCTTGATATGTTGTCAATCATTCTTTCCACAACTGTTTGGATACTTTTCTTCCTGCTTTCCCCCCTATGGACTGGTTCAGCGTCTGTATTTCTGGGAAGGATTTGGTGCAAGCCGGTGGCAGCGGCTGAGAATCGCTTCAGGCATTTGTTGTGTCCCACAGGAAGGACCACTGGGAGAAGTCCAGCTGCCCTGACTTGGATAAGTAGCGTTGCCAACGTGCCCAAAGAAAACTGCCCCATCCTTTTAATTGAGGCTTAATGAGATGTTATTTACCAGTGACGGCCTTTATGCCCTTGCCATAAAAAGCTTCAAGTTTCCATTTCTTCACATAAAAGGACAAGATATTTTTCTCCAGGCCTGTTGGAAACTCAATGATTGGTGCCTGGAAAAGGGAATCTACAGCTTTCTTCTGTCTTCTGGCAGTGCTGGCCTAAATAACAGGATCTCAGAATATTGCATCTTCTGTAGGGTTAATATCCTCCTTCCATCCGTAAGCGACATTTGTGAAAATCAGTCGCTGAATTCGCTTGTGGTTCATTTTGACTTCTACTGATTCTTCCCTATCCTCAAAACACGACCATTTCTGTAACTGGTTCTCCTGAAAAAGACGGAAGCCACGGATCTCTAATAATCTCGGGGCTCTTTTCCTAGCCAAGCCTTTGGCTGTGAAAGCAGTGTCTTTGTGAGGCAATGTCTTTAAGGGATTTCTGTTCTCTTGGGATAACTGAAAAGAGACGCAAGCCTTAAAAAAAAAACCCCTAAAGGTGTTTGGTTTGCAAACAATACAAAGCTTTGCGTGTCCAGAAAGAGGACAGCGAAAGAGAAAGATACAGAAAAAGGCGGTGGGGGGGCGGACTGACAAGCTGGATTTTTATTGGAAGCTCATATAGTGGTTGCTATGAGACCTTCCGCAGCTAACACAAGCACCACGGCAAAGTGAGTGAAGCTGCTAAATCGTATGCCTCTCTTCCTCGAGCCCTCCCCAACCGCTTTCAGAGTTGTTGGAAAGCAAGCACCTGCCAGTCCGGTACCCCTCTCGAGACGAAGAAGATGGAGCTTGAACCTGAAACCCCCAGCTCCTCCAGTGGTTCTCCAGGAGCCTCCCGGGAATACAAAGTGGTGATGCTGGGAGCAGGTGGAGTGGGAAAAAGTGGTAAGTTTGGGAGCTGGGGGAAGAACGGCTGTGTTTGAAAAGACAGGAGAGATGGGTGATTATAACAGGTGGTGGTAGTGGTGATGTTTGAGAATAAAATGCATAGATGCCATGTTAAATTCACGATCGCAACTCAATCTGATCATACGAAATTCATAATTTGGATTAGAGATTCAATGCCTCTGTCTCGGAATAATGTTTTTTTAAAGGTTTTTAAATTACTTTCTGAAGCTGCTCAAGGGGACAGCCCTATGGGAGGTCTTTCCGAAAGACCCGATTGAGAAAAAAAAGTGAGTTTTGCCCGAACACAGCTGTCAAATTCCTGTTCAGCCCAATGGGCTTGCTCAGGAAGAATCCCTTCTGGCCAGGATTTCACATAGCTGAGGGTTAGACGTTGCTCGAATGTTTTGGTAACTGCTATGCGCTTCGTACTGAGATGGCAGGTGGCTCAGTATAATTTGGCACTTACATTTTCTACATAATGTTTCTTGTGTGTAGAGGTGGGGGTGGGGGGCGAGGAAGGGATGCTATCCACCAAAGTGGTTTTAAAAAGTCACCGCAGCACTGAGAAAGCAAGCAGGATGTCTGCAGCGAACTTTCGCAACTTTCCCTCTTGACTTCTTTACTGGTTGCTATTAGACCTCAGCTCATAATCCAGTCACCTCTGGCTCACTGAGTTATGGGATGCGTGTTGGAGGGTCTCTTCCTCCCCCCTGGAAAAATGGCTGATGATATCTGACATATTATAATACCCTGGAGAGAGAGCGGGAGGGGGAAATATAGTATCGTCCAAAGATGACAGAGCATCCTGCTGCTGAATGGGAGCTTGTGTCCAGTATTTTGTGTTTTGCTAGAGATTGTAACCTTTTGATTTATCTTTGCTGACATTTAGCATCCTCTAATCTTCAAGCCACTTTGCTGAGCACGCAGAGTCTGTCTTGGTGCTGGCTGGCTGGGATGATGTACCTGTCTGCACGACATGCTTATAATTACATCTGCTAAGCCTGGTGCACTCTATTAAGTCTTGGACTAAGCAAACAGCTGAATCCAAGCTGCACATATTTTGTGGTACAGAGAGTGCTTTCTTTTTAACTTCCTTGTCTTCACACACACTCCAAGAATGAGGGGTAAATTTTATAGATCTGGCAAGTATTTACCATGTTTCAAACAGGGGACAATCCATACAAGTACAATTCTGTCGGCACGTTTTTCGGGAGGGAGGGTGCCCCGGTATATCACCAGGAGTTATCTCTCGAGATAAGCACAAGATCTGAGGTCTTGAGGACTCTTGGAGCACAAACATATGCATGAATTCCAAGTTCATCTATAATTAGAATAATTCAAGTCAGAAAAAAAATCAAAGGGATGTTATTGTCCAGTGTTGGCGCACCAAACTTTGCACAAGGCAGATGTTAGGAGCCAACCTGGAGTTTGCTGTTGAAGATTGCCATAATGTCACTGAATCCATTTTATTCTTGCTCCATGGATTTGTTATGTTGGTATCCTCCCAAAACAAACTGTTTTAAACTTTCTGTGAACATATATACAATATCTATTTTGTAGGTTCGTCTCTCCTGGTAGGTGTATTTGATGTTTGCTCAGACCGTCGCAAAGGTTCATCTTGCTACTTTGGTGGTTGCTCCAGCCATGTGGGACAGTCTCTTAGATGAGATGAGACGGACTTTTCTCTTAGTTATTTTTCCATAACGGTTGTAAATTGGCACTCTTTAAGAAGACTGTTGCTGTTTGTGACTGTGACGACTTGGAGGACTTGGAAGATTTTCACAATAAATATTTGGGGAGGGGGTTGTTGGCTGTTTCTAATTTTTTTTTTTAACTCTTATTTTGTTACCTGACTATGGGCCAAGCTACACATGACGAATGACACTTGAATGGCAAGTGGATTGAGTGGAGGGCAAGTGAACAGGGAGAAATACACTTGCTGTTCAAGTGTCATTCGTCATGTGTAGCTTGGCCCTTGGATACTATTTGGGGGAATCAGGCGGGACTATAACTATTTGAAACAAACATAATTGGTACAGATTTTATATACTAGAGGAATGCCTGCTTTTCTGTCCTCTCTCCATGAATATCCCAATCCGGAGCTGACAGTCTGAGCTCAACCTTTAACAAATTGCAGCAATACTGGATGAAGCAACAGCCTCACAAATCATCCTTCCCTGGTAAACTGTAGGCAAAATTAAATTTATAGCAAGTGTCATACCCCACGTTTTCCTCCAATGGGGACTGAAGTGCCTTACGTTGTTCTCTCTTTCATTTCATCCTTACAACAGCCCTGTGAAGTAGGTTAGGCTGAGAATGCATGCACGGCCCAAGTTCAACCAGCAACTTTCAGTGGCAAAGTGGAGATTCAGTTCTGGACCTCTTAGAACCTAGTCAGACACTCTGCCCACACTGGTTCTGATAGCTCAGGGAGGTTCTTAAAATTTATTTTTATTTATTTTATTTGTTATTTATAGTCCGCTTTTTTCACTGAGACTCAAGGCGGATTACACAGTGTGAGACCAGTACAGTCAGTATCAAGGACCTTTCCATAAACAATGCCATAGGGTAAAAAAACACAATTTTACAAAGACATTGCATTAGTAAGAATCCAATACAGAGTTGAGGAAAGGCTGAAACAGAACATGAGCAATTCTAGGGCTGACATTAGACCACATGAAGCACAGGTAGCTCATAGGAGCACCTATTTAAAGCAACAGATGTAAGACAACATAGTGGTGATGTCTACGGTCCCTAACTCATTGGGCCAAGCTACACATGATGAATGACACTTGAACGGCAAGTGTATTTCTCCCTGTTCACTTGCCCTCAACTCAATCCACTTGCCGTTCAAGTGTCATTCGTCATGTGTAGCTTGGCCCATTAGCGAAGCATCTGAGAGCCCCTCGCTACAATACAAAAGAATTTTTGAATAATTCGGTTTTGCACTGTTTGTGGAAAGCTAGAAAAGTGGGGGTGCTCCTGACCTCAGGCAGGCCATTCTACGATGTAGGGACCACCACAGAGAAAGCCCATGTATGGGCTGCTGTTGATTTTGCCCATGTACCCTTTCCTTTATAAAGGAGGATATATATTCCATTCTCCCTCTCTGTGCTGTTTTTCTCCCCAATAAAGACAAAAAAATAGCTTACACTTTAGGTCCCTGTTGGGGAGAAAGGGTGTGTGTGACATCAATATATGTCAACAAACCAAATGAGTGGATACCTAAATCCAGACATCAGAGCTGTGAACAGATATGAGGGATGTTTCTACAAACCTGAAAAAAGCCAAAGGT